>NW_020172625.1:1995933-2111934 GCF_003031525.2 Neophocaena asiaeorientalis asiaeorientalis
AGATCAAGTACACCAAAGGACCAACGCAGCCAAAAAACCCCCAAAAAAAAAAAAAAAGGAGCAAGCAAGAGATTCTTGCCATGGTAACTGTTATCTTTAAGCAGGTAAATATATCAAAATGAATACTGCAGAAATAATACAGATGGTGAACGCTGAATGAAGGTTTCACCTCTACAACTCCCAAACCATGTAAAATCCAGCAAGTCACTTCACCTCTTGGAACCTCAGCTTCCTTGTCCATATGAGCCTGGAACGAAATCTAAACAACTGACTTGTCCCCCAAAACCACCGCCTGATTTACCACCTGATGGCCTCTCTAACTTGAGCATCTGTTCCTAGCCCCCTCTCTCCTATGATCCCAGTCGTACCAGCCTTCTTCCATTTCTGCAAATGAGCCGGACTGGTTTGGAATCAGGGCCTTGGCACTTGCTTTTCTATGTGAAACCTTCCGCCTCAGAGTTTTACATGGCTGACTTCTCATCATTTAAATATTACCTTCTTAGACGCTTTATCTCATCATCCAATCCAATGTAGCTTCTTGCTCTGCTAATTTTTTTCTTATAGCATCCCATTTTATTAACTTTACTTTCCAAAATTATCTTTTTATGTAATTGTTTATTTGTTTAATATCCATCCACAACCCTTCCCTTTATAGAATCAGAATCTCCACACGGAAAAGAGTCTTGGATATCACTCTCACTACTTTATTCCCAGCATTTAGGGCAACAACTAGTGGAGAGCAGACCAAACAAATAAGAATAGGTAGAGGAGACTGGACTCAACGATTGCCTTGGGCCATCCCAGCTCCAGCAGTCTGGGTGCCCACACATCTCTAGTGAGGACAGCTCTCAGCTCCAGGCAATATCATAAGCTAAAGAAGTTGTTTTTAGTGTCTTCCCTCACCTGTCCCCACTCCCTACTTATTCTAGATTAAACCTCTTTCTCCCAGGGGCAGTGTTCTCAGTTACAATCACATAGAGAGGAAGATTGTGGGGTAAGGGTCGCATGAGATGAAGTTAATGGAAACACCTAAAACATTACCCAGCTCATAGTAAGCACTCAATGTTTTCCCCATTTCTCCCTACCTAGCAATGGTGACATTTGATATAAATATTAAGTAAAATGTGGAGTAGCTGAATATGTCTTAATAAACTAAAAGTGAAAATTTTAACTTTAATAAACTTTCAAAATATTGAATAGTTGATTTTCAAATGCCATATATTTCTCATAGGATGGGAAAGACAGGGATTAAGGAAGAATGAGTGTGGCTGAGATTAAGCATAGGGCATAAGGGCTGTAGGGTATTAACTGACTAGGGGTGAGGGTGGGGTAAGACCCATGAAATCCAAGGCAAGAATGTGACTGATCACAATGGTGGGAAAGGTAACAGAGACAGAATGGGAGTATGGCAGAAAAGCAGGTGAGTGATTCTTGCTAGCCAGATGAAGCAGTCATCTGAAAAAGTCTCAAAGGGGCAGCGCAGAGGGCCAGATTTGGCAACAACTGTTTTTTTGTGGGGCTCATATGGACTCAGCTAAAAAACAAAAATTGAATACCTCTAGTCAAGGCACATCATTTAATCAAGATCTCCTCCACCACCTTTTCACTGACTTCCATTGCTATGGTAAGCAAGCAAGAAGCAAAACTCTTACAGTTGGGAACCTCTGAAAGCTGGAGATGTTAAAGCACTAAGGCAGGACCGAAAATGGTACAATACAACATTTTTTTTGCATCTGCATTCATGAGATATTAATGACATTTCTGGAGCAATGCTGTCTTTTTAAAGAGTTGGCTTTGAATATCTAGACTTATCTCTATTCTGTCTAATGTAATGTCTACATTTTCCTCCTTTCTCCTAAAAAGGCACTAATAGCAGGTGGGTTCTAACAGATTTGATGTGAAATCACAAGAGGCAGAGAATAGGAAAGAGGACAATTATGTCTTTGACTGCACCAAGACAACTTCTTCAGAGAACTTCCACACACCAGTTTTATCAGTCAGAGACCATCCAAGAAAACAAAGCTTATCACACCAAGTAATTCACTAGCAATCATTTAAGATGGTCTATTGGTTACTAGAGGTAAGAAGAACTGGAAGATCAACCAAGACAAGATGAGGCAACACAGAGATTAGCAACTGCAGGAAGTTGCCACCACCTTGAGGACTGGAGAGAGGAAGCAATGTACCTGGAGCCCAGGAGCCTGAGCCACTATGGACATGGAACTATGGTAGAACTGTGGGGTAGGCTGGAAGGAAGGTCAGACAAAGGTGGGTAGTGCCATAGCCATTGTTGAATATATGCCTGAAGCAGACAGAAAAAGGAAAAAATCTTTCTGACTTCCAGCTTCCAGCCAGTACTTCCCATTGCCCTAAAGGAGCCAGAAACTAGTTGGTAACAGGGACTGGGAAGCAGAGTTTGCAGGGGGTAAATCCCTATGATACAGTGGAAGAACAGGAAATGGATCTGAGAGCTACCAGGTCCCAAACGGCACAGCAGAGGGCTGAAACACTGGCTCCAGCCCACCAAAGCATAGTCTGCCCACAGTTGACTGTTCCATCCCCCCTCAGGTGCTCCCTTTTTTGTTTACTTGTTTTCATTTATAAGATGTTCTTTATGGGTATGCTGTCAGCACGATATTGCCATCTCACTTTAAAAGTTCCCTCCTCACATAAGTGAAACCATTCAAGCCCTTTCTACCTAGATGGGTGGTTTCTTTCAATGCCAATTTAAAATTATTTTCATAAATACATATGCATTTGAAACCAGGGAGAAAAGAAAAGGAACAAATTTGAGAAGAGAGTGGAGTGCTAACTCAAACCAGAAATCCATTATGGTGTACTTTGCAAATACTGTAGGCAATTAAAGACTTTTAAGGGCAACTACAGTATTGGTTACTTGACAGTGGAACTCTTACACGCTATTATGTAAATACACATTGAGCACATTTTAAAAGTGCATGCTATTTACTATTCATAAGTGTTGTTAATATGTATTTCATTTAACCCTAAGGAGCCATTTCAGTCTCTTGTGTGAATTTACATTTATGAATGTTTTTATAAAATTCATATTATTACCCAATAGGCAGCTCTGCCATAAGAAATGCTAGAGCTGATTGCCAATTTAACTTCACATGAGTTTCCAGGCAATTGTTCCTTAGGTCTGCCTGCATAGTTGGGCATCTCTAAATAGCCCTTCCTTTCAAAATCCTGCAAGTTAAGACCCATGAGCTGTTCAGTTGAAGGAATTTTCCAGTCTGTTTCGTTGGTTCTGGGGATTTTAGTATCACATAAAAAGAGGCCAGGATATATATCTCATCTTAGAAAATAAAATAAAGATTTCAGCTCTGAAGATAGCAGTCTATAAATTACATGTGTGTAATCACCTTGTTCGCTCTGTGTACTGAAGTCAACATCAACAAAATAAAGATGAGTAGGCTCTAAAATGAGATAATGAAAAAGTGGATTTCCTTTTTCCCTTCCTCCCTCCCTCCCTTCCTTACTTCCTCCCTCCTTCCCTTTCCTTCCTTACTTCCCTCCTCCTTCCTGTCAGGATGGAATACTTCCTGCCCCAGTAATTTTCACTAAGACACAAATACGATCCACCACCACCCCCAACACACACACGCATACCATGTGCAGAATTTACAAAGGGAATAAATATTCTCTGCCAATACATACACCATATGCAGAATTTACAAATGGAATCTGTTCCATGACTCCTGTACCCCTCAGCCAGATCAGAGACATAAACAGGGATCGGGAAAAAAAAATTAGAGAGAACAGACTGGTGAAATGATTTCTTTGGAGAGAGTCTCTCCAAGCTGGAAGTCCCCATTCTTTCTTTTTGGGGGAGGAGTGAGTGGGTGAGAGTGCCACTTCCTAACCCAAAGCCTGGAGGGACACACTGAAAACTTTGAAATTTGTTGATATGGGAGAAACAGAGACTTGGTGCTATTCTTATGACCAGTAAAACTAACACATATTGAGAGCCTAGATCGGACTCCCACCCAGAAAACCAAGAGAGCAAGAGAAAGCCTGCTGAACGGTTTTGATGGCAGATCTAGGATGTTGCTGTGTTGAGACTGTCCTGCAGTTCTGGAATTTGTCAGGACAAAGACATATTCCATATTCTTTGGTAGTATATTCTATTGACCAGATGCGAGACATAGTGCAGAGAGAGAGCAGATATCAGGTTGTCTTGGGTTCTATTCAAGAGGCTAGAGGTCTGAAACTGGATGCCTGGGGCCAAGGGAGAATTCACAAGCAAGCACTCAGACTACAAGTGCATCTGGCAAAGGTCAAGAATGACAGAGATCTCTAGTGACAAGAACCACTGAGGAAATTGTGACTGTGTCCCAAACACAAATCAACATTAGCTGTCTGCTAGGTCCAGGGAGCCAGGAGCCACCTAGCTGAGTAAATACCCATCCTCTCGTCTCTCTTCCTTCCTCCTTTTTTGATCCTGGTAGAAAGTGAATAGTAGCCAGAGACATGGAGATTACATGAGAAGGCAAAAAGTATCGAACAAAAGTTCAAACTCTGTGGTAGATTGCAAAATTGGCCATAATCCTCTCCTTTGAGATGCAGTATTACAAACTGTTTCAACGAAAGGTGAAGTCTATTCCTCTACACCTTCCAGGTTGACTTGCTTTGGCCAAGTCTGGAAGATGCTTAAAGCATTTGCACATCTGGGGCTTTCCCTCTCTTGCTGGCCTTGGAAATCCTGTGACCAGCACCCTGTGAATGAGCCTGGGCCCGCCTGTTGGAGGATGAGAAATATGTATCCCAGTGCCCCAGCC
Organism: Neophocaena asiaeorientalis asiaeorientalis; assembly: GCF_003031525.2. NCBI lineage: Eukaryota > Metazoa > Chordata > Mammalia > Artiodactyla > Phocoenidae > Neophocaena > Neophocaena asiaeorientalis. The sequence goes on from NW_020172625.1 coordinate 2,000,733, forward strand.
AACAACCAAATATGTATGTAAGGTTACTGATTGCCAGCTGACTGCTGACCCATGAATGAGCTATGAATGGGTTCACCTCAGACCAATAAAAGAACCACATCACTGAACCTCGTCCAAACTGCCGATCTACAGACTTCTGAACAAATAATGATTATTGTTTCAAGTCACTAGTTTCTTATGCAGCAGGAAGTCACTGACAGCCTCTCTGTCTCAGGCAGATTTTTTAGTCTGAAGCAGGCCCAAACCGGGGAAGAGGAGATTCAAAATGTCTGTGTGTCTAAACATGCAAATTTCTGAACTGAGACTGTGTTTATGACTTAATGTGACTGTGGGAGCATCTAATATCTAAGAATCATTGGCCTGCATTTCATCTATGGACAAGGGAAACTCACTCCCAGTGAATAAAGTTTAAAGAGATGGTAAAACATAAATTTTGCATTGCATTTGGATCAATCCACATGTCAGTCTTGTTTAGCATATTGATTACACATTAATAAACATGCCCAGTGTGACATATTCAGCATGACCTCAGAACTAAACACATGGCAATTCAGAACTTCCTTAAACTCAATAACTTCATTATTTGTTTACTGTTTACCATATGGACTCAAATGTGGATTTTTTCAAAGATATCGGAAAACTAGAATGGACTATAGAATGTTAGACATTAAGGCTTTATAGGTTATTTTCTGAGTATCTGGTAACAAGAGAAATGCCTTTATCAATACCTTTGAGCGTAATATTAGATTAAGTCATGTGAAATTGCCATTTTTATAAATCAACAATGTAGAGATATTATAAATTTTGTATAGTTCAGTCTAATATAATATTGACAACATACAGGTTGGTGAACACGAGAAAGAGTAGAAAAGAAAAAGAGATAAGTGAAATTTGGCAGACGTTGATTTGAGATCGGTAATCCAACATTTTCCTAATATTTCTCCACCTCTACCCTCTCACACTTCCTAGAGTTTGGAAAAGAAATTTACCTTTCCAGCCACAGTCAGGTATAGTCATATGACATTTTTCTGACATATACAACACAAGCCAGGGCTTCTGGAAAGACATTTGTTCTCTTAATAAAAGGGGCGGATGAGGCTGGTACCATGCTGTCCCTTCTCTCTCCTTCCTGTCTTGGATTTGATGCTGTAGCTGCCAGCTGTCTAAAAGGTTAAACATGCTGATCAGGAGGATAGAAAGAAGCAGGGTCCATGATCACATAGTGCCATCATACCTGCCCTGGGCTTTCTACCTCCAGAATTTGGTTAAGTGAGAAAAAGCAGCCTGCATTTACTTAAGCCATGCCTGTTGAGTTTTCTGTCACATACAGTTGAAAACAAAAACAAGAACAAAAACGCATTACAAAAAAAACCAACAACAACAAGAAAAAAACACTGAAAAAAGATTTTCAGTTAAAAACTCCTATCAATGAGAGTTAGGAAAAGTGCTTTTTGTAGCAACCATTTATTAGAGTTTATTTTAAATATGTCACATTTCTCTGTGTTAGTGAATACAGAAAGCATGATTTGACCTTTTTAAAATGATATTTCAACCATAATTTAGTGCCACTGGCTCATCTTTCTGAACACCAAAAATCACTAGTAGGTTAAATATTATGAAATAGCTGCAGGTCACCTGGTTTTGACCAGCATAAATGATGACTTCATTAGGGTCAACATAATACACAGCCCTATCATTGTAAGTGTAAGAAGTTCCTGAGATTTGGCAACAGCTGTGTGGATCCCATGACATACTCTGGGGGTGACAATTTTACATTTTATTTATTTATTTGTCTGTTTGCTTACTGAATAAACTAAAATTTTCTTGTTTTCCTGCAATTTTGCTTTTATACATGAAGGGAAAATCCAACAAAACTTCCAATTAATTATGGTTTGGGATCTGCTGGTACCCAATATAGTGCACACAAACATTCATTCCATTATTGATAATTGAAGATGGGTTTACATGTCTAAACATGTCATACACACACAGTCATACACACATACATATGTCATGTATATCTTATAAAGATACTCTTTAAACCAAATTATTTTAATTTTTAGGCCACACTAAAATTTTTTCAAAATAAGAATTTTAAAGCAAAATATTCTAAGCTTATTAAATGCCAGTAACAGTGACACCACCTTTGATAAGGTATTTAGCAGAATTGTATTGGTTATTTCTTAATTTGAATCAAAAATAATAAATATTATTAACGTTTTTTCTTTTAACAATACACTCAGTTTTGAAATCTGTCTGGTATGTCAAACATAATGCATTTTGCATTAGTTCTACATAAATTTTCATTGAATTCAAACTTTTAAATAAATCTTCCAATATCTAATGCATCATATTATCAAAGCACAAAAAACCCATTATATGATTATAAGAAGAACCTCAGAACTCAATGTCTTCAAATTTAATGGACTCCCAGTGCTTTTTTTCCCCCTGCAAAGACTGTTTTTAAGACATTTCACAGTATTTTATACATTATAAATGGATTCCATTCTTGGCTTAGTAATTCACCTAATGGACAATGGATACAAAAAGCTGTAACTCCAGGGACATTAAATTGGTTCTAAACTCTGAAAATTACAGCTTTTACAAAAAGAAGAAAATACTAAAAACATGTCTAATGCAACACTGCATCTAATTTTCCACTATCTCCAGACTGTGTCTAAAAGCTCCTAAACTTCTTAATGACACAATATGTTAAAATTGCGTTCCTGTATATTTAGATCTCAGAAAGATCTCATCCATTTTATAACCCCAAGGAGGGCTTACCAGCAAGAAGGGAGTGTGCGTGTTGGGGGACAGAAGGAGGAACAAGTGTGAGGTGCTACATCGATCCCAGAGACTGTGAATTCTCCTGCTGGGGAAGGAAACTAGCACCCATGTATCGCATCCTTTCATGCACCAAGGCAATTACAAAGCCAAATTCCCTTTTTAAGCACTGATCATTGGTATTTCAGTAAAGGAATAGTAGGGGAACAGAGGAAAATGCTTTTCTAGACACACCCTGTGATCAACTCTAAGAGAAGCCTCTAATTTGATAATACTATTATTTAGATCCTCATCCACTCAGGGAACACCAGCAACTCCCCATGAAGCTAAACAATACATTCTAGCAGTGGGGGTAGAAAAGTTCTTCCATTGAACTGTAAAAACAAAAGACCTCACATGTTGTGAATTCGCACATGACTATAATAAAATATGACCTGCAACTGAATGCAAAGAGTCTGTGAATTGGCACAGATTTTAAAAATGCATAGCATGGGGTCGGTTGGCTATGTTCTTCTATGAACTATGCTAATTTCAAAAAGGACACCTCCCTGCTCCCCTTCCTCTCCCTTTTGAAGCAACAGGTGATGCAGAATATGATCACTGTAACATAAATCCCTCCATTTAATCTATTTATCTTTTTCTCTACCTTATTCTGAGATTAGGAAGTTTGTTTCTCCAAGTAATTATTTTTTGGTGACTTTTTCCCACATCATCATAGTTAGAATAAGCACAGTATGGAAAGATAGCCATCTTAAGTGTTCCTCTGATATCTTGGGCGTTTTACTTTATTGATTATTTGTGTTTGACAGAGTGCTATTTTGTTTTAGTTTTCACTCATTCCTTTTCAACTGCTGATGGATCTATGACTAGGTTTGCACATCTTTTGGAGAATTTGTGTTTCTTTTAAATTAGCACCAAACCCACCTGGGTAAATAAAAACTTCTCTTTGCCTAACACACTTTATTACTCCGTATCAGACCTATTATAATAGAACTTTACCTTGTCTGGGCTTTTTGGCTGTCTTGACTTCAGTACTTCAACCTCCCTGTAATATGTTAATAGTTTATTAATCTTTTTTTGCCATGCTGAAGGAAAAAAAAATCGTGTCAAGCTTTAATTCCCGGTTTCTCTCTTAATTTGTACCTATTCTTTCCTTAAAGGCCGCACATCACCTTGCAGTTCTCAAGAAGAGCACTTAATTTTAATGAGAAATTACATATTTTTGTGAGAGGCTTAGTTACTCTGTTCTTCCCTTGATTTGGTCTGAGAGATCTTCACAAGTGAATTCTTCCTCTTCTTCCTTAAAACTTTCTGGATCTCTTTCCTCATCAGTCATACACACCACACCTTCATATTATGTGAGGTAACTGTGGTAAGCATTTCCCACCATTTTTATAAAAAATATTTGTGTGAAAATAGGTCTTAGTTTCTCTGCATTCTCTCTGTGCCCTTTGTCCCCATCCTTCATCCCCTATTATCTAATGTTCTCCTGGGTTCTCCTGAATCTAAACATCTGAAATAATTTGACTGTCTCTCACCACCATCCAACAATGCCACAAAAATCCTGGGAATCCTAGTCCCTAAATACCTCTAGAATCTGTTCCCTTTGCTCTCTTCCCTATTATTTTATGCACCTATAATGATAAACTATATGTATTGCAAAGGATAACATCGTAAGGCTGCTTTATTTAATTCTACATTATTTAATTTTATTGCATCAGATCATTCCATCATTACAACAGCTCTGTAAAGTAGCTACTGTTACTCTTCTGCTCCACAGATGAGAAAATTAAGGCACATGTAAGTTAGGTAATTGTTAGAGGTCCCCAAACCAAGGGCAGATTCAATGCTTCAACCTAGGTGGATCGATTCCAGAGCCTATGCAACATGGCTTTCTTCTTGGTTGGATTATTGCAAGATGCTCCAAAGCATTCTTCCAAACTCCAGTGTCACCTGCATCCCTGTCATCTTCCACAAAGGCACTAAGCTGACTTTCTGAAATATAATTCTGAACACATCGTCCCTCTGCTTAAAAAGTACTTCAGGGGCTTCCCTGGTGGCGCAGTGGTTGAGACTCCGCCTGCCGATGCAGGGGACGTGGGTTCATGCCCCGGTCCGGGAGGATCCCACATGCCGCGGAGTGGCTAGTCCTGTGAGCCGTGGCCTCTGAGCCTGCGCGTCCGGAGCCTGTGCTCCGCAATGGGAGAGGCCACAACAGTGAGAGGCCCGCATACCGCAAAAAAAAAAAAAAAAAAAAAAAAAAAGTACTTCAAAATACACATCCGTTGAATTAAAAAGTAAAATATAGTGTGAAAATAAAAAAGTACTTCAGCAGCTCCCCAATGCTCAACCTTTCTGAAATCTGACCTAACCTCTCCCCCAACCCCACTTATCCTACCTGGATGCTCCAGTTTCTGAAAGCATCACTTTCTTGAAGCCATGCCCTTCCACATCTTTCCACCTAGAGTCGCTCTCTGCTTGCAGTTGTCTTCTCTGAACTAACCACCTTGGGCACTCCAGATCATCATGTACACTCCTTGTGAATGCCTGGTCATGAATGTCACCTCTTCTATGGAGACTTCCTGAACTCTATGAAGACTTCACCTCTTCTATGGAGACTTCCTGAAACAGATTGTCAGAAATCATTCCCTCCACTGGGTTGTCTGAGAATTCCTTCTTAACTCTATTGGAGCACATTTGTGATCTCTTTCTCTTGATTTTGAACCTGTCAGGGGACAGGATCACATCTTTATCATTCTGTCTCTACAGTGCCTACTATATAATGTGGGTGTCCAATAAATATTTGTAAAATAATGCCCCCATCCCTTACCTTTTTAATAGCATTATTTTATTCCTTGAATAAAAATCATATGCTTGAAGACATTACCCAGGGATCTTTAATAGAAATGTGAACTTTCAGACAGAATTCACACCTTGAGGGATGCTATTTGATCATTTTTTCCCCTTGGGTCCCTTAGAGTTCTTGTCACTGAATGTCCTGATAACCCTCGAGATACCAGCCCTGCAGCACAGCAGTTTTCAAAGTATGTTCCAGGGACGAGATGGGGCCCCTGAGACGCAGAGGTCTGTACGGTCAAAACTATTTTCATAGTAATACTAGGAACTTATTTGCCTTTTCACTCTTATTCTCTCATGAGTGTCCAGTGGAGTTTTCTAGAGGCTACCTGACATGATATTGTCAATCCATGGCTAATGGAATGTGTTTGAGTATGCTTGTTTTTTTTAATTTTACTTTATGTTTTGTTTTTGTATGCTTGTGTTTTTAAAATTTCAGTTTCCATTTCTAATTCAGTAAATATTGATAGATATGCTCCCACATAATGAAAATCTCTTTGGGCTCTTCAATAATGTTTAAGATTATCAAAGGGTCCTAAGACCAAAAAGTTTGAGAACTGCTGCTCTAGCAGTATGCTGGCCTACAATGAATCCTTATGTGTGATAAAGAATGGCATATAGAATGGATTCAAAATTCTGAAGCTTGCACGTACACTCTCATTGTATATTTTTAGTTTTGTAGTATATCCCGAAATACATTTTTATCATACTTCAACAACGTTGCCAAAAATCTAGAAAGTCATGTTGGCTGCTGACCCTAGATGTTGTGCTTTTATAGGAAGTTACAAACTACCTGATGATTAGTTCTAGTATCTGCTGACGTATCAAAGTTAAATTGTCTCTTCTACAAGTATAAGGTTTCTCCCTTATAAAAAATAAGGATGCATGCACATTTTCTTTATTCGGGCTCTTAAAGAATTCAGTAATAATATCCATAGGTAGTATTTTAAACAAAGAAAAAACCTACTAATTCCTAAACTAGTCTCTGAAATATGTAGTATCTCTTCATGCAACAGGGTAAACTTTATAATTTCCAGTTTTCTTTCATTTAGTCTAAATACACAAACCTTTCTCAAGGTTATTGCCATTTCAACCAGCTTCCCTACATTCTACAGTTATGCACATTTTAAAGTGAAATATTGCGTCCTTGTATTCTTATGGTTCTTAAATGCAGTAACAAGGAATATGTGAAAAAAAAGTCTATTCTAGGATGAAACTTTATGCTTTCTTTCTAATAATCCAGATTTAAAATTTATGATTTTTCTTATGTAATGTCTTCTTTCACTAAGGCATATACACAAAAAGAAGTGCTAAGAAAGATTTCTACTTATTTCTGCTTTCTAAAAATATCATGCATATATTCATCTTGGCTAATCTTTCTGTATGTGGTTTCAAATAGATTACTTTATAACATTTTGACTAGAATGAAAATCCTTTACGAATTTTCACTGATATTAAGTCATACGGGACATAAAATGCTTACAAAGGAGTGTTTGTTTCTTTTCAAAGTCATGCATTATAAAACTTAGCTTACATCAAAAGATGATGTGACAGAATTCGACAAAAATAAAGAATAATTAGAAAACTTAAATATTTTGTATCTTCTGGGATTTGGGGGTGCCATCAAAACACTGTGTATTGATTCTAGCACAAAAGTAAGAAAATTATTTTCCTCCCACCGCTATCATTCTCATGGAAATTTCTAGCTTTTGAAGATGCAGCTTAGATAGATACTGTAAGGGAAAAAAATCTAAAAATCTGATCATGAAACCATGTTGAGATAAGTCTTGTCAAGTCTGAACTTTCCAGGATTACACTTAATTCTAAGCTCATTGCCATGATATAATCTTTCACACATGGCTGCCCTTTAGGGCTCTGCCCAACCCCATATAGACACCCTGTTGTTTCTCACATTTTCTTGTAATTTGAAGGATAAATGGTGCCAGCTGGCTCCTGTTTAACTCAAGGCAGGATGATATTCAGCTCTTCAAGAACTTGGTACACACCTCAGAAAACTTGCCAGAAGAAAAGAGGAGTGATTGGTGTGTGTTTTCCATTGGGGAGGGAAGAAGTAGAGAGGGAGAAATACCTGAATTGAGTTGCTGTAGTAACATTCTTTGGGGGATTTAATAGCCAGATTAGCAAGAATGCTCATAAATCGTAAGTGAAGCATATGGAGATGGACTGAAGTTCAATACATCAATGTGAAAACACCAAATATATAATATACTTGGGAAATTTTTTACATCAATTTTACTTGATTAAATCACTTGTTTTCTCAGTTGGACAGATCAGTTGGGGAAAGAAGGTGGTAGAGGGCTATAATTACAGTAAATCTTTTTTTGTGTGTGTTTGGTATGCGGGCCTCACTGTTGTGGCCTCTCCCACCGCGGAGCACAGGCTCCGGACACGCCGGCTCAGTGGCCACGGCTCAGGGGCCCAGCCGCTCCGCAGCATGTGGGATCCTCCCAGACCGGGGCACGAAACCGTGTCCCCTGCATCGGCAGGTGGACTCTCAACCACTGCGCCACCAGGGAAGCCCTACAGTAAATCTTTAAATTACTTTTCTTATAGGAAAATCTCTGTTGAAATAAATAACAAATAATAGCTGATACTTCTTGAGGGCTTAATACGTGCCAGGCACTATTCTGAGGGGCTCATGTGGAGTAACTAGTATAAATTTCACAAACACCTGATGCCCTGAGTAACTATCATTATCCCCATTTCACAAATGACATGAAGAAATTGAGGCAAGGAGAGTTTTAGCTCTTTCCCAGAGAGCACAGAAAACAAGTGGTAGTGCTGGGATTTGAACCCAGGAAGTCCGACTCCTTTAGTTACTTACTATTGCCTCAAGACCATGTACAGTGCCAAAATCAAATTTCTTTTGCAACTCTTTCATGATGCTTTATGTTTTTTAATTTAACAAGTTTGAATGCTGACTACTTTTAAGTATTTCTCGTTATTCTTCTTTTCATCACCCAGATAGTCTTCCTTCCTGTGTTGAACAAATCAAGAGAAAAAGCCCCGTAACAAATTCCATGGAAAACTCAAAGGCTAACTTGCACATAATTGTAGCTAGGAATCCATTTTTGTAGTGAGCAGATCATAGCTTAGCAATCAACACCGAAAAATACGTGTTCCACTGTGTCCTCGTTCACATCTATTATAAAAATTCACATTTAAAAAGTAAAGTTGAGGGCTTCCCTGGTGGCGCAGTGGTTGAGAGTCCACCTGTCGATGCAGAGGACAGGGTTCGTGCCCCGGTCCGGGAAGATCCCACATGCCGTGCGGCTGGGCCCGTGAGCCATGGCTGCTGAGCCTGCGCGTCCGGAGCCTGTGCTCCGCAACGGGAGAGGCCACAACAGTGAGAGGCCCGCGTACCGCAAAGAAATGAATGCAAATCAGGACTGGTCAACAGTAAGGTGAGGAGTGAGCTCACTGTTACTGGAAGTGGAGTGTGAGAAAACAGGGATATCACTTAGCCCAATTTGTAGGTGACATGGTATCCAAGTGGTGATGGTCAACTGGATCCCAGGAGAGTTGAGGGAGTCCTGACTTACAGCGTTTGCCAATTTCCATGGTGTAAATACTCCCACCATGGCTGATTTCAAGCTATCAATATCACTGAATGTGGAGTTAGACTAGAGGCACACATCAGCTCTGGAAAACAAGTACAAGCCAGACCCAGTACAACACTGAGAGTGTTCTCTAAGATTTGTGCTAACTCTAACCGTCTAGGACATTTTTAGCCAAGGTGCTATAGCTCACATCTCCATGATGAAGTTAGTTTCCTTCTCTCCTTGCCAGGACCGCTGCATTTGCCTCCCAGTTGGCTCACCAATATATCTGGTCTTCCTCCTACTTGCCCGTCACAAGGCAGCCAGAGTGACCTTTTTTTTTTTTTTTTTTGGCAGTACATGGGCCTCTCACTGTTGTGGCCTCTCCCGTTGTGGAGCACAGGCTCTGGACACGCAGGCTCAGTGGCCATGGCTTACGGGCCTAGCCGCTCCACAGCATGTAGGATCTTCCTGGACCGGGGCACGAACCCGTGTCCCCTGTATCGGCAGGCGGAGTCTCAACCACTGCGCCACCAGGGAAGCCCCAGGGTGACCTTTTAAAGACACAAATCTGAGCATGCCGTTTCTTCTGCTTAAACAGATGTAAAGCCTTCTGTACTGGGCCCCCAACTGTGTTCTGCTTCTAGTTATCACAGGCTATGAATGTTGCCCTACATGGCAAAAAGAACTTTGCAAATGAATGTGAGTGATTAAGTAAGGACCTTGAGATGGGTAGATTGTCCTGGATTATTATCTGGGTGGGTCTGATGTAATCACAGTGGTCCTTGTAAGAGAGGTTCATGAGAGTTTAGGGTCAGAGCAGAAGGTGATGTAATGGGAGAAGCAGAGACTGGTGTGAGATTGGAGTGATGCATTCTGAAGATGGAAAAAGGGACACAAGCCAAGGAATATAGGTGGCCACTGGAACCTAATAATGCAAGGAAACAGATTCTCCCCAAGAGGCCCCAGAAAGAACCAGACCTGCCAACACCTTGAGTTTAGTCCAGGAAAACTAACTTTGGACTTCTGACCTCCAGAACTATAAGAGAACAAATTTATGTTGTTTCAAGCCACTAAGTTTGTGGTAATATTTTACAACAGCAATAGGAAACTAACACAGTGTCCCTTCCTATGGGGTAAAGACAGAATCCCTTCAAAAAGCCTATGTCCCCTCTATAATCTCACTTCTACATACTCTCCCATGTCCACTCATCACGTGTCCTGATTTTTTCTGCTCCAGCCCCACTGGTTTTCTTTCATTCCACTATATTTTCCATACCTTGGCTGTCACAAAAACTCTTCCTGTGCTGTTACTTCTGCCTTGAATGCTCTTTCATTTTTTCTAGTTAATTTCTAATCTATGTCAATTCAAGCATCACTTCCTCAGAAAGACTTTTTCTCTACCGAGTGGATCAAATCTCCCTATACAGATAATAGATGCACACAGACACAGAGAAGAATATTTCTCTCTTTCACGGTATTTGTGAAATTGGAATTTTACATGTGTTTGTATGATTTTTTAAAATTAATTGCCTTCACCTGTGCTGGGTATGGTCCATGATGATTTTTAACTTGCCTTTGTATCCTAGGGGCCTGCCCCATAAGTAACACTTAATAAATATTTAGTATATGACTGAATACTTCCCAGCTCATTTTTCTCTAGCAATTGTGATCTATATATTCTTTGTTCTTGCATCATGCATCCAACCAACATTTACCAAGAATCGACTTTACACAAAGACCTGATCTCACATATTCATGCAATTTCTCTAACAATAATAGAGAAATAGTAATCACCACTAAAGTTAACTGAGAATTTTATTATGTGTCAAGCACTGTGATAAGTGCTTTAGATATACAAGCTCATCTTACTCTTGTAAGATGAGTGTATTATAATTATCATTTTCAGATCAGAAAAAAAATAGGCCTTACAGCATTTATGTAACTTCCAATAGACCATATGGCTAGAACTAGATTTAGTATGTAGATCTGGCTGGCTAAACCTTTATTTCTCAGCACAATATTATCGTTTGTACTTTCAAGGCCCCATACTTGTATACAGGAATTATTGATGTATTTAAGCTTATTTATTAATGTATTTTCTTAGCCCATTCTTGTTTCCCCCGCTCCTCTCTCTCTCTCTTTTTCCTCAGCACTCTGTTTTTAAGAATTATCCATGTTGCTGGAATACATGTAGTTCATTGATTCTAACTGCTGCCACATTTTACACAACAACTAATTTTTAAAAATTTTCTTGAATGAGGTAGAGTTGATGTACAATATAAGTTTCAGAGGTACAACATAGTAATTCACAATTTTTAAAGATTATACTCCATTTATAGTTATTATAAAGTATTGGCTATATTCCCTGTGCTGTACAATGTATCTTGTGGCTTATTTTATACATAGTAGTTTGTATCTCTTAATCTTCTACCTCTAATCTTGTCCCTTCCCCCTTCCCTCTCCCCACTTGTAACCACTGGTTTGTTCTCTATATCTGTGAGTCTGTGTCTTTTTTGTTATATTGACTAGTTTGTTGTATTTTTTAGATTCCACATATAAGTGATAACCTATAATATTTGTCTTTCTCTGTCTGACTCACTTCACTAAATAATACCCTCTAAGTCCATTCATGTTGTTGCAAATGGCAAAATTTCGTTCTTTTTTATGGCTGAGTAGTATTCCGTTGTACATATATACCACATCTTCTTTATCCATTTATCTGTTGATGGAAACTTAGGTTGCTTCCATATCCTGGTAACTGTAAATAATGCTTCTATGAACACTGGGGTTCATGTATCTTTTTGAATTAGAGTTTTCATTTTTTTTGGGGGGGTAAATACCCAGAAGTTGAATTGCTAGGTCATATGGTAGTTTTACTTTTAGTTTTCAACAATATATTTTTATCATAATCTTACTCACAATGCCAGAGAGGGCTAATTCTTCTCCAATATCCATTCCTCCTTCTGCCTTTAGTAATAGTGGACAGCTGAGAATATGACTGTCCAACTAGAAACTACATTTCCCAGAGTTCCTTGAAGCTAGATGTGGCCAAGTAAACTATGCTCTGAATAATTATATATTAATGTGTCAGACTTCTGGGTTGCCCTTCTACATGGAAGTGATACACCTTCCACTTTTCCTTTCCCTTCTTCCCACTGGCTGGAACCAGAGCAATCATTTAGACAGCAAGGCAGAAGTATGTGTTGGGATGGCAGAGAGTCAAAATTGAAGGGACATTTGCCACAGACACCACAGAGCCACCATATTAGCCTTGGACTACTGAAACTCAGATGGCGATACATACATTATGTCTTGTTTAAGCCACTATTAGTTTGGCTTTTCTCAGTGCAGTTGTACTGGTATTCAAACCAACACATTTATCCATTCCTCTGTTGAGAGACATTGAGTTTGCTCTAACTCCCCACCACCACACTAACAATGCTGTATAATGTCTTCACACATGTTCCTTATGAATCTCTGTGAAACTTTATCTAAGCTACGTACCCAAGAGTAGGAGTCATGGGCCATGACTTATAAGAATACTTAATTTGATTTAAAACTGCCAGATCACTTTACCGAATGGTATTTTGTTCTTAATCATTAGTCTATGTTTTCTTCTTCTAAAACATTCCCTCAACTCGATTTTTAAGTTGTATTTCACTGTACAACTTTAGTCATCCCAACCCTTACTTGGTTTAAGTTCTATCAAGGGGTAGCAAAAGAGGATGGAATAAAGTTGGTGGGAACACATGGAGATGTGATAATTTTCTAAATTAATTTGGTCGGCAGGGAAACGTTCCTCAGAAGCCTGGATTTCAGGTTTACATCTTATAATGAAAGAATATATAATATGAATATGCTCTTTATGTATCAGAACAGATTAATTTTATAATCCTTTATAATTTTATAACCTGACTTTATGCTCAGAACCTAATATCTTTTTGATTATCTCAGGTTGTTAAAAACTATGCCTAGTTACCAGCAAGAAGATTTTACTCTAGGAACCATCATGGCACGATGAAGATTTGCGGCCTTGAGGTTAGACTGACCAGCTACCCCTGCCTTTGCCACCAAGTGGATGAATGAACTTAACCAGTCCCTTCCCACCATTAGCCTTTCTCGCCCCTATTCATAAGAGAGGCAGACTAAAAAGATCTCTAAGCACTTTTGCATGCATGCTTCCCATTCAAAAATAAAATGACGTAAGTGTTCACTAAATCCCAAACACCATGCTAAGTGCCAGGATTAATGTGATGCAGTCTCTCCCTTCAATGATCTTATCATCTAGGGATCAATGTAGTAAAATGAACAGGTAATTCAACACTGCAGTGTGTCAGATGCCTGTTGCGCCCCCCTCAGTATCTTTTCAGCCTCACTTCTGATTCTAGCCATGGCAGGAAATAGAGTTCCACGTGGACCTATGGGTGAGGTCATAGAATATGTGGATCACTGTGTTTCACGTGAATGCTCACTGCAGATCATCCACAGCAGAGATGGCTCGTTCTCAAGAGTCACCTTACATAATATCACCTTAAAGTAAGGGATCCGCTTTATGGCAAAGAAGGTGAGATATGGGGTACATGATCACAGGATCCACTAGTTCTGCTGTATACTACATCATAAGAAGGAGCTAACCTATAATATGATGGTGACTAAAGTGCCTACTTGAGGGAACCAGTCTGCAGTGTTGGTTCTGTCTTCCAGATGCAGCACTGCACAGGGCCAATAGCCAACATCTTGCATCTTGGCCCCCAAGGCTAGACTACATGAATCCAGGAGTCAAGGGGTGGAGGTTGCCTATTTCACCATTGCTCTCAGTGACCCACTGAGGAATTACTGCTTCTTGTCCTCACACCTTAAGATCTTCTCAGTTAGTCACCATGGTTCCCAGGGAAGGAATGTTTCCATCAGAAGACACAATAAGGATTCCATTGAACCTGAAGTGGCAACTACCACCTGGTCGTTTCAAGGAACTCACGCTGGCAGAGAAGCTGCCAGAAACCAATATAACAACAATAACAACAACAAGAAGAGAAGTTACTCTTGGATGTAACGTAACTGACAGAGAATGTCACGAGAAGCTCAGGGGTGGTGCTACAAAATAGGAGCTGACAGAAGCTGTCTGGAGCTCTTCACTGGGGTATGTCTTGCTTCCATTCCTCGTGGTAGCAACGAGAAAATAATTATGACAAGCAGAGCCAAACAACAGCAAAGAATTTAAAGGTTCATCCCCTTTAGGAGTGAAGAGCTGGCTCACTGTACCAGGCAAACAACTCAACAACTACCTGAAATGAGGGACTCTAGAATGGATAGTTAAGGAGGGAGACAGGTGAATTATCACTGATGTGCCTGAGACCATTTACACCCATAGAAACTGGGACTTTTTCCACTAATCCTTGCGTGTTAAGTGTTTGTAGAGATTGGAGAGGCCACCACCTTGAAGACTAACAGACAGACTTGATTTGATGTAGGCATGAATGGATAGGAAAACTGTAAAGGTTGGACTATATCAAACACCCCTTTATCCTGTCTCCTCAGTTTGGCCTCACCTCTGCTTTCAGCCCGGCTTCACTGAACAGTTCCATGTGAATCTCAATTCACAACACAATGACAGCATCTTACAATTACTTGGTAGGCAGGAATGTGCAGCCTGGAAGGGCAGAGGGGCTACCTCAAATAATACAGAGCAGAAGGCAATGTATACCTGCTGTTCCCTTTCAATCCTTAAGTGGAAAATCTAAAAGACATTGTATAACCTCAGAAAATACAGGCCAAAATTGGGTCCCAGATGCTCACTGCAGTGATCAATTTGATTATGCATGCTTATATTGACTTTTTCTCCTTTCCTGTTCCACTCTCTTCAACCCCTCACTCCAACTTCCTGGGTTCACCTCCAGCACAGAAGTTCATGGCTCAGGCTCTTCATCTGGAGAAAACCCAAGCTAAGTGATGAAAATATATATAATGAAGGGCCCCAAAGCCCTTGTCACTATCTTGGTAATTGTTTATCACCTGTGTGCCCCTACTAGAATGGAAGTTTCCTGCAAGCATATTTAATGACTATTTCCCTAGTACCTAGCATTGTGTCCCCATATAAACATAGAAGGTGCTTAAAACATATTAGCTGAATGAATGAATGACTTCTTAGTGTGGCAACAACAACACTTTAGGGAAGAAATATCTCAACATCTTATCAAGCAGATGAAACTTTAGATGGTCTGGCATAAAACAAGGTCATGAGTCTTGATCCTCCTAGATGTGGCCATGGAAGTAGCCAGAGCCAGTGCATACGAACCCAAAAGGGCTAGATGTATAAGGCCAAGGGGTTGCTGAGATATGAATTGTATGGAGGATCATTAAAGACTGGATGAGACAACAGATACCTCTGGGAATACCTGTGTGGACTGGACCAGATGCCCCGAGGCTTGGTAAAAAGTCAGTACTTAGAATTTAGACCCACATTCACCAGAACTGGCTGATTTCTTTGGGAAAAGTACTCTTTCCTTTGCCCAAATGTCTCATCTATTAAATGGGAAGTGAGGAAGATTAGGAAAAGATTAGACTATCTCTTAGAAAGGTATCTGGAACAGGATAATGATGTGTGAGGGTTTGTTAAGAGAAATAAAATATATGTCATACAGCCAAGCTTTGGACTGATATGTGACCCATTTTATGTGTAATTATTTTTAAAAGGCAATCTAAATTATATTAGGCACTGCAATGAGAGGACCACTTTAACTCCTACTTTGCTTCATTCTATTGAGGCAAATAATTATTACAGTTAAAAAGTTTGCAACATAGTCAAAAGTGAGCTATTAATCTAATTATCTCATTTGTACAACCAACATCTTAAACTACTAGCACTTAGGAAACAAAGCAGTATTTCTGGTAGGTTTGCATTGGAAAGCTAATTGCTTACACTTAACTTTCTCAGGGGATGTTTCCTCCCCTTCAAGGGCTTAGCATCTCCAAGTTTTCATCAGAGGTGCTAATGCTGGAAGCTAGAGAGAAGAGGATAAACGCCTTGCTAGTCTGAACATGAAGCAGGCCTCTGCACTTCATGCCTGCAGTGTCGCACACACAGAGCTGCAGAAAGGGGTTCTGATCAGTGAGCCATGCACTGGCTGCTTCAGACTGAGCCTTGCTAGAAGGAGAAAGGCATGCTGGGAGGGAATTTTCATGTCATTAGTGGCTTGGGTTATGTCTCAGATGGAGGTGATCAAATAGATCTTTTTAGGACTGTGTGATAGCCTCCAACGGCTTGGCCTCATGCTTAAAGACTCTTTTTCTTTTTGTTAAACAATAAATATGATTTGACTTGACCATAAAGCTTCACACCAGTACTTCCCCAGGGCCATTCAATGCTTATAAAAAGCTTGTGTAGGAAACTTCCTGTAATAAAATTGTGGAAAGTTTTGGTTTTACAAATGAAAATAGGCAACTCCTGTCTCTCTCCATATGGGAGGCTCATCTCCTTCGAGCCCCACTTCAAAGCCCACAAAGATCTGCCATTATCGTTTGTATTGAGGCAAATATCTTTTTGCTGCAAATCCTTGGATCGCTATTGTCTTGGAATGAATGAACTTTTTTTTTCTCATTATGGCCTTTTTATACCCAGCTCCTGTATACCTTTGCAGCCTTGTCTCACCAACCCCGAGACCATGCCTCTCCCCACCCCTCCAGCAATTCTAACCTGCTTGAGGGTTGTCTAAAGTTGGCATAGCATGACCCTTCTCCCTTCTGTGCCTTTTCACATAATGCTCCCTCTTCCTGGAATGTTCTTCCCTCCCATCTCCCATGCTGAGCTCATTCCTATTTATCACTCGGACTCAGGAAGACGGGTCAGTTAGGAAAAGCCCCCCAACTCCTACCTGACTTCTGAAGGGTGAGTCTGTGTGTTCAGGTCTCTCACCTTCCAGACAACACATTAACTCTCTCAGAACAAAAGGGTGAATTTGCTCCAAGCAGAACATGTCCTCTTTGTTTAATTTCATATGCAGTTGTGCAAACCAAAAGAGTTTCGAGGTAGATGAGCATTAGCTCCTGTAACACACATTCTAAACACCCAAACAACTATTTTCTTTCCTACTGGCTCCTAAACAGACACATCACCAAGGCTGACATTCAGCAGGTACGCACTGATATTGAACTACGTCATTCCAGTTGGTAAAAGCCACCATCTTGACCCTCACTGTCATCCCCCACCACTGCCTTGGCTACCGTGATATCTCACCTTGGATCCTTTCAATAACTCTCCTTTAGCTAAAGGGTTAAAGCCTGGGCCTGTGGGGTCCTCCAGAACCCAGCCCCAGGGCTCCTGCAGGTGTCCATTCCAATTGGTTGGTGCCAAAACTTTTGCTAAGATATTTTAAATAGCACTCCTGCAGATCACCAAATGTATCCAAGTTCTGAAGGAGCAATTGCAGGACAGGTACAATGCACAAACGTAAGCCTGAATGTGACTGAAAATCAAATTTGCAGTTAGAAAAATATTCAGTATGGCATCGTGTCAGGAGCCAAAGGGATCCAAGAGTCATGTTCAAACTACCAAGGAAAGGCAGATAGGACTGGGAAAATGAATGTTTCAAATTCGACATGTGAAATGATTTAATCGAAATTATCAAATAGGATAAATACCTTTCATCACCAGAAACTTCGTTTTACTACAGCAGTTCATGTGCGTAGGTGTTAAAGCACATTTTCGTTTAGCATTTAATAACTTGTGAAATGCACATTGAGCTTTTGTGAATTTAGATGCATCTGGCATATGCAGGGGATAATGATTACAGAGAATTTACAATTGGGGCAGCCCCATCGTGGTACTTATTGGCGTAAGTAAGGATGGTGATGAAAATAGAAGAGGTGGGGGCAAGATGAGACACACAAAGCTTGACGACTTCAAGCCATATAATAATGCTTCCAACTACTGGAGATGTTTAATAATGTTGCTTCTATTGTTGTTATTTATGAGAAATAAAAATAAATACATAGAAAACATACCAGAAGTGAATAAAGTGCAACAATAACACATACACACAGAGACATAAGTTGATAAACAACGTTCTAGGACTCAGATTTATTTAAATGGAATCTACACTGGCACTAGTAGGAGGGCAATTAGGGCAGTATGTGAAAGGAATTCTTATCTCAGAACACCATTTTCTGAGAGTGGGACCTCAGGAACAGGAAGTAGAGGGTCTAGTGAAGAGAAGGTGTGAATTTCAGAGCCCAGTGGATGTGTCAATTTTATGAAGAGTTGTTGAGATCCTACTATGTGCCAGGTTCCCTGTTTTGCAGTGAGGGATACCAAGATGCATGCAGCATGGGCCCGTCTTTAAAGAAACCACAATTCAGTAAAACAGACAAAGAAATACAAACCCTTCTAATCTGGTTCAGGCTGTAATGAGTGAGGCAACAGAGAGCTATGAGGATACATAAAAGTGAGTCATTAATTCTGCCCGAGAAACACTAGGCAAAAGGAACATTTTGAGTATAGATAGGGACAAATGAGAAGGGGTCTAAGCAGAAAAGGCAATATGTGATTCAGAGGTATAAAATCATTTACTTGGAGTGATGGTGAACTAACCAGTCATATGTAAAATCTATACAAGCCAGGGAAGGTTTAAAGAAAGGTTTTTTGTTTGTTTTTGTTTTGTGTTTTTCCCACACCAAGAGAAACAAACCAAGGTGAATTTCAGAATATTTCTACAATATTTTAGAATAACCAGTTGTCTCTTTGGTCATAGTCCCTATTGCAGTAGCATCTGCCTGGTGTAACCATCTTCAGAGCATTCCCCTGCCTTCAGAAGTACACAGTGGGAACTGGTATCTATAGCACCAAGGCTTGACAGGCAAAGAGTGGGATAAAGAAAGGGGAGACACGCAGCCTCTTCATGGGGAAGAAATCAGCATAGGAGGAGAGAAGTTAGGAGACTTGAGAGGGAGCTGGGTTCTGGTACCACAGAAAGACTATACTGTCTAATACAGTAGCCACTGACCAGTTACTTAAATTTAAATTTAAATCAATTAAAGTTGAATGCAATTAAAAAGTTAGTTCCTCAGTCTACTAATCACTTCTCGGGCACTCAACAGCCACAGTGGCTAGTGGCTACCATACTGATTGATTCAGATACAGAACATTTCCATCATCCCAAAACATTCTATTGGACAGGGCTGGCTTCAAACTACAAGTAAAGGAGAAGAGAGTGTTAAAGAGATAAGCAATGATAAAAATAAAAACAAAACAGAACCAAGACAGAAATCTTGAAAAACAGTACTAAGATTATCAGATCTTGAGGCTGGACAGGACACTGGCTGAGGACCTTCTTCTCCTCTTATAAACTATTGTTAAAGGGTGGATGAGACAAAGGCTAATTAAAGAGTCAGGAACATGTGACATTCCTGGCCATGTTGAACCAGTGCCATAACAGAGGGTGGACAAATGACGAAAGCAGTTAGGAATGCGGCTGTTTTCATTTCCTTCCCACCTGAATAAGCTCTGTTTCCTAGCTGTGGGGTCCCAATAAGATCACTTAAACTCTAGGAATTCACTTTTTCATTCATAAACTTGTGCTAATAACCTCACTTCAAGCAACAGCTTAAGGATCAAATGAGATAAATGAGATAATGCCCATGAAACTTCATTATAACCTGCATTGTTCTATGTAAAAGTTATTATAAGTACTCATTCTGATGCACTTTATTCTTTGTCATCTTTATTAACTTTGTCTCTCTTGTTAGATTATAAAGGAATTTGAAGGGTAAAATGCAATAGAAGTAACAAAGCCCTATGCAAAATTTTGATTTTCACTTTTCGACATCTTAGTTACTTTTTAAAATGTTTTCTAACTAGTTCTCTTTCCTTAGATTATAAAGTGTTTGAGTGTGGCTCCTCATTTCTGAAAAGGCCAGGTCAATAAATTTCAGAATATTCATTAAAGTTATTTAATTTTGATTTTAATAATTTAGTGGTCCACTTAGTCAAACACTTCAGGGGTACTGCAGATTGGGTTCCTCAGGAAGCAACCTTGAGGTTGGATATTAGGAAGCAGGATATTTATTAGGAAGTTCTTGTGGGATGCACACCTGTAGAAAGAAGGGAGAGGAATCATGATTGGACAAGAGGGTGAGGCTGAGCATATGACAGCCCAGCTGATTAGCAAACCCCAGAGAGCAGGAATGATTCTTCAGATTGGAGGTTAGGGGGTCTCAATGTCCCTGTGTTGATCAGTGTTTGGTTGCAGGCTCTCCCTTGGTGAAGTGTGACCTTGGGTGAAGCAGTTGTTTGCTACCAAGGCAATGACCAAGGAGGGCTGGCAGCGAAGGGTCAGCATCTGGAAGCAGTCCCAGCTGCCAGGGGGATAGTGCTTCCTCCTGAAGGGTGATCTGGGTGGTACCCTGGAGCATTCTGCCTAAAGGAGGAACAGAGCGAAGGAAATACGTAAAGAAGCAAGAGAAACTGCATTCAGAGATATTAGAGGAAAATCAGAAGTAACAGTTGTGAGGGATATGAAGGAAAGTGAAAGCTCTAAGGAGAGTGAGTGGCCAAAGGCATGAGATTACACAGAGGTCACTAAGGCAAGGATTGGAAAGTGCCAGTTAGATTTGACATGAATGGTTGATTTTAGCAAAAGCAGGTGCAATAGAAAAGGGAGAATGGGAACTAGAGGGTATCAGATAAAGGAGTAGATGCAAGATGCTCATTTTTTTCAATAAAATGAACAGTGAGGAGAGAAATGGGATGATAATTAGAGGTATTCATAACTCTAAAGGAGGCTTTATTTTATTGTTGTTTTCTAGGAAAGCATATTTTATTGGCTAGAGAGCCATTTTCAATAGATAAGTTGAGGGTGAGGTGTGGAGGTTGCAGGTGGCAGTGGGGAATAAGGAAAAATTAATGGAAAAGGTACCTTAGGAGGACACAGAATCCAAAACACAGGTCAATCTCATTTTCTTACATGGGATTCTAGGAGTCAGAATGACTGTGGAGGGAGAGGAATCTGCAGGGGTCCCTTGGCAGGGAAGCAAACTGGGGGTGGTCCCTGCCTGATGATGTCTGCATCCTCTGAGAATAAGGAGGTGGGGTTATCAACTCCAACAGATTGTGAAGTGGTGGAGCTGGCTGACCAATTGATTAACTGATTGAACATTAGCAGGATACATTTTTAAAAATCTTTTTCAACGAAGCTTCATTCAATCAACTTGATGTCTTGGTACGAATTAAAAAGATTCTTGTAGTGATTATCTCTGGAAGCTCAACTCGTTCACCAAGAGAAGAAGCATACCTCAGAGCATTGGAGCAGAAAAGAGCATGCCAAATGGATCTCTCTAAGATAGGCAAATAGTCTGTGAGAATGAGTGATCAGCTATTATTGGCCATTTTCACACCAGACCCAGAAAACTGCCTCTGAATCTCCTTTTGCCCTAGGATCACTATCACTTGTCAAAACAGAAAAAAAGACATGGGTCGACTCTGCTGATGTCCACTATTTTATACATATAGACACAGCCAGCTACTTATTTGCATAGGGCCTCAGTATGTGACCAAAAATGCCTTCTTAGAAAGGACTGAAAGCACACTCTAGGTGGACTTCAGCATTCTCCTAAATCATATATGTGCCTATAGCTGACCAGGTTTTCCAATGCCGCGTTGATCCACCGCTCATTCTCAAATTTACAGGCAATTGTTTGATTTCTCCATTTAAGGAAGGAAGGAAGGGAAGGAGGAAAATAAAGGTAGGGAAGGAAGAAGGAGGGAGGAAAGGAAAGCAGACAAGCCACCGTTCAAGATGATATAACACTACAGATGAGCATGAACACAGCCCTTATCCATTCCACTGTCATCCACGCTCCTGCCATCTCCACCGCCACCTCCCCACGCCTGCCCGCTCAGCCACCAAGCCACACAGTGCTAACGTGCACTGAGGGAGACGTATTTTTACAACTTCTGGCAACGATCATTTGTATGCCTTCCCATTTTAGTCATTTAAAATCCTTAGATTTCCCCCCATTTTCTGATGGCATTAAAGTAACAGATTGAACAGTAAAATGAATAAAAATGTCAAAACATTTTTTAAAGTTAAAATTTCAGACCTTTCCATATTGTATTAATAGATGACTCAAAATATTACTTTGAAATTTGCCCAGAATTTTAAATAAAAATGAATGATTCTTTTAAAAAATGTGATAAATGGAAAAGATAAAACAATTCTTAATTGTTATTCTCAATTATTCTTCCTCTCTATCATCCAAAGACAAGCTGCTTAAAATATAGCCATAGATTTTGAAACAGTTATATTTAATTCAGGAACTTACCTGATACATACAACGGTGAATAATTTTTTTCAAGGAATCGATGTTGGTTATTTGATTTTAACCAAATGCATATACTTTAGATTTCTCTATTACAGATACATTTGCTTCCACTTAGATAAATATGCCTGTTCTCTTATCTCACCCATAATGTCATTGAGAGCAACGAAAAGGCAAAGAAATGTGAAAACCACTCCTAAGATTCTGTTCCTTTTCGACTTGAAATGTACTACTGGACTTTCTGGTATAAGTCTAATGCTTGGTGTTTTCTTTCAGAATAAGGCAATCTCCTAGGAAGAACTTTCTTCTTGTTGGAAACCAAAATGAAAGCTATCCTTGTTACATAATTCTACTATTTATTGTATAGGTCAAAACCTTGTGTCACAATGAATCACTTGCATTTTTATTTTTGAACTTCTAAGGCAATCTAAGTTGTGACTACTTTGGACCGGGTTTGAAAAGTTTGATGGTTGTACTGCAAAATCACTGTAAGGCAGGTGTATTGACCAAAGCAGCAGAGAAAGAGAGGAAGAATGAGCATGGAGGGTTTTGAAAATCAGGGGAAGCCAACTAAATGAACACAATGACACCTGCCTTTTAAAATCTTTGGATTAGGAGAACCTCTTAAGAACTGCAGTTTTAGTCTTCATGAATTTTAGGTTTTATGCAGAAATGCTGAACAAGGCCATGCTGTGGACTGAATGCTTGGGTCCCCGCAAAAGTCATATGATAAAGCCTTAATCCCCAAGGGATTAGGAAGTTGGGCCTTTGGGGGGGTAATTAGGTTTAGATGAAGTTTAGGTTGGGGTCCTTTTGATGGGATTATTGTCCTTATAAGAGGACTCTCTCTCTCTCTTTCAACCCTTCTCTCTCCACTGTGTGAGGACACATCAAGGAGGCAGTTGTCTCCAAGCCAGGAAGAGGGTCCTCACCAGAACCTGACCCACGCTGGCACCCTGACCTCCGACTTCCCAGCCTCTGGAAATGTCAGAAATAAATGTCTTATTTAATTTTTTTTGTTATCTATTTATAGCAGCCCGAGGTGACTAAGACCAGCCACCACTGACTAAGAACAAACTTCATTACTTTAACATATAATAAAAGTCTTTATGCTATACATATAGTGACACCTTTAATGACATGAGATCTAACAGTTTTCCTGTCCTCTGCGTTCTTTCCTCCAGTTCTCATTGGTGCTAATTCTTTACTATAAGCACGTTTCATTCACTTCCACGTGACATAATCTTACTCACCAATTAAGTCCAAGTGTCTTCTCTAAAGAGACTTTCCTATACCCCTTTCCATCCCACAGTCTATCTAGTCGCTTATCTGTGCCCCTCACAATGTACTTAGTCATTCAAAATGCATTTATGAAGTGGCCACGACAGTGTGGTAGGTATCCACTAAGATGGCCCCCAAGATCCTCACCTCTACTGCAATCCCCTACCCTCAACTGAGGGCTATACCTTGTGGCTTGTTTCTAACAAATGGAATAAGGTGAAAGTCAGGGGTGTCATTCATGAGACTAGATCCAAAATAAGATGTGGCTTTCATCTTGCCATCTTGCTCACTCTCCCTGGCTCTCTGACTCGCTTGCTCTAAGGGGAGCCAGCTGCCATGAGCTGCTTCTGGAGACTCCCAGGGGTCAAGGAACTCAGTTCCATAACCTGTGAGGAACTGAATCTCGCCAATAATAATGTGAGATGCATCTAGATCCCTGCCTCATAAAAATTGTGAGATAATATACCTTTGTTCTTTTAATGCATCATATTTTGGGGTAATTTGCTATATAGCAACAGATAAAAACACAGAGCTAAGCATACTAATAGAAAATCATCACTTTTTTTTTTTTTACTACTGTCATTTTTTATTCATATATGTCTTTTGCTTGCTGTTAGATTGTAGGCATCTACGCGACTCTTCTTTGATGAAATAAAGTATAAACGTGAGAGTGTTCATAATGTTGACAAAAATACCCTCCTTCACCCAGCCCACCAAAGAAACCCTGAAGCTGACAACTCAATTTTCTCCCTTCTCACCTCCTCCTCCAACCACCTTTTTTCCACCTCCACCACCCCAAAGTATCTATTTTACTAGAAAGAGTCAAAGGTTTTGTAATGCTACAATAAGGAAGAGTTAGAGGGAGGGACTTGTGACGCTGGAAGAGGAAGGGAAAGGACTTAAGCAAAAATGCTAAAGAGCTGGAGGAAGGGAAGAAAGGCGAGAATGTAAGTCAACTAGCTGGGAACACAGAGGGGGAGTTTTGTTGGTACTTGACAAGGAAGATGTGCTTAAAGAGAACAAAGAGAATATAATAAATAGCAATAACAACAGCCGGTTTAGACTGTTATCCTACATCTAAACAACGGACCTTGTTCAACAGCCTCAGTCACTTACTCATCTAACACACAGGTATTTATTCAGTGCACTCTGCTCTCATGGAGCTTATGTTCTGGGCAGGAGACTGAAAACAAATCAATAAAATATTGATTTATGATACAATCATATAGACATATCTAATTGATTCTTTTTTTATTGCTTGCTGCAACCAACATACTTCTTTTACATAATAGAAGATACTGTTTGAATGAAGAAATTAAAATCTACCTTTGCATGTTTTAGTAGCACCCTTTATTTGTTATTCTATAAAAAGTCTCATGCTATATGTATTAGCTTCCTAGGGCTGCCATAACAAAGGACCACAGATCAGGTGGCTTAAACAACAGTTACTGTCTCAGTCTGGAGGCTAGAAGTCTAAATGAAGATGTTGGCAGATTTGTTTTTTCCTGAGGCTTCACTCCCTGATGTGTAGACAGCCATCTTCTTCCTGTGTCTTCACATGGTCTTCCCTCTTTGAAAATTAAAACATTTTCAAAGGTCCCTAAAAGTACTGTGGGCCCTTATCACTGTGCCTACTGCTCATAATTGATCCTGGATACCTAAAGGAATTATTTTTTTTAACTTTATATTGGAGTATAGCTGATTAACAGTGTTGTGATAGTTTCAGGGGCACAGCAAAGCGACTCGGCCATACATGTACATGTGATTTTTTACTTGAATTCTGAAGGGTGAATAGTTGTCTAGAGCAGTACTTCTCAATATGTAAATCATATAAAGTGTTGTTAAACTGCAGATTCAGATTCAGGATGTCTAGGCTGGAGTTCAAGATTCTGAATATCTAAAAGTTCCTAGGTGATGTTACCAGTGTAGGGACAAAACTTTAAATAGTAAGAATCTAGAGCTATGTTGTCCAATATAGTAGCTACTAGCCACATGAGGCTACTTAAATTTTTATTTAAGTAAACTGAACTAAAATAAAATTTTAAATTCTGTTCTTCACTTGCACTAACCACATTTCAAGTACTCAACAGGCATGTGTAGTTACTGTCTACCTTATTAGACAGTGTAGATATAGAACATTCCTGTAAGTGCAGAAAGTTCTTTTGGACAGAACTGATCTAGAGAGATCACATAGATTGAAGGTTATCAGCCAAGTATAGGAAGATGTTTCTGTAAAGTAAAACAACATCACAGGCTTAAATAAAATAAAATCATCTCAAGTCAATTTATTTTTCTATTTCTAGTTGAACCATTGCCATGAATGTGCTTCTTATTACTACTAATAAATATTCAGTCTCAGAATAAGGTTGCCCATACATGTGCTCTCAGATGCCCTCTGGATGGAAGTTTAATCTAAACCATTAGACTTCAAGCTTCTGTTTAAGGTAGCATGGATTCAGAGCAGAGATAAATGAAACCAATGGCAACCCATGTGTGTACGTGCATGCATGTGTGTGTGTTTAAAGATTCATGGCTTCCTCTTTTGAACTCTTTTTTAAGAAAACCAAATATCCTTTCTGATGGAAGTGAAATGAATGGTCCCTGTCAGCAGTCCTTGTGACTTCTCTTGCTTGTTTACCACATTTGTCCCACAGATGTGCTATGCTAATGAAGTATTTTTCACTTGGTGACTCATTTATTTAATTGCAACCCCTGTTTTTTTTAAAGTTTATAAAGGGAATCAGAACCTAAGAGGAAAGTGCATTTCATGTAGTCAACATAATAGGACTTATATAGAGCATCCGTCCCTCTAATTGCTCATGCTCTAGGTTTTCATCTAAGGCCAGGACCTAACCATATAGAAATTTTAGTGTACAACTCCTGGAAAGTACAGCACACAACAAAACTAAACCTTAAGTGTTGCTAGGACCTCATATGAGGTTGGACATCTCCCTGTTTTGCTAACTGTCTTTGTGTTAAACATCCTACAGTGATGAGGTGTTAATTTTATTCTTCTCATATGGCTCATTAAATCCAGCACAAATAATGAGACCCAAAGGCTCTGTATTTTACATAGTGTCAGATGAATCTGATCCCTTTACAGCCCCTCAAATTTGAAGATTTTAAGTCAGGATTGGTCCTGCTGTGAGAAAAGAAATTTTAAAAAATAAAATCCAAAAGAATATGATAGCACACTTTGGCTGAAGGACAGGTGCGAACACAAAGAACACACTCTCTCCTTCCAGCTTAAAGTTCATCTGGCTGGGAACTACTTCTGCAGCTTCTCCAATTTATCACTAAAATACCTATGAAGAAACAGAACAAGATGAAGATTCACACCTTCCAAAAATAAAGACTCATAGAAAACCTATTACTTAAGTCTGGAATTTCCAATTGCTACTCAGCTCTAGGTGCTGGATTAAGAAAAATATACTTATAGCTTTACAAGTAGTGTTTTATGAAACAGAAAATACATAGGGTAAGAAGTCATTTCACCTCTCCTCACTGTGTGCTCCATGCCAAATATCAAAACCTGGTAGACATTCCTCCACTTTCAGAGGCAGACAGAAGACTCTACCACCCACCATTAATCCCTACATCCATTCCAGTACTGAAATTGTACAAAGTAACAGAGAATCTATGTGTGTTTGGTTGGGGGAACCCTGGGAGCTTAGGAATTACATCAGTAGCTATTTTGTCCTCAAGTATTAGGAATTGCAAATGCAGAAGTACATGCATTTCTTTGTATGTTACCAGTTTAATGGGTTACAGAACCAGATACAAGGATAAGAGAAAAATCCTACCTCATCCTTATGGCATTTCACAAGGTGAATACCTACTAGACATTGATAATTACACTGCAAACTCTACATAGCTATCATTGTTTAGGTCAATATTAAAAAGAGAATGCGCTGTGGCCCAAACTAGAAACTATGCTCCACACATAGGAACAAAAGTAATTAATTAATAGAAACTCTCTGACATAGCACAGGCACTGGATACTAGAAAACCACTTTAAAGCAACTGTAATAAATATAATCAAGAGTGAAAGGATACTATGGCCAAAGAATAAAAATAAACCATGAAAATGTGTCTTACCAGATACAGAATATCAATAAAAAGACAGAAATTTTAAAAGAAAAAACCCAGAAATTCTGTAGTTGCTATCTACAATAAATAAAATGAAAATTTCACTAAAGTTGCTCTACAGTAGATTGGAGAAAGAAGAAGAAAGAATCAGTGAATTTGAAGATAGGTCTTTGAGATTATCCAGTCAGGGAAGCAAAAAACAAAACCAAAAATAACAAAACAAAAAACAACAAAATTAGGAAAATGAAAAGATTGGGCGGTGGTGCAGAGAGAGAGAGAATATTTGAAAACATAATGGCCAAAAGTTTCTCAAATTTGATGAAAAATTTTAATCTACACATTCCAGAAGCTTCAAAAATTCCAAGTAGGATAAACTCAAAGAGATCCACACCAAGACACATCATAATTAAACTGTCAAAGAATAAAGATGAAGAGAGAACCTGAAAGCAGCAAGAGAGAAGCATCCTGTTATATACAAGGAAGCATCAATAAGACCAGCAACTGATTTCTCATCAGACCATTAGGGACACAAGCCAGTGTCCCTAATACTAAAAAGCCAGTGTTCAAATACTAAAAAAAAAAAAACTGAACAAAAAAACCTATCAAATAAAAATTCTATATCCAGTGAAAACATCTTCAAAAGTAAATAAGATATTAATACATTTTCTTTTAAACAAAAACTGAAAATTTGTTGCTAGTAGACCTGCCCTACAAGAAATGCTAAAGGGAATCCTTTAGGCTGAAATGAAAGGACAGTAGGCAGTAACTCAAATATTCAAACTGAAATAAAGATAACTACAGAGGTAAATATGAGTCATTATTTATGTATTTTTGTTTGTAACTCCTTTTTTTCTATGTGATTAAAAAAACAGCTGCATAAAACAATATTAAATCTATATTAATGAGTTCATTAATGTAATCTGTGACTATAACAATATAAAGGGGGTGTTAGGGCCACAGTGGAGCAAAGTTTATGTATACTATGATAATTAAGTTGTTATTAATCTGAATTAGTTATAAATGAACGTGTTCACTGTGATCAAGACAACCCTAAAAAATAACTCAACAATACACAGTAAAAGAAATCAGAGTGAATTAAAATAATGCACAATAACTATTTAACCAAAGAAGCAAGTAATGGAAGAACTGAGGAACAAAAAATATATGATACATAGAAAAAAATAGTAAAATGGCAAACTTAAGTTCTTCCTTATCAGTAATCACATTAACAATAATGTGATTAACAATAAATAAATATTCCAATTAACAGGTAGAGTGACAGAATGAATTTTTTTAAAAGTACCTGATCTAACTATAAACACATGTCGATAAGAGGCTCACTTTTAAACCAAAGAGATAAATTATTTGAAGAAAAAGGATTGAAAAATATATTCCATGCAGATAGTGAGAAAAAACAGTTGAAATGTCTATGCTAATATCAGACAAAATAGACTTTAAGACAAACATTGATTTGAGAGACAAAGATTATATAAAAGGGTCAGTCATCAAGAAGATAAACAGCAATTATAAACACATGTGAACATGGCAACAGAGCCAAAAATATATGAAGCAAAAACTGTTAGAACTGAAGGAAGACACAGCCAGTTTCTTTTTTTCAAAATTACAGTCAGACATTTCAATAACCCACTTTCAATAATGAACAGACCAACTAGACAAAGATCAGCAAAGAAATACAAGACTTGAAGAACACTATATCACCTTTACCTAACAGACCTAAAACACTTCTCACAACAACAGCAAAATACATATTCTTCTCAAGTGCACTAGAACATTCTCCAAAATAGATCATATGTTGGGCCACAAAATAAATCCTATAAATTTAAAAATACTGTAGTCACACAAAGTATGTTCTCCAACTACAATGGAATGAAAGTAGACATTAATAACAACAGGAAATTTTGGAAATACACAAATATATGTATATTAAACAACTCAATGGGAGAATCTCTTAAATAACCAATGGGAAGAAGACATTACAAGGAAAACTAGAAATATTTTGAGATGAATGAATGACAACAAAATATACCAAAATTTATGGGATGTAGATAAAGCAGTACTCAGAGAAATTACAGCTCTCAATTCTACATTAAAGAAGAAGAATCTCAAGTCAAGACTTTATCTTCCACCTTAAAAAACTAGAAAAAGAACAAATTTAACCCAAAACAAGGAGAATGAAGGAAACAGTAAACTGTAGACCACAGATAAACTAGAGAATAAAAAAGCAATAGAGAGGGTTAAAAAAAAAAAGCATAAGTCAGTTTTTTGAAAAGATCACCAAAATTGACAAAACTTTAGCTAGACTGAGAGAAAAATAAGAGGAGACTAAAATCAGTAATATCAGGAACTAAAGTGGAGACATTTATTATTGTCCTTATAGAAATTAAAAGATTATAAAGAAACAGTATTGTACTAGATAACCTGGATGAAATGAACAAATGAACAAATTTTTCAAAATCTCAACTAAAGTGACTCAAGACGAAAAAGAAAATCTAAACAGACCAACAAAAACTAAAGAAATGAATCATTAATCAAAAAACTTCACAAATATCATATGATATCACTTATATGTATAATCTAAAAAAAAACGATACAAATGAACTTATTTACAAAACAGAAACAGACTTACAGACTTAGAGAATGAACTTGTGGTTACCGGGGGTGGAGGGTAGGGGAGAGTGATAGATTGGGAGTTTGGGATTGACATGTACACACTGCTATATTTAAAATAGACAACCAAAAAGAACCTACTGTAAACAACCAAACAAAAACAAAACAAAACAAAAAACTTCTGACAAACAAAAGCTCAGAACAAGATGTCTTCACTGGTGAGTTCTATCAAACATTTAAAGAATAATTAATGCCAATTCCTCCAAAACTCTTCCAAAAAACACAAGAGGAGGGAATACCTCCTAACTCATTCTATGGGGCCATTATTATCAAAGCAGACAAAGATAGCACAAGGAAAGAAAAGTACAGACCACTATTTTTCATGAATATACATATGAAAATTATCAGCATAACACTAGCAAACTAAATACCTCAGTATATTAAAGGGATTAAACACGATGACCAAGTGAGATTTATCTCAGCAATGCAAGAATAGTTCAACATACAAAAATCAATCAATATAATCTACCATATTAATAGAATGAAGAGAAAAAAACCCACATGATCACCTCAATCGATACAAAAAATCATTTGACAAAATACAACACTTTCATGATAAAAACAATGAACAAACTAGGAAAAAAAGAGAACTTTCTCAACTTGATAAAGAGCATATATGAAAAATCTATGCCAGTATCATAGTAAATGGTGAAAAACTGGAAGCTTTCCCTTTAAGATCAGGACCAAGACAAGGATGTCCACTCTCATCTCTTCAGCATGGTATTGGAAGTTCACACCAGGGCAAGTAAGCAAGAAAAAGATACAAAAATGCATCTAGTTTGGACAGGAAGAAGTAAAACTATCTATTATGAATAGATGGTTAAGAATAAATGCCCTATTAGGAATCATGCAAATGGCATAATCTTTGTATATAGAAAAGCCCAAAGAATCCACTTAAAAAACAATTAGCACTAATACACTAATTCATCAAAGTTGCAGAAGTAAAATAGCATCAAAATATTAAAATAGGGGCTTCCCTGGTGTCACAGTGGATGAGAGTCCACCTGCTGATGCAGGGGACACGGGTTTGTGCCCTGGTCTGGGAGGATCCCACATGCTGCGGAGCAGCTGGGCCTGTGAGCCATGGCCGCTGAGCCTGCGTGTCCGGAGGCTGTGCTCCGCAACGGGAGAGGCCACAACAGTGAGAGGCCCACATACCGCAAAAAAAATAAAATAAAATAAAATATTTAGGAGTAAATTTAGTCAAAGATGTGTAAGATATGTAGAAAACCATAAAACATTGCTAATAGAAACTGAAGAGGACCTAAATATGGAAGTACCATGCTCATTGATTAGAAGACTTAATATTGTTAACATGGCACTACTCCTTAAATTTACCTCCATAGTCAATGTAATTTCTATCAAACTTAACTTCCTTTTTATTTTTTCCAGAAAAGAATAAGTTGATCCTAAAATGGATATAGAATTGCAAGGGCACATGATAGCCAAACAATCTGGAAAAAGAAATACAAAGCTGCAGGACTCACAGGTTCCTATTTTAAAACTCAACACAAAGCTGCAGTAATCAAAATACTGTGGTACTGGCATAAAGACAAACATAATAGTCAATGGAATACAATCAAGAATCCAGAAATAAACTCATACATCGATGATCAACTGATTTTTGACAAGGCTGCCAAGACTATTTGCTGAGGAAAGAATAGTCTTTTTAACAAATGCTGCTGGAACGAGATATGCACATGCAAAAGAATGAACTTTGACCCTAACCTCACATCATATACAAAGATTAACTCAAAATGGATCAGAGACCTAAATGTAAGCACTGAAACTATAAAACCCTTAGAATGAAATATAGGTGCAGGTCTTTGTGACTTTGAATTAGCTAATTGTTTCTTAAATATAACACCAAAAGCACAAGGAACAAAAGTTAGATATACTGAACTTTGTCAAAATTAAAAAACTTTTGTGCTTCAAAGAACACTATTAAGAAAGTAAAAAGACAATCCATAGAATGGGAGAACATCTTTGCAAATCATATATCCGATAAGGTTCTAGTATCTAGAATACATAAAGAACTCTTGGGCTTCCCTGGTGGCGCAGAGGTGGAGAGTCTGCCTGCCGATGCAGGGGACACGGGTTCGTGCCCCGGTCTGAGAGGATCCCACATGCCGCGGAGCGGCTAGGCCCGTGAGCCATGGCCGCTGAGCCTGCGCGTCTGGAGCCTGTGCTCTGCAATGGAAGAGGCCACAACAGTGAGAGGGCCGCTTACCGCAAAAAAAAAGTTCTCACAATTCAACAACAAAAAGATAGTTAATAAATGGACAAAGGACTTAAACAGACATTTTACCAAAGCCAATAAATGGCTAATGAGCACATTGAAAAGATTCTGAACACCACTGGTCATTGGAGAAATGCAAATGAAGACCACAATGAGATATTACTTCACACCTGTGAGGACAGCTATACTTTAAACAAACGAAATTTAAAAACTCATAATACTGCAAGTATCGGTAACAATGGTGAGAAATTGTAAAAGAATGAAATTAGTACACAAAATACACATACACAAAAATAAACTCAAAATGGATTAAAGACCTAAATGTAAGGCCAGATACTATGAAACTCTTAAGGAAAACATAGGCAGAACACTCTATGACATAAATCACAGCAAGATCCTTTTTGACCCACCTCCTAGAGAAACGAAAATAAAAACAAAAATAAACAAATAGGACCTAATGAAACTTAAAAGCTTTTGCACAGCAAAGGAAACCATAAATAAGACCAAAGGACAACCCTCAGAATAGGAGAAAATATTTGCAAATGAAGCAACTGACAAAGGATTAATCTCCAAAATTTACAAGCAGCTCATGCAGCTCAATAACAAAAAAACAAACAACCCAATCCAAAAATAGGCAGAAGACATAAACAGACATTTCTCCAAAGAAGATATACAGAATGCCAACAAACACATGAAAGAATGCTCAACATCATTAATCATTACAGAAAGGCAAATCAAAACTACAATGAGATATCATCTCACACTAGTCAGAATGGCCATCATCAAAAAATCTAGAAACAATAAATGCTGGAGAGGGTGTGGAGAAAAGGGAACACTCTTGCACTGTTGGTGGGAATGTAAATTGATACAGCCGTTATGGAGAACAGTATGGAGGTTCCTTAAAAAACTACAAATCGAAGTACCATACGACCCAGCAATCCCACTACTGGGCACATACCCTGAGAAAACCATAATTCAAAAAGAGTCATGTACCAAAACGTTCATTGCAGCTCTATTTACAAAAGCCAGGACATGGAAGCAACCTAAGTGTCCATCAACAGATGAATGGATAAAGATGATGTGGCACATATATACAATGGAATATTACTCAGCCGTAAAAAGAAACCAAATTGAGTTTTTTGTAGTGAGATGGATGGACCTAGAGTCTGTCATATAGAGTGAAGTAAGTCAGAAAGAGAAAAACAAATACCGTATGCGAACACATGTATACGGAATCTAAAAAAAGGTTCTGAAGAACCTGAGGGCAGGACAGGAATAAAGACGCAGACGTAGAGAATGGGCTTGAGGACACGGGGAGGGGGAAGGGTAAGCTGGGATGAAGTGAGAGTGGCATGGACATATATACACTACCAAATGTAAAAGAGATAGCTAGTGGGAAGCAGCTGCATAGCACAGGGAGATCAGCTCGGTGCTTTGTGTCCACCTAGAGGGGTGGGATAGGGAGGGTGGGAGGGAGATGCAAGAGGAAGGAGATATGGGGATATATGTATACGTATAGCTGATTCACTTTGTTATACAGCAGAAACTAACCCACATCATTGTAAAGCAATTATACTCCAATAATGATCTTAAAAGAAAAAAAAAGAATGTGGAGAAATTATGTTACTGGTGGGAATGTAAAGTGGTACATCCACTGTGGAAAACATTCTGGCCTTTCCTCAAAAAGCCAACTACAGAGTTACCGAAGGAGCCAACAATTGCACTTCTCCAAATAAATAGAAGCAGAAAGTAAATTAGTGATTGCTAGCAGCTGGGGTGAGGGGAAGACGGAGCGTTAGTGCTTAATGGATATGGGATTTCTTTTTAGGGTGATGAACATGTTCTGGAATTAAACTGTGGTGATGATTGTACCACACTGTGACTATAATTAAAAACTACTGAAGTGTACACTTTAAAATGATTTAAAATTGTGACTTTCATGATATGTGAATTACCTCAATAAAATGAAGGAAAAATAATAGAAAATAAAAATTAACAGTTTTTCTATTTAAAAATGAACAAGAAAAACACATTCCATTCAAAATGTAGCCAAAAATTCACAGAAACAACCCGAAGAAGAAGTAAGTATCTATTTAGGCATGTTATCTTTTAAGGTATATGGAAGTAGGGAAACCACTGTCAACTCTTCCTTCAGACTCACCTAAATTTCTAGTCTGTGCCTCTTCCCACTATCACAGGAATAAAATTTGGAATGATTTTCCCAAGCAATATTCTCAAGAAATTTCCTGGGGTTTCTCCAACACTGAGTCAATACTGAGGGAAACAGAAATATTCCCAGAATAATAGTACTCTAAACATCCCTTCTTCTCAGAACTGATAAAAATTTCAGACACTTGGGAATATGGAGGATACAATTCAGGAAGATAAATTGGGGGATATTCCTGGGTGGTTAAAACAGCAATGGCAGGAAATGGTGGCTCTGACCAGACATATCCTTGTTGGGGGTGTAAGGCTGTTGTTTACTCAGCTGTGATCTCAATTCAGTCCTTGGCCCCAGCTGTTCCCTTTCAGTCATAACAAATTAATACTCTTCAGAGGCAAGTTTAAACATGTCACCTACAAATTGTCTCTGAATATATCAAGTGAAATATAGTTTTTAGTTCTACTGAAATCTCCCTAAATGTCATATTTTCCATCATATAATTGTATACTTTTATTGACAGAAAAGATGCTGGGTTAGGAAGAACCTGCTGTTTTATTGATTTTACAGCATTTTTTCATAACTAAATTCACAGGGTGGTTTGCTTTCACTCAACAACATGAGGCTTTGAAAATATGTTTGGCTGAATTGCATACTACCCACTAGGAATAATCTCCATCCTAGAATTAGTGGACTTCAGATATATTTGTTTATCTGCTTGTCTGGTAAAATTTACGTGCTAAGAAGTTCTCTCCTGAGATTATCAGGCAACAAGTGGGACTTAGATGGGACGGAAAAAGACTTTTTGATATTAAAAACAACAAGCTGTGAAGGAAGATTAAATGTCAAATCAGATAAAGGTAACTATTTTTCCTCTCAAGGTAATTTTAATTTTCCTATCTGATACATAAATATTATAAAGAATTATAAAGTATAGTAAACATGCTGTAAAATATTTTCAAATATAGTATCTCACTTAATCACGACCCTTTTACAAAACAAGAAATGTGAAGCTCAGGAACTTTATGTAATTTATCCAACATCATACAGGTAGTAAGTGATAGAAGTACATAGAACTTAAATCTCATCTTTGAAATAAGCCCAGAATGCCTTAGAAAATGGTTTGTTTTAAAGGGAAATTACCATTTCATATATTTAAATGGCTCAAATCTGAGCTTTCTTGGCTGAGACACAGTATAGACCAATAATACATATTATCTCATTTCTGTAAGTCTCAGTGTAGAAAGACATACAATAAACGTACAAAATTCTGCATAAAATATCATGGCAGAGATGAATAAATGTTTTAATTATAATAGTTGATTTTACCTTCTTACTGGGCCATATCCAAATCTCATCCTTTTTAGAGATTAAAGGTGGTGATATCCATACATTTAGGAAAGAATATTGCAAACACTATGTTTTGAGTTTTAACTCAAGAGGAAAATGAGTACATATTAATTTATCCCATACTAATGACTAAAACCACTGCTATTCTTCTTGGATGTTTTAACTATGGTAGTAGGGTAAATTTAGCCAAATGTTTAGCCAAATGATAATAGTACTATTCATCTATGAAGTCACAGAATAGCATTATTTATTATACATAGGTCCATTCATGTTCAGGTACTGTCTTTCACATGGTCATCATAATCTACTGATCGAATTGTAAATCAATAATCCCTGGATATATTTCTACCCATGTGCACTCATAAAGTATCACTTAAAAATGCTGGACAACCAAAGGCAAGACCTGACATAGATATGCTTGAATGCTTGTGAAATGCTTTCTAAATTATGGACAATACTTTTATGAAATCCTGAAATAAAACGTCTATCTTTCAAATAGTGCATGAAGAAAAACCTTACCCATTGAATGAAAGCCAACCAATAAATTCCTACAATTTCATCTTCTCTACTTTTTCTTTCCATCAGTCCAAAGATAATTATCAAGAACTTTTCCCCACTTCTATTATTAAAAAATCTATTTAAAAATATGCTATGATTTTAAATAATTTTAATAAATTAAGTATACGCAGATTGCACTCCAAATTTGAAACAAGACTATGAACAAGAGAGAGCCTAGGGCAATAGTGTAGGAAGGAAAATTGAAAAAACAGACAGAATGACATCTGACACATTCCTAAAAAAGCATATGGAGCAAGAGAAAGGTATCTTTTGGATGTTCGTAAAAAGAGATACTTTCAGAATGATAAAGACAAACAGATGCTACCTGCTGTGAGAATAATGAAAGATTCAACTGCAGTGATTTCAGTCCTACGGGATTTATAATAACGTTGTAAATAATACTAAAAATGTATTTAACTTGTGGGACTTTGAGGGCTTGAAACCAGCTAACAAAAAGCTGAGAGAAAGCTAAAGAAAAGTTATCACAATCAGGTTGAAAAGAATATATATCAAATCACTTTGTGCTTTCAATTTTTTCTTTATAAATCCTTGCTTCATTTGGTACAATGAATAAATGCATTTTTATAGTAAATGTGCTTATCTACATTTTGCTAGATCATACTAAAATACTGGCATTTTATTCCCAGTTTTCATGGCACATTCAATTCAGTAAATTCACTCAAAACGGTTTTGGGGATATCAATTGTGTGCAAGACTCTGCTAAATACCGAAAGAGGTATAAATTTACAAAATCCCTGTTTTTATTAACCACATTTTTAAGAGTGAAAATGAAACATGTACCTAAATATTCTCAGAACAAAATAGCACAAGATAAGAACCACTATAGCTGTTACTGAGGATAATAAGTGAAGGAGTAAACCTTACTTGGCGATCAGGGGAGGCATTAAGATGATGATATTTGAGGTAACTTGAGAAGAAATTGGTTAAGTAGAGGTTAAAGGAGACAGGGAGTAAAGAGTTAGGGAAAAGAATAAGCAAGGCCACAAATGGCAGAGGCACCCTGCTCATATCCCTTGGGCATCCTACTTCAGTGGCCAACTTCCAACCACTAATGTCTTTATCCATTTGCTTGACTGCTTTCTCTGAAGGGGTAGAATGCCACTCTTCCCATAGGTATGACTGGGCAAAATGAGGGGAAGTAATACCTCCTGTATTTGTATATAAATGCCCAGCTCCCCTGCCTCTGATGATTCTGCACTGCCTCTCAGAGTTTTCCCAGTGGAATTTAAGCTCTAGTTACCTGCAACAGAAGAGAATCTATAACACTTTATTCATAACCTGTTATTGGCTGCCTTTTTTCTCTGTCTCACTTTTCCATTCTCCTACTAATATCTCCTGCACCTCCCAAACAAACTTGAATCCTTGCCCCAAGGCTGTTTTGGTGGAATCTAAACTAAGAAAATATGAATGTTCAAGAATGGGGGAAAAATTTCAAAGGTTGGGGAGCATGGTCCATGTTGGGACACTGAGAAGATAAAACTGGAATGATGGGTTGTATCCATTGGTCCATGATTTAAGCATTGTATCTGCCATATTACTAGACAAAGATGTCAGACATTAACTAAGGGTAGTGCACAGGGATAAAAGCAAAGTCAAGATAGAAAACTAAGATACTTCTTCTACTTCAATTCATAAGAATGGAAACAGCATCTCTCTCCATATACCAATTAATGTTTTGCCATTGATGAATTCTTACCAGTTGAGTGATCAAAGGTGTGTGTGTAGGAGTGAAAGGGGGTTTGGCATGAAAGTCTTAGATGATGCTTTTTTTGGTTTCATTTGGATTATTGGTACCTCTTTTCTAAAGAGAACTAATATATGAAACCTTTTCTTCATTGTTTTTTAGAGATATGCTTTACACAGCTCTTTGAACATGGCAGATCCTTATAAATATGTTCTTAAATCATCTTTTTAAATGGTTAACTTTTCTTTCTAAGGTCTACCACAATGTACTTTTATTTCTCGAGACCATCTTTTAAACAACCTGGTATCTCCCAACTAGCTAAAATACAAAAAGATAGATACACATTTCCTGTTACAATTACTGCCCTTAAGCCCTTGAACAAATGTCTTCCCCTTTTGTTAGCCTTACATGTTCAAATTGAATTACGTTTTTCCCAAAGGTCTGAATGTATCTTAGTGTTTAATAAACACTAAATA
Source organism: Neophocaena asiaeorientalis asiaeorientalis (assembly GCF_003031525.2). Taxonomy (NCBI): domain Eukaryota; kingdom Metazoa; phylum Chordata; class Mammalia; order Artiodactyla; family Phocoenidae; genus Neophocaena; species Neophocaena asiaeorientalis. The sequence goes on from NW_020172625.1 coordinate 2,039,794, forward strand.
AACATCTATTAGCTCCTCATAATATGCATTAAAGAATACTATCAAATAATCTGTAGACATTTTCCAAAATGATGGAGGAGACCATAGATGATACCTCAGCCCTCAGTGGAGACTGGTTTCTTCATGAACCACTTTTCCTATTGTTAACCTTAAAAATTCTGAAATTTCTATCTCAGAATTTTTAACTTTCTAGGAAGAAAATGAAAACAGTGTAAAGTCCAATCTGGATTCATTTTAAATTCTTATAAGAATAAAATGAAAGCCTCTTCATCATTGTATTGGAAGTGGCAGGCATTGGAACAGCTAAACAAACATCTAAGAATAGTGGGCTTTAAATTTTTCCAGAAATACTCATATTTGGGTATACAGAAAGCTTGTGCCATTTTTAAAATTGAAATGTGCAAGTGTGACTTACAGTAATTATATCTCCAAAGGAAATCCAGGGTTATTAAGGGGCAATCAACCCAGGAAACTGCTTCTTTCTATTTAAAAGTCTCCACCTTTCTCTCCCTGCATTTTGGACTGCTCTTAAAGTGGGTTAACAAACAATTTTATATGCTTTTAAAGGTCCTCTCTGTAGACATGAATAATATAAAAGAGGTTGTAGTTAGTTATGGTCTGGGTAGTGACTTTGCAACTTACTGCCACAAAGGGAGTTCAGATGAATTTTATAAATTATAAAATTTATAAAAGAAAACATATTTTTGCTTTTCCTTCTGAATTTTATTTTATATTAATGTGCTGCAGATCAGTTACACAAGTAACAGAGGCAATAACTAGAGTATGTTTACTTCTATTCTTATTATTTGTGCACTTCATTAAAACTAAACAGGTAAACAAAAACATCACATTTTATCCCTGTTCATCACTTTGAAAAGGAATTCCATGGCCAACACCACAGCTGCTGACACCAAACACATGTGTTCTGTCAGAGCCTGACTTGGCATGGCAAGTTCAACTTACCCTGAGTTTATTCTCAGGCCATCATAGGAATAAATCGCTCCATTTATGGTAATTTCTTTCCAGAAGGAAAATGATTTTGAATGGAACTGAGTAGAAAATTCACCTTCAGGGGCTGACAGGATAGTGACAGTCTGAGACATCAAAGTCAACCCCTATACAAGGGAAGGCATTTCTTGAACTTAAAAATGAAAGATAATGTACCTAGGTTCAGTAAACATCCATTCCAACCTCATTTTTAATGCAGAGAAAGCTAAAAGTTACATTTCCCATTGAGTTAATGTTACATTTCTTGGATGTGTTAATAGTATTGTGCTTATGTAGGAAAACGTCCTTGTTCTTAGGATATTCATGTTGAATTACAGATCCTCCTCAACTGATGATGGGGTTACATCCTAATAAACCCATTGTAAGTTGAAAATATCTTAAAAGTAAAAAAATGCATTGAATACACCTAACCTACTGAACATCATAGCTTAGCCTAGCCTAGCTTAAACCTGTTCAGAACACTTACATTAGCCTGTTGGGCAAAATTATCTAACACAAATCCTATTTGATGATAAAGTATTAAATATCTCATGTAATTTATTGAATACTGTACTGGAAGTGAAAAAAAGAATGGCCGTATGGGTACAGAATTGTTGTAAGTGTATCAATAGTTTACCCTTGTGATTGCGTGGCTGACTGGGAGCTGTGGCTCGCTTCTGCTGCCTACCATCACAAGAGTATCTACCACATATTGCCAGCCCGGGAAAAGATCAAAATTCAAAATTTGAAATACAGTTTCTGTTGAATGTGTATTGCTTTTGTACCATCATAAAGTTGAAAAATCATAAGTCAAACCATCATAAGCTGAGAACCATATTTAAGGGTGAAGTATCATGATACGTGTACCTTACTTTCAAATGGTCCCGCAAAAACTAAGTCATGTGTAGAGGGCCCTAATAAAGCATGTATGAGAGAGAAAGAGAGAGAGAGAGAGAGAGAGAGAGGATGCAAATGTAGCGATAGTTTAACAGGTGGTGAAATAAGTAAATAGTAAACACGCATTCAAATACTGTTCTTTCAATTTACCTGTAGCTTTCTTTCTTTTTAAACAAAATTTGGAGGAAAAGTGCTAATTATACTCCAATAAAGATGTTTTTAAAAAAAGTGAATAAGTAAACAAACCAAAGTATATTTAGTTTCATGACAAATGTTAATCAGTATGTTTGTTCTCTTCAAATGAGTTCATTAAATGTAAACCATTGCTAATTTTGTTTTTATTTATTAGGCTTCAAGAAGAATATCCTTCATTTCTTAGGACTCTAAATTTTCTACCTAATATACAAGACTTCTGAAAAAAGACAATATAAAACATGCATAATTTTATCAAATTTCTAATTAAGTTTTGTTTCTCTTTATTTGTGTGATTAGGGTAGATGAGAAAACATAAACATTGTAATCAAATAGCATAAATATTATAAAGAGAAAATAAACCCTTTCTATTACAAAAAAGAACACATTCCCAGATTCTCTTGTAGCTAGGTTTCTCAATGAGACATATTCCACCAGTTAATGATTTTGTGTGAACTTTGATTCCTAAAAATGTCATGTGAGGAGATAGGGAGTAGAGCATGTATTTTGCTGGCCCAGAATACAGCAGATATGATGTGGCTCTAGAGATGTATTAGCCGCTTCTCAACTTGCAGCTTATTTTCCTGGTCATGGCAGAAGCAGTGTAGTTTGCAGTCAACATTGGTAACAGCAGCTTCCTAAATTGTCAGCTTTCTTTAAAGGCAGAGGTAAATTTATAATTGCAGCAGAGGTAGATCAATTCTGAGCCTAGAAATAGTTCCTTAAATTTAGCCTGGAACCTATTTCTGGCCTTTTCAATAATATTGTAAATTTCTATTTCTTGGTGTAAAGATTCCCTTCTGACTAACTAGAGTGAATTCTGTTATATGCAGTTTAACCCTGATCAGTATAACCATCTTCCTCTTTAACCATATAAGGCCAATACTAATTAGAATTTCTAAAACACTGACAAATTTATTTGGAATATATGTTCTCTGTTATTTTTTTTACCAATCTTTCTACTCTGTTTTCTTTAAAAACTCATTTATATTTTATTTATATCAGTTTATTGTTCCCAATTATTTTCTCTCCTCTCTTAGAGACATATTTCCTCTCACACATTGACAATGCCTTGGCTATCTGATTTGCTTTGGTCAGTGGAATGTGACTAGAACATAGCTATGTATGAATAGACACTTTAAGAGCCATTGGCTAGTTCAACATTGCTAGTTCCTCTCTCCCACAAGAATGATTTCCCTCAGATAAAGTATGCTTCCTCACCTTGGAACCCAAAACAGTGAAGGTACAGTGAGATAGAACCACAGATGACCCAGAGACCAAGGTAATCTGATAAATATATAAATAATTTGTTTTTAAAAACCATTTTGGGGTTTTACTGAAAGCTGTACTAATGTAGGTATAGTCCTTGAATTTATTCCTCAGTTCTTTCTGCTCTATCATTTCTAAAATGCCTCTAAGTACATTTTAATTAAATAATTTAGACTATATTATCAATCCTCTTATTCATAGATGTCTTTAGAAGAGGTTCACTAAGGGCGTAATCAGGGTCTTTTGTTCTGAACAAATAATATGTTCAGGGAAACTAAACTATCAATTTCTTTATAAATTATTCTTATCCTAATAAATATATTTGGCAATTGTTTTTGTCTGCCTTTTACTCACCTTTGAATCCCCAGCTTCTATTCCAGTGCTTGACAAAAAATAGATGCTTAATAAATGTGATCAGTGTATATATAAATGAACAAATTCTATTTTTTACAAGATATATGACAATTGGTTGCATATGTCTAGATGTATGATTTTTGGATCAATTTTTCCAACTTGATCCTCTAATAAAAGTTTTCATGTTGAGTTCAATCCCAAATGATGAAAAAAAAACTGAGTTATCAATGAAGTGGGATTTAAAATTCAGGAAACTCAGAGTTTTTCTTTTAGTTGCTTTAAATCCCTCATTATGAACACATACAGTACTACATTAAAGATCCTATTCCTAATATCCTCTATCAGCTCTTTCTTTTAAGAAGAAACATGTGAAAAGTTGTGGTTAGTGTTAGGACTGTTTTGGTTTTCTTCTCATTTTATATTTCCTCATCTTTTGGAGGATGATAGTATGCCATTAAAAATATCAAGTTGAAATTCAAGATGTCAAGTTGGTAATTTATTTCAGTTTTAGAAAAATCAAAGAGAGTGTGGTATAGTAAAAATCAACGAATTATAGGTCTGAGTCAGCTTTTTAAAACTTATTTAAATAAGTTTTAAAATAAAACTTATTTAAGGCATAAGCAGAAGGTATGAGATAAAAAGAGAAGAAGCAGTGGTTGGAAATCAGGATGCTTACAGTTGGGATTATGGAAGAAGTGCATTTATTGGTAATGAAAAAGTCCAGGGTAGGATAATAGAATGACACTTTGTGGTTGGATGAAAGATTAAGTTCATTAGAGGAGAAAAGGTCAAGGAACTGAGAGTCAGGATTTTAAGAGGAACATTCTTGGGACTATTCAAATAACCAAGAATTAACAAAAGAGTAGAGTTTGATGGAATGACAGTGAGCATATTGCTAAAATCTTTTTTAAATGCAGAAAAGTAGCTTGGACATTCTACCTATGCAAAAACTTAAGTATAAATGTTGAAGTAATAGATATGAAAGTACAATTTCCAAACCAGTAGAAAGAAGATACAATAATAAAAAAGAAAACTCTATCAATCATATAAAATGCAGGAAAGATAAATCAAATAAGCAAAGAAAATTATATCAAATAGAAGAAAATATAAAATGGTAGATATATAAGCAAATATACCAGCAATAACAATAAATATAAATGAATTAAAATCATGAAATACAAAGATTCTCAATTTTTTAAAAAATGTATAATTTATGTCTCTCTATATATTTTATTTTATTTATTTATTTTTTAAAGTAGCATGGAATTTTATTAATAATTATGCCAATAAATTCAGCAACTTAGTTGAAACAGAGAAAGTCCTTGAAAGGTACAAACTACCAAAGGTCACTCAAGAAGAAAGAGAAAACCTGAATAGCCCTATTAAACAAATGATTTGTAGCTGACAACCTTCCCACAAAAAAAGTACAGGCCAGATGGCACAAGTGAATTCTACCATTTACAGAAGACATGGTAACAACTGTACACAAACTCTTCTAGGAATAAACACTTTCCAACTTATTTTATGAGCCAGCATTACCTACATAACAAAGTCAGACAAAGACATCACAAGAAAAGAAAATCATAGATCAATAACTCTTATGAACATAGATGCAAAAATTCTTTTAAAAAATAGCAAATTGATGGGCTTCCCTGGTGGCGCAGTGGTTGAGAGTCCGCCTGCCGATGCAGGGGACACGGGTTCATGCCCTGGTCCGGGAAGATCCCACGTGCTGTGGAGCGGCTGAGCCTGTGAGCCATGGCCGCTGAGCCTGTGCATCTGGAGCCTGTGCTCCGCAACAGGAGAGGCCACAACAGTGAGAGGCCCGTGTACCACCAAAAAATATATATATAGCAAATTGAAACTTCTAATCTATAAAAGATGGTAATGCATCGTGCCCAAGTAGGATTTATCCTAGAAATGCAAGGTTGACTTAGTATTCAAAATCAATGTATTTCGTCATATTAACATACTAAAAAAGAAAAAAACATCTCTTTATAATGTAGAAAACGCATTTGAAAAAATTCAACACATTCATGATTTAAAACTCTCCGTTAATTAGGAAGTAAAGGAATCATCCTCAATCTAATAAAGGGCATTTATGAAAGAACATATATCTGACATAATATTTTATGGTGAAATAAACAGTAGGTTCCTCCTAAGACTGGGAACAAGGCAAAGATGTCTACTCACCACTTCTAGTCAAGGTTGTCCCAGATGTTTAGTCTGTGCAGCAAGGCAATAAAAAGAAAAGACACCCCCACCCTCCACACACCTCGTGCTGCAAGTCCCAGTGTTACCAAATCAGGTCTCGATGCTTGCTGCTCAGAAATCAATACTCAAGAGAGACAAATGTTTGTAGAAAGGAAAGTTGCTTTTAATCAGAATGCTGGGGAGATAGTGGACTCCCCATAAACTACCTCCCAAGATTCTGCTCAGCCATGAGAAGTTTTTAAAGGAAAAGGTAAGTAATCTCAGTTAATCATTGAGATAGGAGGTCAGAGTCATTGCCATCCCCCACTGCATGCAGGCTTGTCATGCAGGCTTGTTGACTTCTTGTGATCTTTCTTTCAATACCATCTTGTTCACACAGTTTGTTCACGAGATTACTGAAGGGGAAGCTAGGGTCATCTGTTAATTACTTATTCTTTATTTCTGCTTCTTTGATTTATGGAAAGAACCAACAGATTAGGCAAGGCATTATGTGATCAAAAGATCTGAAAGTGTGCTAGGGCCAGAGATGAGTAAAGCATGGGGGAAACTGGTTTAAGGTTAGTGACAAGACAAAAGGGGCCTCCTGCAGAGAGCTCTTTCCTGCAAAGAGCTTTTTCCTACCAAAAGCTGCTTATAAATCCCCACTTGTCAGAACATCATTCCATTTTTATTGGATTATGGTCGAAGGTCTGTCCTCTGTAATTTCATGCTGACATAGGGCACCACATTCTTAGAGTGGGAGATGTTGACATGGGTCTGTAGCATCCCTTCGCTGACAATTGTAGTTGCCCATTTACATATACGGGCAGAACAAGCTACAATTATTTTGATGCCCACAAAGATATAGATTATTATAAGCAACAGTGTTAATCCTATTCTCTTAGGACTAAGTTCTTGAAACTGTGCTAGCCATAGATCTAGTACTTTTTTATAAACAAGAGGCAGGGGATATCGAGGGGCCTTTGTCCTTGGCAGGGGGATGGGGGTGGGTGCAGGGTTCTGTTCATTTCCACCAGCGCATGCTGTGCACCGGCAGAAGCTAGGTTTGAGGCAACTAGGTTGCACCTAAGGGTCTGGACAAGCAGACAGTTAAGGGCCATGGCCTTGCTGGCTCCAAAAGAAGCACAGAGAACTAGACACAGGAAGGGAGAATGCATGTGTCAATGGAGACAGAGGTTGTAGTTATGCAGCTGTAAGGCCAAGGAACACCAAGGATGGAGAGCCACCACCAGAAGCTGAGAGAAAGGCATGGAAGAGATTCTCCCCTAGAGCCTTCAGAGACTGCATGGCCCTGCTGACGTCTTGATTTCAGACTTCTAGCCACCAGAACTGGAAGAATAATTCCTAGTATTTTAAGCCACCCAGTTTGTGGTACTTTGTTACTGCAGCCCTGGGAAATGAATACACAGACCTTCAAAAGTGGCCCTGAGACAACTGACTTTTCCATTTGCAAAAAAAAATGAAAGTAGACCACTAATTTACACCATTAAAGAAAAATTCCAGATAGATTAAAAATATAAACATGAAAAGCAAAATTTCAGCCTTTTGGAAGAATATCTTTGTAATCTCAGTCTAGAAAAGAATTTCTTAAACAAAAAGCAAAAAGACCTAAGAAAAGATTGATATATTTGCATCAAAACTTAAAACTTCTATAAAGTATAATATAGCATAAATAAAATTAAAAGATAAACCACAGTCTAGGAGAAAGTATTTGTAACCTAATGTAGTCAACAAATAAATATACAAGTTATATAAACAAATCCTGGAAATGAAAGAACAGGTGATCCAATTAAATACATATATATCTCCAAGCTCATGGTATTGTTGCCTATATTTCAATTATCTGAATGCTGTAGCAAATGTTATTTTTCCATCTCTAAAATATAGAGACTCTTTTGAAAAACATAATTACAATACCGGAGAAACGAATAATCCCTGAATATCATGAAATGTCTGCGGTCATAGATACCACAGTCAACAGATGCCACAGCCAATGATGGATACGTAAACCTACACATGTGATAAAATTGCACAGAACTAAACACACATACTCATAAGTGAGTAGAAATAAAATTGAGAAACTCTGAACTAATTGGTGGATTATATCAATAATATCATTATCCTGGCTGATATTTGTACTATATTTTTACAAGATATTACCACTGGGGGAAACTGGGTACAGGGTACATGGGGTCTCTCTGTATTACTTCTTACAACTGCATCTTACAATCTACAATTATCTCAATAAAATTTCAATTAAAACAAAAAATACATAGGTATTAAGTATGGGACAACTTATACATTTCATATTCATATTAAAATTATGAAATAAAAACTGAGTTATTAAGCAAATATATATATACTTCCTACTATAATGTTGCGTTCCAGTAAGCAAACCTATCATGTGAAGTTTCTCTATATAGCATACTTATACATATTCTGCAAAAGAAAAGGACTCCTTTTTAAACTTTTTTTGACACTGTAACATCTTCAAAATATTAATAAAGTTATCAAATATTAATTATTTGCTACTCAATGAAATGTCACTTCTAGGCAAAAGATTTCTCATATATATTGGGTCCCCCACCTCAGCCCCAGGTTGCTTCTGCTATGCAGTGAGTCCAAAAAGAGGGTGAAGGTTTCAGGATGTTGACAGGGGTTTCTTCTTAGTGCTGTTTCTCTGCTGTTTAGTGAAGTCGAGATGCTGGTGGAAGGTTCCATTACACCTGTAGTGTTTCTCCCTAGTGTGTTCTCTGATAGAAGGTTCTCCCACATTGGTTACATTCATAGGGTTTCTCCCCTGTGTGGGTGCTCTGATGTACTGTGAGGGATGACTTACGGTAGAAAGTTTTCCCACACTCATTACATTTATAAGGTGTCTCTCCTGTGTGTGTTTTCTGATGCTCCCTCAGTTTTGACTTCACAGAAAAGGATTTTCCACATTTGTGACATCAATAGGGTTTCTCTCCTGTGTGACTCCTCTGATGATTAATGAAGTTTGGCTTCTGGGAGAAAGTTTTCCCACATTCCTTACATTCATAGGGTTTCTCCCCGGTATGTATTCTCTTATGTACTGTGACAGCTGACCAATCACTGAAGATTTTCTGACATTCATTACACTCATAGGGTTTCTCCCCTGTATGTGTTCGCTGATGTACATGGAGATTTGACTTCTCACAGAAATTTTTTCCACATTCATTACATTCATAGGGTTTCTCCCCTGTGTGTGTTCTCTGATGTACTGTGAGGCCTGACCTATACCCAAAGGTTTTCCCACATTTGGTGCATTCATAGCATTTCTCCCCTCTGTGTATCCTCTGATGTAGGATGAGAGATGATTTATGGCTGAAGGTTTTCCCACATTCACTACACTCACAGAGTTTTTCTCTTATATCTGTTTTCTGATATGTAGGAAGCTTTGGCTTCTTGCAAAATGCAGTAGCACACTGATTAATTTTATAGACTTTTTTCCCTATATGTGTTTCTTGATGCTGAATGAAATTTGGCTTCTTGCAGAATACTTCCCAATCTTCATAACAGTTAAAGGTTTTCTCTCCTTTATAAATTCACTGAAGGAGTGACTTCTTGCTGAAATGATTCTCACTTTCAACACACTCATATTATCTCTTCCCCATGATAACTCCATGGCGCTTATTTAAAGTTGACTTCTCATGAAGAGACCACCTCCCACAGTCATTCAATTCATAGTGATTCTCCCTTGTATGAGTTCCCTGATGAACAGTGAATGTTGGTCTATCAGAAAAGGCTTTGACATGTTCATTACATCCATAGGGCTTCTCCCATGAGCTTTCTCTCTTATAGGTAATGAAAGTTTCCCCCTCATTGAAGGCTTTCCCACATTCAGTATATTCAAAAGAAATCTTCAGAGTTTGAGTATCCTGATGCTGAAATAAGTCCTCATTTTGACTGATGGCTTTTCCAGTTCTATCATATTCTAAAGATTTCTCTCTAGAATGAGAATTCTTGTGCTTTGTACAGAGGAGTAATTTCCCATGTGTATTAAACTCATCAAGCTGCCTTACAAAGGAGTGTCTATTACTAATGATTAATTCTGAAAGAGAATCCAAATTCATTCCATATGAGTCATATTTACCAGGTATTTCTCTTGATAAAATAAAGTTTGTATCCAGAGAAAATGTTTTTCCTAAGACACTATTTCTCCCTTTAGTCGGTGTTTTGTTGTTGACAAAACCAACTTTCCACCAATGCTGGTCTTCCTTTCCTGGCTCTTCTCCATCAGGTCAACTACGCAGAACTCTGGGTGGCTATGACTTTGGGACTCTTCCTCTAACATCCATGGCTCTTCTCCTTGCTGTAATTTGAAAATCGCCTCTGGTTTGATAACACAGTACCCCACTGAGACGAGGTGGCTATAGTTCTCCAGCATCACATCCTTGTACAGGGTCCTCTGAGCAGGGTCTAGGTGCTGCCACTCCTCCTGAGTGAAGCCCATGCTCACATCCTCAAATGACACTGGCCCCTGAGATCTGTTCATTTTCTGTGGATCGAGGAAACATGTAGAGAACTACAAAGTTTGGGCTCTCCTGAAACTTGGCTCAAACCTCAGGTTCTCACAGTCTGACGGGTGGCTTGTGGAGCACAAGGATCACATAGTGCAATCAGCTATGCACATCTAGGGTCTGCTCTTTCTTGGCCTTGATCCTCCTCTGTCCTGTAGCCCTGGTGGGAGGCCGCCACTCAGATAAGCCATCTTCCTGGTGGGATTCCTCTTTATCTCACAAGATCAGCTTTGTTCCTAGGAACCAGGATCTGAACTTCACAGCGATGTCCTTTGGCTCAGTGCAGGGATGGGCACAACGCCAGATTTAGGCACAACTGTTTTTTAGGGAGGAAGGAGATGTGGATGTGCCTCCTAGCGCCGCCTCCCACCGGTTCTGTGGTCTCGAGGCACTCGCTAGCTACTCTGATCACTTTCCAGACCTGATACAGTGGGAGGGCGAGGACTCCCTGCCGTCCTCACAGAGTGTGCCGCGGCCTCAGGGCACTGGCCGCCAACACTACAGCGGCCTCTCTGGGGACTCGCAGATGCTGTAAGCGCACAAGGACCAGACTCGAACAAGCCATGGCAGCAGCTGCTGCTGGCCGGGATAGGGGCCTGAACCCCGCCCTCCCTCCAGCTCGGCCGCCCTTCACACCGGCCAAGCCCCAACCCACTCCAGTGCCCGCCGCAATCCCTATATATTTTAAAAGTGATGCCTCAAACAAAACTCAAGACACTTTCGTGTAAAGGGATAAGCAAAAAGTACTATATAAAACCTATCCAAAAAACATATTACAGGACAAATGACTAAGGAAATAAGCACTTTTATGGATAAATCCATGACATAATGATAAAAAAGTTCTCTGTCCAAAAGTACTCTGACCTTTTGATTATTCTAAGGCACTGGCAAAAGTCTGTCCAGACACGCTTTTGGCTTTCTCTTCAGAGAACACTTTCCTTAGGGTGAATATCCTCATGTTAGCATTTTTTCAGCCTGCAACAGACTGAGAATGTCTCAAATCATGAAGTCCTGGTGTCTTTTTGATTAACAGTTCTTCCTCGATATAACTCATTCCTCTTGCATTCTTTTATAAGCAATAAGAAGAAACTAGGCCACACTTTCAACCCTTTGTGTGGAAATCACAGGCTAAATATCCAACTTCATCATTTACAAGCTTTGCTTTTCACATAACTGCAGGACACAATTCAGCTAAGTTTCCACCATTTTCTTCCAATTTCCAATAACATGCTCATTTCATTTTCATCTGAATCCCCACTGGCAGAGCCTTTCATGTCATATTTCCACAAAGTCTGTTCATGAGGACTTAGGTTTTCTCTAAAACAATAAATGTTTTCTCTACCATGCTCTTCACTTCTTTCTGAGCCCTCAGTAACAGTTAACATCCATATTTCTACTAGCAGTCTCTTTAAGGCTATCTGGGCTTGTTCTATCGGGCTCCTCAAAATTCTTTCCTCCTCTGCTCACTGGCTAATTCCAAAGGCACTTTCACATTTTAAGGTTTCACATTCCAGATACCAAAATAGCAAATTTCTATTGCTGATATAAAAAATTTCCACAAATTTAGTAACTTAAAATAATACATATGTATTACCTTACAATTTGGGAGGGGTCAAAAGTCTGAAGTGTGTTTCAATAAGCTAAAACCAAGGTGTCAGCAGAGCTGCATTCCTTGTAGAGGTTCTAGGGGAGAATCCATTTCCTTGCTTTCTCCAGCTTCTAGAGGCCATCAACCTTCCTTGGCTTGTAGCCCCCTTCCATCCTCAAAGCCAATAGTTAATTCTTTCTCATACTGAATCACACTGACATTTTTAAGAATCCTGCTGATTATACTGGGACCACCCAGATAATCCATGATAAAGCCCTTATTTTAAAGTGAGATGCCTAGAATCCTTAATTCCGTCTACAATCTTAATTGCCCCTCATCATGCAACAAAGCAAACTAACAGGTTCTAAGGATTAGGCAGTGGACCTCTTTGGAAGTGGAAGTGCCAGTATTCTGCCTACCCAAGATAGGATGTAAGAATTTTTAAAATTAAGGGCAATTTTGTTTTTGGAAAAAAACAGTAAAGTGAAGATACACACACAAACACAATCAAAAATGAAGAATGAACAAATCTCTGGATGTGGTACCAATTTTAAATGTACAAAAGACTATTTTTTTAAGCCTACAAGATTCAAATGAACATTACAACCAGCCTTCTGAAACCAGATCATTCTCCTCTAATGCAAAGTTCAAGAAAAACCAAAGAGAGGAACAGGTTTTCAACTCATTTTATGACACTATTAAACTGTTAATACTATTATCTGACAAGAACATTATGAGAAAGGACCACAGCAGACAAATTTCAAATAATATATTAATTTAAATTTTAAGTAAATTGTAATTAAATTTAAATAAATTGCAGACAAAATTTGAGGCCATCAATGCATAACAAACAATAATAACAATCACAACCAATTTGAGCTTTTTCCCTGGAAGTCAAGTAATTTTCAAGGAGTCCAAGGATGGTTTTACACTGAGAACTATCAGTATAATCTGCTACATTAACAAATTAAAGGAAGAACAACATATCATCATCTCAACAGAAGCAGAAAATGTAATGCAGAGAGTAAATTGAATTTTCTTAACTACTATTCTTTTTTTTTTTTTTGTGGTACACGGGCCTCTCACTGTTGTGGCCTCTCCCATTGCAGAGCACAGGTTCTGGACGCGCAGGCTCAGCGGCCATGGATCACGGGCCCAGCCGCTTCGCGGCATGTGGGATCTTCCCAGACCAGGGCATGAACCCATGTCCCCTGCATCAGCAGGCGGACTCTCAACCACTGCGCCACCAGGGAAGCCCTCTTAACTACTATTATTAACCAATAAAAGTTATCTTCCAAAACTTACAGTAAATTTCATACTCAAATGTAAAATATTAGAAACTTTCAAGTCCAGTTAAAAACCATGAATGCAGGATCTTACTACTTCTATTCAGCAATGTACTGAAAATTTTAGCCAGAAAAACAAAACAAGAAAAAGAGTAAAATACATAAAGATTTTTGAAGTATGGCAAACATTGTTGGTTGCTGGCCCAATAGCTCTTCCTCTGCCTTCTATGCTGCTAGAGTTTGCTTCCCTCTAGAGAGGCAATAAGCACCATACATGTATTTTTCCAGCATCTCTTGAGGTTAGAGAACATTTGCTGAGAGATTCCCTGGAAGGATCACTGCCTTCCTTTCTGTCCTTTCAATTACTATTCAAACAACATTTCTCAGGCTTCGTGTTCTTCCAACTTTCTGGAGCAATTAGCATTGTTAAACACTCTTTTGGCCACTATGATATTGATCTAACTTATTATGCATCTCTTACCTCATTACCACTCTCCCCATTCTGGCTCATTTTTTCCCTCTCTCTATCATAAAAAGAGTTTTCCAAAAGGTTCCCAAATCCAACCTTTGGATGTCTTTCCTTCACCAGTGTCTCAGCTGTATGCACCAGAACCCTTATCCCCTGTCACCTTTGTTGACATAACTTTCACATTTGTATCTCCTGCTCTAACCTCACTACGAATGACACACTTGCGTACTTGCCTTTCCATATCATAAGTGTTCTGCTGGTAACCTAGATTCAGCCAAGTTCATAATCTTACACTGAAGATCTGCTTCCTGACATTGTTTTTCTATGAATAAGTTACTGTAATTCTTTGCTTTGTATAAATAGTCATTACTACTATACCATAATTTTTATAGCTACACAAGCTCAAATCTTAGCTTTGTCCTAATATTCTCTTCCCTACATTCCACTGCCAAACTGATCACCAAGTCTTAATGCAACCATGAGATGGTTCTACCAAGGCAAAATGGTGTCTTCCTGTTTCAATTTCCATGGACATTTCATAATTTAAACCTTCAGTATTACTTACTGGGGTAGCTAGTGTCCAAAGATGGTCCCAAATGAACCACATCATCTGATATTCCTTACTATATAGTCCCCTCCCACATTGAAACTAAGCTCGCTGGCTTTGGGACACATATTAACCAACAGAATACGGCAGGGGTGCCAATTCCAGGACTAGTTTTTAAGAGGACAGGCAGATTTCACTTCCTTGGAAATCTTGGAATTCTCACTTTTGGGAACACTGAATCACCATGTAATAAGTCCTGCTTTCCTGAAGGCCAATCCACACCTGAAGAAACCATAGGGAGAGGCCACATGAAGAGGGAGAGAGTACTAGCTATGGCAGCGTTCTTGTCAAGATCATATATGACTTCAGCCCCAACCGACTTCTGACTTCCATCATATGACACAGCAGAAAATCCACCCAGTCAACCCAGAGAATCATGAGGTGAAAATAAGTGGGGTTGCTCTCTTAAGCTATCAGGGGTAGCTTATGTCACAGTAGTAGATAATCCAAACACCAACCTAAATCTGTGTGAAAATAACATTAGTATACCTCAATGGTGTCAAGAACTGAAGCTGAGATTTGACCAGGGTGAGACTCAGCTTACTTATAACTGATCTACAGCATTTATTCTCTAAACATGCTATACTCTCCTATCTCTAAGTCTATGATCATGTGAGCCTCTGAGAGGAAGGTCTCCAAGCATGGACAGCCCTGTATGCCTATTAAAAACTTACCAATCCTTCAAGATCAGGTTTTGTGATTCTCTTTTCCTATGAGCTCCCCTAAAGTTTTCAAAGGAATGTGGCTTTGTCCATCTCTTTTGAATCACCAAATTACTTTGCCTCTCATTTATGTGGTTTATTTAATTTTCTTTTGTTTTTGCTTTTTGAGAATAGGTCTTTCTTGTCTACTGAATTAAAATGTACTTCTTCATCTGTGCCTCAACAATGCATTATAGAAATAATAGAATATTTGTTGAATGAGAGTTATAAATCCTCAAGTGTGCAGCTAATTTTTCAGGGCAGAATATGCTGTGGAACTAGCAAAGACAAAGTAATTGGGAAAGAGTTCTGTTTGGACAATGCTAAGATCAGGGTGACTGAAACGCAGGGAGTGTCAGATAAATTTTCAAGATGATTTCTGACATCATATTTTAAAAATTAGCCAATCATATTTAACAAATTTCCCTGGAAATACTTCTCTAATATTATTTTCCATCATCCTACTAAACCATCATAATACTCTGATTCCTAATAGTCTAACATTTTGGTGTCCTTGCTCTCCAAACCCAGATAAGGCATGACAATCCTTTGTCTTTCTACCAGTCTCAATTTGTGTTTCAGAGAATACAGCTACAAAGCAATGAATAAGGTATTTAATTTTTCTGTTTATTAATCATAAATATTAAAAACTAGAGTAAAAAATAGCATAAAAACTCATGCTTAATTACAAATAGGAATAGATGCTCATTTCTTAACACACAGGGAAAACAAAAAACCCAAAGATTTGAAGTACAGTATGAAATGCACCAAAAAGAATACCAGGGTAAAATAGTCTCAAATTTAAAATAGTAGCTGATAATAATTATTAGTGAGGGAAACTGCATTAGTATCTATAACACAGCTGTTGACACCTCACAACACATAACAAGCTGTGTTGTTGCACAGCAGTCAGAATGAGTGGGAGCTTAATAAGTGCTATCCTTGGCAATAAATTAACATCATACTTTGAATATGCACAAAAATTGACCAACCCAAGCAAAAATATTTCTGCTTTCCTCCATGGAATTTTCCCTGGCAGTAAAATAAATGAAACCATCATTTAACTCTTCTCACCTGGCACCAGGGGTCAGCTCTAGGTAAAATGCTGCTATAAGAAAGCCTCTGGCTTGTTGCTACTTAGAGCAACATTGGCATCACCCCTGAGCTTGTTAGAAATGCAGAATCTCAGGGCTACCCAGAACTCCTGAGTCTAAACCTGCAGTTGAACAAGGTCCCCCAGGTAATTGGCTTGCACATTAAAGTTTGAAAAGCCCTTCTCCAGTTCATCTCACTTCTTGGTTTTCTCCTTTGATCCACTTCCCTACAGGGCATTCTTCCCTGGATAAATCATTCTTTGTACCAGGCAAGTAGGCAAGTAGCTATTTTACAGGCAGAACAATATGTTCATAACCTGCCCTTGCTGTTACTTTCTTCTTCTAACATTGTACCCGTCAATGCCTTCCCTGAGTCATCAAGCGGGCTGGCCTGATTCAGGGCAAACCAAAAGATTTTCATCTCTCTGTGATGTTTCATCCCCTTTTCACTAGAGCACAGAGAAAAGAGAGGCAATGTTGGCTGCTCTTACTCTTCCTTGCCAACTTCCCTCTTCCCTGCTGCCTTCAGAGATAGGGGCAATTAACACCCAGGGTGAGTTCAAAGAAAGCCCACTAGTATTTTCATCCATCTGCAAAATTATCACAGAACCTTCCCACTTTTAACCAAGACATGGTAGTAGCTTTAAACAAGCACTCTGCTATCCAGAGGTCTGAACTATTACAGATGTAGAAACTGTTGAATTTCTAGAGCAAAAGACAGTCTAATACCTATGTAAGCAGAACACATATCAAAAATTGTGCTTGACAACTTCAAGTTCATGTAAAATAAGACAGAGCTTAACTAGCAGTTATTTATTTTAATACCTCTATAAGACTTTTTTTTTCCTAAAAAGAAAATTAATATGCTTCTGATATGGAAGAGTGAGCTTTTAAGAAACCAGTCCTCTCACAAAGAACAGTCATCATCCCTGGCCAAAATGCAAAAAAAAAAAAAACCCAAAAAACAAACCCCCCCCCAAAAAAAAAACCTAATGGGAAGATCTAGAGGGATCTGGAGACTAATAAGCAGGCATATCTGGTTAGGAGAGTTGAAATTTGGAGCAACTGAATAGAGTTCCTTGTTTTGCTGCAGCTTTACCCTGAGGTCAGCCACAGTTGAAGTGATGGTTAAAATTATGATTAAAAAAACGAATCATCTTTTAACCCAGAGGAATCAGAGAAAGGAGGCTGAGAGTAACCACAACTACTAGAGAGTGATAAAGGAACCCCAGAGTGGAGAGAGGCAGAGAAGGAAATCACTGGCTGACCCTGAATCAGGCTTGCACAGGGATGACTAAAAGCAACGAAGACCTGAGGCTTAAATAACTGAACTCAGAGCTGAACCACTGCCCACCACAGGTAGTGATGGTCAGCAATTTTCATCTATCTGAATTAACTGTCTGAACGAAACAAAACTATCGACATTTGTTGAAGCAATATAACAATCCAAATAATCCACAACACAACATTTATAATATCCAGTACATAACCCCCAAATCAGCTGACACACCAAGAGCCAGGAAAATGTAACTTGTTCTCAAAGGAAAAGACAATTGATAAATGCTAATGTTACGGAACCAGGTTTGTTTTGCCTGATGCACAGCAAGCCAAACACTGAGGCGTCAAGGTTTGCAGCAAAGGAAGGGTTTATTCACGAGGCAGCCAAGAGAGGAGACAGAAGAGCAAGTCTCAGATCCACTTCCCCGAAGACAAAGGGCTTGGGGTATTTATGGGGTAAAGAATAAAAAAGTACAGCAATCTGAGGCCTGAGGAACGGTGATTACAAAAAGGTGCAGTAATTGTTCTGCACGAGTGTAGCTAAGCTACAGACCTCTGTAGGTTCAAAAAATAGAAGCACTTAGCATGATATGAGGGTGGACTTTTGGCCTTCTGATGTCAAAAAGTCACCAAGCAGACACTCACACATGCCCAGCTGGAAAGTCAGTGGTCCTATCCAGTCTTAACTGGCTCAGTTCGAACTAGACACAGCTGACTCCAAGTTCCTATAAAACAATTCAGGCAAACATCTTATTGTTTAGGCTACATGCCACTTGGAGGACATGCAGGTCTTTTGTAGAGGGCCTTGATTAATTAAGGTAGGTGAAATGGATTTGACTAATAATTACCCACAGTTCACTAACCCTGAGATGACCCAGATGCTGGACCCATTAGACAAGGACTTTAGAGTCACTATTTTAACTATGATCAGTCAGGTTAAAAAAAAAAACACTTCTGCTGAATGGAAAAATAGAAACAGCACATAAGTAGGAAAAATGAAAAAAAAAAGAACCAAAGGGAAACTTTAAAAGTATAAAATCTCAAATTAAAAATTCACTGGAGAATATAATAGCAGAATACAAGATGACGAAGGAAGAGGTGACGATCTTAAAAACAGATCAATAGAAAATATTACATTTGGAGAAGAGAGAGGAAAAGACTGGAAAAAAAGTAAAAAGAGCCTCAGAGATCTATGGGACACTTGCAAAAGGTCTTATATACAGCTGTTTATCCCAGAAGAGAAAATGGGGCAGAAGAAGTATTTGGACACATAATGACAGAAAACTTCCCGATTTGGTGAAAGATACACATTTATAGATTCAAAAAACTTAGCAAACTTCAAATTGACTTAATTCCAAGAACACATACCTGGACATATCAAGTCAAATAAAGGAATGCTAAGAGAATTTGTCCTGACAAGACAATGCTGAAAAAAAAAAAAAGTTTTTCAGACTGAAGAGAAATTATATCAGAGGGAAATTCAGCTCTTCAGGAATGAATAAAAAGCATCCAAAATGGCAATCAATGTTTAAACAAATGATTAGAAAAGCATGGGTAATTATAAAAGACTTTTTCTCTCACAATTTATTTAAAATATATATGACTTCAGAAAAAACTGAAGAGTTAATAATGTATTCAAAGAGCTAGAACTAAGCACAGTCAATAAAAAATTAGGATTCTATAAAATATTCATAGTAATATAGGAAATGAAAACAAAGGATGAGAAAATATAGATAACAAATTGAAAACAAATGTTAGTAGACTAAAATTTGCAATTAAAAGAAAGAGATTATCAGAGTAGATATAAAAGCAAGATCTAACTGTATGCAAAGAAAATGTTTAGGTAAACACACAGAAAAATATATGATGCAAAGAAAATGCAAAGAAAATGTTTAGGTAAACACACAGAAAAATATATGATGCAAACAGGAAGTATAAAACGCTGACCTGTATTTAATGCTTTTACATAAATAAACTTTAAGATAAAGAGGTACATTGCATGCCTATAAAATAAATGTATATATGCCTAAAAATCCTCAAAATATGTGAAACAGCAATTCTGAGAGTACATAGCAGTGGTTCTCAGCAGAGGATTTTGACTATTTGTGGGGATATCGTTATGACAATAATGATTACAAGGTGCTATTAGCATTTAGTGGCCAGAGGCTCAAGATGTTGGACATTCTGCAGGTCGTGGGATGCTTCACACATGAAGAAAAGTTTCTTATCCAACATGGCTTCCCAATTTCTTACCAGACATGTGGTAAAAACATTTTTTGAAGTTATCTAAGCCCAGAACTTAACCAATAAGCACAAAGAATTTTCATACAGTATTAATTTACCTTGAATTCTCCAACAATGCAACTCCCATGAAAGTCAAGGGATGACTATGCTTTCATTTGGTTTTTATTTTTATTTTCTGGAACTTACCGAGAGTTCTACGTGGTTTCATGAACAAACGCCATGAACAGCAATGTCTCTTACAGGATTTGAATCACCAACAAAACACATCTGCATTGGTTTGCATATGGAGCTGCCAGATTCATAATGGTTCTATTATAGGAGCTAGTGTCTATTTTAGCTGTCTTGACATATAATCATGCCCAAATATTAACACATAGAAGTAAATATTTTATTACAAACTACTTACATTTCTTCATATATTATATGTAGGGAATTGTGTTAGATTTTTCAGATTACGAGTATAGATGAATTTCACTTCAGGACAGTGAAAGCAGCATGACAAATTAGGTTGTTGGATCTGATAGAGTAGATATCCACTGATCTAAAGGGAAGGCAAGTGCACAAATGACTATTAAAATATGAAACTCTTCTAAAATGAAGGAATGTACAGAGCAAAGAAGCTGTATTAGTTTCCTAGTGCTACTGTAAAAAAACTACCATAAACTTAGTGGCTTAACATATGAGAAATTGATTCCCTTGTAGTTCTGGAGACCAGAAGTCTGAAATGCGTTTCATTGGCCTAAAATCAAAGTGTTGGCAAGGCTGCACTACCTCTAGAAGCTCTAGGGAATAATTCACCTCCTTGCTTTTTCCATCTTCTAGTGGCTGCCTGTATTCCTTGGCTTGCAACCCCTTCCTCCAACTTTAAGGCACGTCACTCCAATCTCTGTGTCTGTCACTATGTAGCCTTCTCCCTCTGCCTCAAGGACACTTATGATTACATTCGGGGCCACTTGGATAATCCGGAATAACTTAATCACATCAGCAAAGTCACATCTGACATATAAAGTAAAATTCATAGATTCCAAGGATCAGGACCTGGATATCCTTGGAGGGCATTATTCAACCTCCCACAGAGGGAGGGGTATGTGAGAAGGCACACCCATGTCAACCTGGGTAGTTAAGGCCTCACAAAAGAGGAAGTGTTAGTACAAGGCCTGGACAGCATGTGGCTTGTTAAAAATTAATAATAACAAGAACAAAGTACAAGAGGGATTAGACAGGGTTTGGAATAGAAGGGTTTTTCCAGAGTGAAGAAAGCTAAGGGAAACGTAAAGGGGCGGGGCGGGGGGGGCATGAGAAAGAACGTCATGTTTGAGGGAAGGGCAGTGAGCTCAATACCAGTGCAGCTTAAGACAAAATGGACAGTGGAATGGCTCACATACAACTCTCTATGAGATACAAAACAAAATTTAGATTTTTTTTCTCCCGTAGACAATGGTGAGTTATTGAGGAATTCTACGCAGGGCAATAATACAATCATATTAGAAAGAGCCCTTGGATGGAGGTCATTAGGCAGGGGGCAGCTAAGCATACAGGACAGGAATATACTAGAGATAATGAGGACCTGAATAATATCCTCCAAGAATGTCTTTTTTCTATTTTCAAATAATCATCTTATTTACAACCCTGTGTCTTTTAATAACAGCCCATAAATTGTGGATTTTTCTTTTTTTTTTAACTCATTATCTCAGAATTTTAATATGCTGTGGGTCATACCAGGTCACACCATCTCTGAAGACAGTCAAAGAGCAGTAACAGGTCAATTCTCAGAAACCTTTGGGAAAATAAAAATAAATTTCAATCTCAGAAAGATCCACACAGGTGAACCTTTGCCCTACTTGATGGGAAATCACCTATGAGAAACTTTAATTCCAATCCTAAAAGCCCAAAATGGAGGGTATTTTTTTTTTTTTTTTTTTCTTTTTTGCAGTACGCGGGCCTCCCACCGCTGTGGCCTGTCCCGCTGCAGAGCACAGGCTCTGGACGTGCAGGCCCAGCAGCCATGGCCCACGGACCCAGCCGCTCCGCAGCACGCGGGATCCCCCCAGACCGGGGCACGAACCCGTGTCCCCTGCACCGGCAGGCGGACTCCCAACCACTGCGCCACCAGGGAAGCCCAGAGGGTATTTTTTATATTATTCAATTTTTAAGTGTTGTATTATCTTACTTCTCAGGAATTTTTTTTAAAAGAAAGAAAAGAAAATCTATATTACAGCATTCCCATTAACAACATCCAAGAAGTAAAATATGTCTGCATTTGAACACTCCTCCAGAGAGCTGCTTTTCCTACTCCCTTTGTGAGAAAATTAAGGTTAAAAGTCAGAAAACTTGTTCTTGGCAGACAAATTTTTCATTCATTCAACATGATTTTAAAAAGGACACTTCTGAGTCTAAAGTACAATTAAACTTCCTGAAGCCCTTTTTTCATCCATAAACTTGGAATAGTAGAAATATTTTACATTCTCCTCAACTGGCCTAAAATTTTACCACTGGGCAGTAGTGGATCATGATTTAACATTCTCAATTGCTTTCCACTA
Organism: Neophocaena asiaeorientalis asiaeorientalis; assembly: GCF_003031525.2. NCBI lineage: Eukaryota > Metazoa > Chordata > Mammalia > Artiodactyla > Phocoenidae > Neophocaena > Neophocaena asiaeorientalis. Next base: position 2,062,055 of record NW_020172625.1, read on the forward strand.
TCACTGGAATGTAATTTACTATAAGTTAACAATACAGACTTCCTCACAAAACTCCTTCCTTCCTCCCTGTTTCCCTCCCTCCCTTCCTTCCTTCACTTTGTGGCCCTTCCCTCTAATTTATTTTTAATCTCACAAATTAAATTAAATTAAATATCAGTTACAGAGGAGGCAGTTTGGAATTAAATGTATTCACTATTTCTTTCAATCATGTAAAATCTATCATTGTTGGGGAGAGATCAAGATGGCAGAGTAGGAAGACACTGAGCTTAACTCCCTCCAGGAATACCTCTACACGTGGAGCAATTCTCACTGAAAACTCACTGGAGGCTTGAAGAAATATTCTTATTCTTATACAAACAAGGCCGTAAGAAAGATACACAAAGAATCAAGTAGGAAGGGAAGAGAGGTGATGAGGTCAGGACCTGTAGCCCTGGGAGAGGACACAGAAGAAGAGGGGGATTACAGGGACAGAGCTATTCCCTGGTCATAAGTGGTTAGAGCCACATATTGGGCACTCCAGCCCTGGAGTCTGACACCAGGAAGATGAGTCCCCTTAGCTGGTTAGAAAACCAGTGAAACTAAAAGGAGGGCTGTAGTAAACCTGTAGTAGACTCTGCGGGTGAAGAGCGTACACACACTTGCTAGCTCTCAAAACATGGTGGAGAAAGCAGATTGAAACTGCCCGGGACTCTGGTCAGTTTCCCCTGACTGCTCCAGCACATGCCCCAGACTGAACTGAGTGCCCACACTCTGGCCCCACTAGCTTTGTGCCACAGCTCCACACTAGGATGAGCTGCAGTTGAAGGAAGCTGGAGGGAGAACTCAGTTGTAAGGGATGGAACCAGTTCAGACCTGGAATGGCATGTGAGAAAGGCAGTGGAAGCCACTACCGGCACTTTACAGAGGCAGTGCATCAGAGGCAGTCCAGGACCCTGACTGGGGCTGGGGCCATCACAGCCTACACCCAGACCCACACCAAGCACCCTCTCCAGCCCCTCTTGCTCCAGCACTGGGTGAGAGTGCCAGTGCTGGGAGGGAGAGGTAAAAAAGCCAGATCGGACCCAACACTCAGGGCTTTTGCTCCAGCATCTTGGGACCCAACTCTGACCCCAAAAGGTTGGTGTTGCCACTGAACAGAGGAGAAGCCCTGGCTCACTCCTGGCTCTGGCCTTATCCCCGCCATCACCAGCCCCACCTCCTACCAAGGTGAAAGCTGTCAGCACACCCTGGGGAAAGAAACAACAAGTTCTTCACATTGGATCCAGCTCTCACACCAAAGTCACTGGGCACACACAGATTGTTTAGGGACACTCCCATACAAGGACACCCCTTCAAGACTGTAATAGATAACCATTCTACCTAATTTCATAGAGACAGAAAAATTTAAATAAAATGAGAAGACAGAGTAATTTGTTTCATTTGAAAGAACAAGAGAAAAAAAAACCCAAAACAGCTAACAAAACAGAAATAAATAATTTATTGGATAAAGTGTTCAAAACATTAGTAACAAAAATGCTAACTGTACTAGGGGAAAGACTAGATGAAACCAATAAGAATTTTAAAAAGGAACTAGAAAATATAAAAAAGAACCAGTCAGAAGTGAAAAATACAATAACAGAAATGAAAAGCACACTAGAAGAAATTAATAGCAGACTACATGATACAAAAGAATGCATAAGTGATCTGGAAGTCAGAATAATGGAAATCATCCGATAAGTACAGCAAAAAGAAAAACAAATTTTAAAATGATAATAGTTTATGGGACCTCTGAGACAACATGAAGTATACCAACATTCATTATAGGGGTCCTAGAAGGATAAGGTGGGTGTAAAAATGTATTTGATAAAACTATGGCTGCAAACGTTCCGAACCTGAAGAAGGAAACAGATGTCCAGGTGCAGGAAGAACACAGGGTCCCAAACAAGATCAACCCAAACACACCCACACCAAGACATATCATAATTAAAATGGCAAAGGTTAAAGAGACAATTCTAAAGTCAGCAAGTATATAAACTCATATACAAGGGAACCTCCATAAGGCTACCAGTTGATTTTTCTGCAGAAACTTTGCAGGCCAGAAGGGAGTGGCATGATATATTTAAAGTGCTGAAAGGGAGAAATCTGCAACCTAGGATACTCTACTTAGCAACACTATCATTTAGAATTGAAGGAGAGATAAAGACCTTCTCAGACAAGCAAAAAATAAAAGAGCTCATCAATACTAAACCTACTCTAAAAGAAACTTAAAGTGTCTTCTCTAAGTGGAAAGGAAAAGTCTATTTAAGAAGTATTTATATGAAAGGAAAAATCTCAATACTAAAGGCAAATATATGCTAAAGGCTGAAAATCAACCACTTAAATAAGCTAATATGAAGATTAGAAGACAAAAACTATATCAACCATAACTAAAATAAAGAACTAAGGGATAAGCATGAAAATGTAAAATATGACATCAAAAACACAAAATGTTGGGTAGGGGACTAAAAATGCAGATCTTTTAGAACATAAACTTTAATGACTACCAGTTTAAAACAAGTAGATATAGTTATAGGGCAATATGTATGAACTTTATGGAAATGACAAATCAAAAACCTACAGTAGATACACAAAAATTAGAGAGAAAGGAACACAAGCATAGCACTAAAGAAAACCATCAAACCACAAGGGAAGAAACTAAAAGAAGAAAAAAACGAACAGAGAAGAATTACAAAAGCAACTAGAAGAAAAGTAGCAAACTAGAAATAAGCACATACCCATCAATAATCACTTTAAATGTTAATGGAAGTGATGTTCCAATCAAAAGACACAGGGTGGCTGACTGGATTAAAAAACAAGACCCATGTATATGCTGCTTACAAGAGACTCACCAGGGCCAAAGACACAGACTAAAAGTGAGAGGATGGAAAAAGATATTTCATGCAAATGCAAATGATAAGAAAGTGGGGGTAGCAATATTCATATCAGACAAAATAGACTTTAAAACAAAGGCTATAAGAAAAGACAAAGAAGGACATTATATAATGATAAAGGGATCAATTTAAGAAGAGGATGTAACACTCGTTAACATATATACACCTAGTACAGGAGCACCTATATATATAAAGCATATATTAATGGACATAAAGGGAGAAACTGACAATAATACAATAATCGTAAGGGACTTTAACACCCCACTTACATCAACGGACAGATCATCCAGACAGAAAATCAATAAGGCAATGGTGGTCTTAAGTGACCAAATAGATCAAGTGGACTTAATATATATTTACAGGACATTTTATACAGAAAGAGCAGAATACACATTCTTTTCAAGTACACATGTTCTCCAGGATAGATCACATGCCAGGCCACAAAACAAGTCTCAAAAAATTTAAGAGGATAGAAATTATATCAAGCATGTTTTCAGACCACAATGGTATGAAACTAGAAATCAATTATAGGAAGAAAAATGGGAAAAACACAAACACTTAGAGAATAAACAACATGCTACTAAACAACCAATGGGCAAATGAAGAAATTAAAGAGGAAATCAGAAAACACCTTGAAGCTAATGAAAATGAAAACCCAACTTTGCAAAATTTATGGGATGCAGCAAAAGGAGTTCTAAGAGGGAAGATTATAGCAATACAGGCCTACCTCAATAAATAAGAAAAATCTCAAACAACCTAACCTACCATATAAAGGAATTAGAAAAAGAACCACCAAAGCTCTAAGTCAGCAGAAGGAAGGAAATAATAAAAATCAGAGGAAATAAATAAAGGAGACCAAAAAAACCTCAAATAAGAAATTAAAGAGGAGAAATAAAAATCAATATTACAGAGATACAAAAAAAATCATAAGAGAATAATCTGAACAGTTATGTGCCAACAAATCAGACAACCTATGAAACATGGACAAATTTCTAGAAACATACAACATTCCAAGACTGAATCAAGAAGAAACAGACAATCTGAACAGACCAATCACTAGTAGTAAAAATGAATTTATAATAAAGAAAACTCCCAGCAAACAGAAGTACAGGATTGGAGAGCTTCACAGGGGAATTCTAGCAAACATATAAAGAAGAACTAATACCTATTCTCAAACTATTACAAAAAATTGAAGCGTATGGAACATTCTCAAATTCATTCTATGAGGCCACTATCACCCTGATACCAAAAACAGACAAAAACACTTAAAAAAAAAAAAAAAGAGGAAAAGAAAATAAAATTACAGGTCAATATCTCTGATAAATATAGATGCAAAAATCCTCAACAAATTATTAGCAAACTGAATTCAACAATATATAAAAAGGATCATACATCTTGTTCAAGTGGGATTTATTCCAGGGATGCAAGGATGGTTCAATAACCACAAATCAATCAATGTGATATACCACATTTACAAAAGGAAGAATAAAAATCACATGATCTTCTCAATAGATGCAGATGTTGACAAAATTCAATATCCATTCATGATAAAAACTCTCACCAAAACTGATATGGAGGAAACATATCTCAACATAATAAAGACCATTTATGACAAACCAACAGCTAACATCAAACTCAACAGTGAAAAGCTGAAAGCTTTACCTCTAAAATCAGGAACAAGACAAGGATGCCCACTCTTGCCACTTCTATTTAACCTAGTATTGGAAGTCCTAGCCACAACAACCAAAAAAGAAAAAGAAACAAAAGGCATCCATATTGAAAGGAAAGAAGTAAAACTGTTATTTTTTGCAGATGACATGATACTCTATATAGAGAACCCTAAAGGCTCCACCAAAAAACACTAGATTTAGTAAATGAATTCAGTAAAGCTGTAGGATACAAGATTAATATACAGAAAGCTGTTGCTATTCTATACACTAATAATGAACTGACAGAAAGAGAAAAAAAGAAAATGATCCTGTTTAAAATTGCATCAAAAAAAAAGAAAATACCTAGGAATAAACTTAACCAAGGAACTGAAAGATCTGTACTCTGAAAACTGTAAAGCATTGATGAAAGACATTGAAGATGATACAAAGAAATGGAAAGATATCCTGTGTTCTTAGATTGAAAGAATTAATATTTTGAAAATGTCCACACTACACAAAGCAATCTACAGATTTAATGGAATCTCTTTCAAAACACCCCTGACATTTTTCACAGAACTAGAACAAATAATTGTAAAATTTATATGAAACCACAAAAGACCCCAAATTGACAAAACAATCTTAAGAAAAAAGAACAAAGCTGGAGGAATCACACTCCCTGACTTCAGACTGTACTACAAGGCTACAGTAATCAAAACCACATGGTACTAGCACAAAAACAGACATATAGCTCAATGGAACAGAATAGAGAACCCAGAGCCAAACCCACATAATAATGGTCAACTAATCTACAACAAAGGAGGCAAGAATATACAGTGGAGAAAAGACAGTCTTTTCAACAAGTGGTGCTGGGGAAAATGGACAGCTACATGTAGAAGAATGAAATTGGAACATTTTTCTCACACCAAATACAAAAATAAACTCAAAATGGATTAAAGGGGCTTCCCTGGTGGCACAGTGGTTGAGAGTCTGCCTGCTGATGCAGGGGACACGGGCTTGTGCCCCAGTCCGGGAAGATCCCACATGCCACAGAGTGGCTGGGCCCGTGAGCCATGGCCACTGAGCCTGCACGTCTGGAGCCTGTGCTCCGCAACGGAAGAGGCCACAACAGTGAGAGGCCTGCATACTGCCAAAAAAAAAAAAAAAAAGGGATTAAAGAACTAAATCACTACTAAATGTAGGACCTGAAACCATAACACTCCTAGAAGAGAACATAGGCAGAACTCCCTTTGACATAAACTGTAGCAATATTTTTTGTATCTGTCTCCTAAGGCAAAAGAAATACAAGCAAAAACAAACAAATAGGACCTAATTAAACTTAAAACTTTTGCACAGCAAAGGAAACCATTGACAAAAGGAAAAGACAACCTATGGGATGGGAGAAAATATTTGCAAATAATATGCCCCAAAAGGGGTTAATATGCAAAATATGTAAAGAGCTCATACAACTCAATATCAAAAAAACTAACAACCTGGGGACTTCCCTGGTAGTGCAGTGGTTAAGAATCCTCTTGCCAATGCAGGGAAATGGGTTCAAGCCCTGGTCCGGGAGGATCCCACGTGCCGTGGAGCAACTAAGCCCATGCGCCACAACTACTGAGCCTGAGCTCTAGAGCCTGCGAGCCACAACTACTGAGCCTGCGTGACACACTACTGAAGCCTGTGCTCCGCAACAAGAGAAGTCACCACAATGAGAAACCCGTGCACCACAATGAAGAGTAGCCCCCGCTCACCACAACTAGAGAAAGTCCACGAGCAGCAACAAAGACACAATGCAGCCAAAAACAAATAAAATAAATTTTTAAAAAAACAACCCAATCAATAACTGGGCAGAACACCTGAACAGACAATTCTCCAAAGAAGACATACAGAGGGTGAATAGGCACATGATAAGTTGCTCAATATTACTAATTATCAAAGAAATGCAGATCAAAATCACAATGAGAGATCACCTCACACTTATTAGGATGGCTGTCATCAAAAAGTCTACAAATAACAAAAGTTGGAGAGGATGTGGAGAAAAGGGATCCCTTGTATACTGTGGGTGGGAATGTAAATTGGTGCAGCCACTATGGAAAAGTGTGGACTATCCGAAAAAAAATAAAAATAGAACTACCATATGATTCAGCAGTTCCACTCCTGGATCTATATCCAAAGAAAATGAAAACACAATTTGAAAAGATACATGTACCACCATGTTCATAGCAGCATTTACAACAGCCAAGATATGAAAGCAACCTAAGTGTCCATCAACCTAAGTGTCCATATGTCCAACAGACGAATGGATAAAGAAGATGTGATATGATGTGTGTGTGTGTGTGTGTGTGTTACTCAGCCATAAAAAGAATGATATTCTGCCATATGCAACAATGTGGATGGACCTAGAGGGTATTACGCTTAGTGAAATAAGTCAGACAGAGAAAGACAAACACTGTATGCTATCACTTATATGTAGAATCTAAAAAATAAAACAAATGAATAAAAATAAAACAGAAACAGACTCACAGATATAGAGAACAAAGTAGTGGTTACCAGTGGGGAGAAGCAAGGGGGGAGGGGCAAGATGAGTTAGGGGATTAAGAGATACAAACTACTATGTATAACATAAATAAGCGACAAGAATATATTACATAACACAGGGAAATACAGCCATTATTTTATAATAACTTTAAATGGAGTATAATCTAAAAATATTGAATCACTACACTGTACGTCTGAAACTAATATAATATTGTAAATCAACTATATGTCAATAAAGAAAATTATTACTGCTCAAGCACTCACTCCGCCTCACTCAAAGAAGTTGAGATAGGAATGCAGCTGTAAGGCCACAGACCAAGGTTCTCAAAATGTAGTCCCTGGAATAACATAACCATCATCACCTAGGAACTTGATAAAAGTGCAAATTCTTAGACTCACCCCATATTTACTGGATCAGAAATCAGTGATCTGTGTTTTAAAAACCCCTCCAGATAATACTGATACACCCTAAAGTTTGATGAGCACTGTCATAGACAACACAAGAAGTCTTAGACTGTCATCTGCAAAATGAGGATAATAATAATGATAAATACACAGGACTATTGTCACGTTTAAACAGAATGATGTTCTGGAAAGCATAATAGGTGTTAAATACGTATCTGTTCAGACAATGATAATTATATACCTGCTGAGTGTAAGACACAGGTGTAGGAACTGAAAGAACATGAATCAGAAACAGACTTCAAGCAAGCTTTAGTTTGGTCTGGGATTGGGGGAATGAGTAACATGCAGAACAATAATGGAAATATTGGAATAATGGAATAAGTGCCCTAATTAAGGTGCAGATAAAGGACTGGCACAGGAAGGATCAGGATAGAAGGCTGTACACCTCGATAGAAACTATTATTTGAGGGAGGCTTTGAAGGATTGGTAGGATTTGAAAACATGAGGCTGGAGATTAGGACATCTCAGACTTCTGAAATGGCTTGTGCAAAGATATGTAGGTAAACAATAATGGAAATATTGGAATAATGGAATAAGTGCCCTAATTAAGGTGCAGATAAAGTGCCCTAATGAATGTGCAGATAAAGGACTGGCACAGGAAGGATCAGGATAGGAGGCTGTACACCTCGATAGAAACTATTATTTGAGGGAGGCTTTGAAGGATTGGTAGGATTTGAAAACATGAGGCTGGAGATTAGGACATCTCAGACTTCTGAAATGGCTTGTGCAAAGATATGTAGGTTGAAGAATACAGCATATATACAGAAAATAAATTCAAAGGCTAAAATGTAAGGGTACCTTGGAGGAATGGAAAATGGAGTTGGAAAATCAGATTAGCAACAGATTGTGCAAGATACCAGGCTAAGGATTTTGAACTTTAGTATTTAGATAACAGAGATCCAATAAAAAGTTTTGGACAGGGGAGTGATATATACAGGAGAGTTCCCAGTGTCAAGATTAAGATCTGCTTTAAAAAATAATTTTAAGTAGAGAGATCAGAAAGTAGGTTGATTTTGTAGTCAACAAACTTTCAGCAAATATCTGCTATTTACTGTGGTAGACACATGGACACAAAGATTCAATGTTGTAATACTTGTCTTCAGTGAGTCAACATGACTCACTAGCGATGAAGTGACAGACTATCAGATGCTAGTGATCAAGGTTGACTATCAGATGCTAAGCAAGAAGGAAGTATAGGTAAGCCATAAAAGGGATATTTGATTACTGAAGGAGTTAAGGCAGAAAAGAATTATCTTGGAGCCTTCCAAATTAAGGCTGCCCTCCTCTCCCCAGAGCAGATCATATTTTAGGTCTTGATTGCAATGAAATTGAAGTCATAAGGAAATGAAAATCAAAGTCTAATTATGTCCTAGTAATTATAGTGCTGGGTTTAAACCTCCAGTGCGTTTAGGCTATGTGTGAACTTAATATGTTTTAATTAGTAAAACTGAATGGTTTTTAATGTATCCCTGATGTGAGATGAATGAAGCCTCCAATATTAAACTATCTCATGTTATTCAAGGTTGTACGTAACAGATGGTAACCATATACCATTGAGTCACACAGTGGAATATCATCTCTATTAAACACTTATCTTAGTGGCTTTAAACCAAAAAAAGTTTTTGAGAGTATATATATAAAACATTCAGCTGCCTGAACCGTTTCTAGACTGCATTACTCCTATAGGAGTAGATCATAGAGCTAAAATGGGAATAGACTCCAGAGGTATATCCCTGTTGCCTATAGTCAAGTTCCCAAAGGGACGATCAAGAAAATGTTGAATGGGGGATTGTCTTGCTCAATGCAGAATGAAAGTATCCATCATGACTTAGAATCATATCTTCTTCTTTCCCCTTCTTGATGACTCTGATAAACAAATTTTCCCATAATCTTTTCCAGAAAACAAAAAAAGAGAGATCCTATAGGTATACCAAAAAAGCAAACAAGTAAGAGATGAATGACAGGGGACTCACAGAAATTACAGGTTCTTCTCTCTAATTGGAAATAGAGAACCTTTTTCTGGAAGGAGTCAGAGATTTTTGCATAGGCTGTTTGTGCATAATAATTAAAGTCTTTCCATTTGAACTGCTTCCCATTAGAAGGAAAAATGGAGGTCATGAGGCTCTCAAGCCCCACGTAAGGGATTTTCTTAAGGGTCTACCTTAATAGGAATTTTACTCCGAAGAAGACTGTTTCAGGTTAGATAGACAGTAAACAGCTACTTTCACCAGCTGATTCCATGTGAAATGCAAGGACACAAAAATTTTTACAAGAGTTAAGCTCCATTTGCCATAATTTCCATTATTAACAATACGGATGATTAAATGTTTACAAAATCTACTCACAGTTCACTACAATAAAAAATTCTAGAAATTGTTGTATTTGGTAACGGGGAAGTTGCCAATTAACCATATGATTACTGAAGCATTTTATTGTTTCTTTACACTTTCCTTTGTATAACTGATCAAAGGGACTTTCTGAAAAGGAAACCTTATTTCCTTCCGGTGAGATGAATTTCAAATGGATATTTGGAAATGATATATCAGCTGCAGTCAGGTTTTGTCTTCTTCAGGAATGAAGTTTCCCCCACTATTATTGCACTCCAGAAGTAGAAATTTCCTTTCCCATAATCCCATCCCCCAGGTCTACCTGTGGCTTAGAAGATGAGAATAAGATCACTGACACTCACAGTATAAAAAGCAAGGGTTATCAAGCTTGGATATTTTGTGGCTGTTGTTGTTGTTGTTATGTTCATTGTAACTGCTTTTTGATGATGATGATGATGATGTCATAAATTACTTTGAAGAAAATAGGCACAAAAATCTTAGTTTAAGTATTACAGTAAACTCTTCTGAATGCTCCATCCTTGGATAGATACAGGGTACGATAATAGTAGGGAAAGTTTTGAAGCTGTGAAAGTGAGCAGAAAAGTGGCAAGTGAATTTAATATGATCTTAGGGCAAGGCAAAACATTCAAGAAAAATAAAAGTTGAACTCTCTTCAGAGAATCCAATTGCTTTGGGCCCAAAGCAATCAATTATGATTCAGGAATGGGAGCAAAGAATTATCGTAAATACTTTCTCAAGATGAAGCTTTATGGAGAAAAAAGTCAAAAAAGAAACACATAAATCATCTAACTAAATTTAGAAACAATGTTTAGAAGCAAAACAAAATGTTACTGTCTTGTATAATATGATGGCCATTTTAATACTGTATACTTTATGGCATTCTGATTGCTTTAACTTCAAGGAATACACAGAACAGCTGTGGAGACAACAAGCATCTTTTGTGGTGGGTCAAAATATTTTTGTTGTTTTGTGTTGTTTATTTGGCATCTCTTTGGGGAAGTCATCTCTTTTACATTTTTAAAAATGCAGTTCTCATAGAGTACACCAGAATGAATCCCATACCATCCCTAGCAGGAAGATTTATTTATAACCTATTCTATCCAATTAGTGTTGAATGTCATAGTGGCTGATCCAAGGAGGGACATGGGATACAATTCAGGCCGGTGAGTCATCTACATGACTTGTGTTTATGCTATGGGGAAAGAAATACAGGCTTTAACTAGGATTGCTTACTGGAAATACCAGGGGAACCTAAAGTTGCCAGTGGCTATCTTTGCTATCATATGGATATTGCTTACCTGGAAAAAAAGCAACACACAGATAAGCAGAGCTGAGAGAAACTGGGAAAATGTGAAATTTCTAATGACATCATTTGAACTGCTAGGTACAGCTCTGGCCAGAATTCCAAATTCCATGTGTCAGTCAGTTCCCATTATCCTGACCAATACACTGTTTTAAAGTAATGATTTTTCAGTCTTCCAAAGGGATAAAGTATAACCGGAAAATCATGAAGAAGCAAAATAGTACAAAACTCGACTGGACTTATGCAGATTTTAGAAATTGATATTATCCCCTGAAGCCGCCCCACCATGCAACAAAAGTTTTTTGAGATGAATTAAACATTTAGAAAGTGTGAAATAAATGTGAATTTCATTACTTAAAGAGTTTGTGCTGGTTAAAAAATATGTATATCATAAAAGCTTTAGTTACATTTACAAATGCTATTTTTACAATGCCTTAACAAGGGAAATGCAAGTTATTTGGGTATATCTTTTTAAAAAATGTTAAGTCTATTGTCAGAAGCAGAATCTGGGGCTACCTCTGTCATATATTAATTCATTTATTCAGTAAATAATTATCAATCACCTACTACTGTGCCAGGGAATGTGTTTGGATCTGGAAATGAGTTATGACAGATGCATTTACTGCTTTCAAGGGGCTCTCCTTCTGGGAGAGAAGACAGACATATTTGCAATAAACATTATAGAGTGCAAAGATTATTGAGCAAATACAAGAAATGGTGGTAGAACAAAGGAAGAAGAGAGATAATTCTCTGGGACAAAAGAAGGGAAGTCAGAAGACGCTTCATAGAAGAAATAATAATGGCCTAAGGTCTCAAGAAATGGAAAAGTTGGTCAGGCAGGAAAAGTATAAGGAGGGAAGGGCAACCTAAAATGCTCCAGCTATGGCTGGAGAGGGGCACTGGGGGCAGTGGAGTTTGGGGAAGTTGGGGGCAGGGGGTTGACAGCAGAAGAAGCTGGAGAAGTGGCCAAGGGCCATGTTGTAAAGAGGCTGAACATGCTTGGCCAAGAGCGTGACTTTATCCTACACTGTGTGGAGCTGTTGAAGAATTTTAATGAGGGAGGCACTATGAATCGTGAGTTTAACACAATGTGACAGTTCTGCTGCTCAGTTGCTTGGGTTCTTGCTGCTTCTCCGTCTTCCCAGGAAGCAGGAGTATTAGGGTTTTCCGCCAGCAGCAGTCCTAGTACCTTCTGCAGATCTCATTTTGGGGGCATGTGGTTATCTAGAAATGAGGTCTTGAGAGTCTACTTCTTCTTTGACTAACTGGAGGCCCTACTTTGGTAAAACAATGAAAGGAGATTCGTAGTGTCTAATCCACATGATTATGGATATTATTTTAATACTGTCAATCAGTAAAACTTGAGCACAAGTTCAGCCTTGTGGTCTGAGGTTAGTGTTTTCCTCCTGAAGATCATAGTGCCGTTTTAGTCGTGGTTCCTCATACTTCTGACACTAGGTAGTTAGTTCTGGGGGCATAGACAGGGTTGAGGGGGAATGTGAACCCCAACATGGGAGGAGAATTTCCCCTCCCTGAATTATGGTTCTCCTTTAAAGCCCCTGTTTAAAAGGGAGGAGACAGGAAACGCTCTAGTCCTAAACTATTTCTTCCAATAGTTTTCAGAGAGAGAAAACAAAACTGAAGGAATTATGAAGTAAAAGGGTTTCAGTCATTAGACATTGTAAGGTGTTCACTGAGGTGCAACTTGACTACAAAATGTGAGTACTCTGGCAAGGTTAAATAAATGAAGAGGCCGGGATACAAAAGGCCTTAGTTCTAGGTAAGCAGCTTCCTCACCCTGCCTCTGTTACTGACTGGGTTCAAATAACTGTATTTGAGGCAGAGGAAATATTTTGCTTTTGATATTCTGAAACAATTTCCTAGAAGTTTCTGTTCATCCCTTCCCCCAACCCCTTATTTTAAAAAGCACTTTCACGTCATCAGTATTTATGTCCTGGGCTTTTGTGGGCACCAATGACCAAGTTGATATACTTATTAGCTCTATTTCAGCTGTAGTTTTTGTCAGGCTTCACTGCTCTGCTAATAGCTTTTGAATCTTCAGACACTGATCCCTATTACTCAGAACTAAATCTGAAAATTTACTAACATTTAATCCAATGTCTCAAATTAAATTGTCCAGTATTTCTTTTCATCCAGTAAGAAAAAAATACTTTAAACGGCATGAAGAAAAGAAATAAAGAAGTATCCTTCCTTGACATAAAACATACAGGTTTAGGCAGTTCATCCAAATAAAAACTGTTCCATCCTCTCAGTTTCTAGTTTGTGCAGAATATACCAGAGTAAAGTACATAGTAGTAGGAAAATCAGAATGCCACTTGATGAAAAGGAGCATGTTTTCAGGACAGGAGATAATATTTTGAAGTTCAAACAATGGAGATTTTTCTCCCACTGTGGAGATTATATCAAGACCATAACATGGTAGTATATGCTAATCTCATTTACTTTTGCTCTTAAAGTAGAAGGGGAATTTTCTGTGCCATGCTTCCACCTTTTACCCTAGCTGTTTATCAGTTAGTTTAGGTGCAGTTTTGTAAATTAGTAATTGCACTAGATTGGGCTGAGAGTTGCCATATATGACCATGAGCAAGTTATATACCCTGTCTGAATATCAGTTTTCTCTTCCATTTCAGTGATCCCCTGTGATCTTCCTAGAATGCACTACCCACTTACAGACTAAGATACACAATCAGACAACGGCCAGACTATAAGTAAAAATGAAATTCTGATCTGCAGTTTTCAGCAATCGGCACAGGAAGCCAACTACTACCTATAATAATAAACCCAAGAAGTCTGACTACTATCACTATCAAGCAGTCCAGGAAGCCAAACAATCATCCCTGAAACTACTGACTCCAAATGGCCACGACTTGAGTAACAATTAAAAACTTCATGAATTTTTCCTCTACTTCCAATTTCGGACCAACCAGAGAAAGTCAAATGCGTACCCCTAACCAATCACATAACATGTCCTGCTTCTAGTTAGCTGCCTACAGCTTCTGCATGTCAACTTCCTCCAGTCAAGGATACCAGAGACTTTCTCTTTCTTTCCAGTATAAAGCTTTTCCAGTCTTCTGCCTGCTTTGAATCTCTGTCAAATGTCAACTGGTTGTGGCTGACTTCCTCGCTACAGCAAGCTCTGAATAAAGAGCCTTTAATTGTTATCATTTGGGTAGGTCTTTGTTTATTTCCACCCCACTGTTTAGTTGCCAACCCCTCCACCATGAACCTGTATAACAACCTCATAAATTACCTCCCTTCCCTCAGTATTGCTCCTCCAAACTGTCTTGCATTCATGACCCAGTGCTTGTCATAAATGCAAATTTATATCAATCCCTGTTTTAACACTGCTTTGGTTTTCCATCGACCTCAGAGTAAGGTTTAAAGTTTTTAGCTAGACTGATTTGCTTTCTTCATACATGTTTACTTCTTTTTGGACACTCAACCCTGTGTGTGTGATATCAAAATTCTTAGTGTTCTCAAAATATGCCATATTCTCCCTCACTTCAATACTTCTGTACATGCAAACTTGATTTTCTTCATGTGGTAAATTCTTATACCTCCTTAAGATTTAGCTTAGTCATCACCTCCTTGGTGGAGTCTTCCCTAACCTTGGTAGTCTGTACTGCCTTCAACCAAACATGTATTTCTATATTTTATGTGATTTGCTTAGATGTATCCTTACTCAATTCAATGTTATTCTATGTAGGCGTTCAGTAAATTCTGAATGCATGAATGAATGATTGAAAGAATGAATCTTTACATAAGTGAGTTCCCATATGTACCTATGTCAAACTCACAGGACCTAATTACAGTCAGCTCTCCCATATCCACAGGTTCCACATCTGCAGATTCAATCAGTCACAGACCAAAAACATTCAGAAAAAAATTCCAGAAATGTGCAAAAAGCAAAACTTGAATGTCCTGTGTGCTTGCAACTACTTATATAGCATTTACATTGTATTTACAACTATTAACAAAGCATTTACATTGTATTAGGTATTATAAATAATCTAGAGATGATTCTAAGTATGAGTAGATGTGTATATGTTATATGCAAGTACTACACTATTTTATATAAGGGACTTGACTAGTTGTGGATTTTGGTATGGTGGGGGACGTGGGCCGGGGACCAATCTTCCATGGATACTGAAGGATAAGTGTAGTTTTCTTTGGTAGCCATTGTAATAGGTATTAGAGCAGTTACTGTATATTAACTCCTACAATGGGCCAGGTAGGGTGGTAGTTGTCTTATATTCATCATCTCCTTACTTCTCACGATAATTATACAGGGTTCAGTATTAGTTCCTCTTATCTATGGATGATTAAAGTTCAAAGAGGTTAATCAACTTGTCCAAGGACACATAATGAATGGTCAAACCAGTATTTGAAAGCAGATCAGTCTGAAAATCAACGATGAGATCTTATGAGGAAAAGGAAATTTAGCTTCTCATATTAAAATAACATGAATGATAGATATAATCTACCGTAAGCCAGATATATGTTATAAATCAAGAATCACGGTAGGAGAATCCATAGTTTACATTAGGGATCACTCTTGGTGCTGTATATTCTGTGGGTTTAGACAAATTTATAATGACATGATTCCATCATTTTAGTATCATATAGAATAGTTTCACTGCCCTAAAAATCCTCTGTGCTCCACCTGTCCATCCCTTCCTCTTTCCTAACCCCTGACAACCACTGATCTTTTTACTGACTCCATGGTTTTGCCTTTTCCAGAACGTCAAAGAGTGGGGATCACACAGCATGTAGCCTTTTCAGATTGGCTTCTTTCACTTACTAATATACATTTAAGTTTCCTCCATATCTTTTAATGGCTTGATAGCTTATTTCTTTCTAGTGTTAAATATACTCTATTGTCTGCAAGTATCACAGTTTATTCATTCACTTACTGAAGGACATCTTGGTTGTCTTCAAGTCTTGGCAATTACGAATAAAGCTGCTATAAACATTTGTGTGCAGGTTTTTCCAATTCCTTTGCGTAAATATCAAGGAATAAGGTTCTGAATCATTTGGTAAGAGTATGTTTAGAAACTGCCAAGCTGTCTTCCACAGTGGCTATTCCATTTTTATTCCCACCCATGAATGAGAGTTCCTGTTGCTCCACATGCTTGCCAGCATTTGGTATTTTCAGTGTTCTGGATTCTGTCCACTTTAATAGGTGTGTAGGCGTGTTCTTTTTAAAATCTACTTAGTGCCAAATGTCTCTCATTTCTGTGTTTTTTGGTTTTTTTTTTTTTTTTTTTGGTGATTTTGCTGTTTAAAATGTCCCCTAAGCATAGTGCTGAAGTGCTGCCTGGTGTTCCTAGGTGCAAGAAGATTGGGATGTGCCTTATGGAGAAAATACATGCACCAGGTAAGCCTTGTTCAGACATGAGTTATAGTGCTGTTGGCCATGAGTTCAATGTTAATGAATCAACAATATATAATAAAGTGTACTTAAACAGAATTACACATAAAACAAGATTCTGTATTGACTGGTTGACAAAAATGTTGTGACTAGAGATTCACAGGAATATAACCCTGTATTTCCTCTAGGAGCAATGGTTCAGTATTCATGAACCATAGTGTTCCCAATAATTTTATATAAGATAACTACTGTGAATAATGAGAACTGACTGTATTCTCTATGGCCTGCAATATAATTTGCAGTATTTGGATTGTATTTTCTCTGTGAAGGGAGGAAGAATAAAAAGTAAGAAGCAAGAACGTGTGATGTGATTTTCCTTCTGCTTAGAGGTCTTGCCCAAGAGAAATTTTCCAGGTTTGTGCATCATAGTCATTAATGTTTTTTTCAAAATGATTTCTTTCTCTCTCCTTCGCTGGGGTAGGGTAGAACTTTACTTCCTGGGCCCTGGTGGTTGGTTGGGATAATTTGAGTTCTGGAAGGAAGTGATTCCAGAAGGATTCTTCAATTGCTAATGGAGACCCTCCAGAGCTCTCTTTCCCTCTGCCAAGGTGACATACAATGTTTAAGATGGTAGCCTACGTCTTTGAGTAAAGGTGACATGGAGCACGGCCATCAGTTAACCTACAACGGGCATGTATTAATAGCATGAATGAGAAATAAAATGTTCTTCTTTGTAAGCTACTGACGTTTGGGCGTTTATTTTTTCATGTATTAAAACTTAGCCCTTTCTAATTGATACAATGTCTTATTTTAACAGTTCAGTGGAGATGGTGGTGCTCTGAGGAGAACCCAAAGAAAAATAAAAGGAATATAAAGATTAAATATGATATACCATGCTTTTGGTAAGGCCAGAGAACTTTAGTTCATAATAATTCTTATTTCTTGTCAGCTTCTCTAGGAGTGTCATCTAAATCAGTTGTTTTCATACTTTATTGCCTATCAGAATCACCTAGAAATCTTGTTAAATATTCAGATTCCTGACCCTAATCACAGGTATTGTGATTCAGGAGGTCTGAAATGGACCACAGAAATCTTCAGTTTAACAGCTCTTCATTCCTAGAGTCCTAATGCCAGTGATCTATGAATCACACTTAAGAAACACAGCTTTAACTATTTTGGAAATTATTATAAATAAAATAAATTATTACGGTCATTTTATAAAGGGTTACCTTTTACCACAAATCTGGATGCATACTGGCTGACGGGACATACCTTTTATGTTCATACTGATACGTTCTTCAACTCTTTCATTGGAAGACAAAGACATTTTAACACACTTGTATGGTTTCTGCCATACAATACTGGCAGTCTCTGCTATTAATATGTGGCCCTAAGATCATTTCAGTGATAGCAGAAGATGCAGCAAATGTAGTAACAGTCTCTTCAGCCACTCAGCAAGACTGCTGAAGGAGAGATAAAGAAGGACCCCTTAACCAATTGAAGTGACAGCAAGGTGAGCTTCAGATAATCAGGGTGCAATTGCATGAAATGGAATTAAGCTAGGGAGTAAAGGCCAACAATGAAGGAAGAGGAAGGGTTTTTCTGAAATACATAACAGACTCTTTTTGTATTTTACGTAGAAACATGCCTCCAAATAAGATTGTCTATAACCCAGAAATCACTGGGAAGGCCTTAATTGAGTGTCAACAGTCCCCTAAAACAGAGAACTCTGCTTACAGAGCCACACACTCTATTTTACCTATACAAGGTAGGACTCCTAAATCACACTGCAGAAGAAAGGAGTTTTCAACAATATTTTTTCCTGATTTTTTTTCTTGTTATTGTTTTTGGTTTGGTCTTGTTTAATTGTGCCTGAACAGACTAATTCTTCACAAGTTCTTTAGAGAAAATAATGACAACATGTCCATTCCTTAAGGCCCTTTGCACAAATGTGCTCTGTGTTAAAGGTTGTGAGACACATACCTTTCCCTTACTTTATTAGGGAGAGTTTCTACCTTGACTTAAAGGTGCTGATGATACTTGGTTATTTTCTTATCTGAGTCTGAAAGTGATCCAATAAACAAGAGTCCCCAGAATGTAAAATCTGAAAGAATAGGGACAGAGTTGAGGCCAAAAATTTTATACCCGAAAACATAATCTTATAGCCAGAGTGAACAAGAATTCTTATATAGCATAACACATTAATTCTGAAACTCTTAAAATATCATCAAAGAACTTCCTCTTGCCTCATAAAGACTAGGCAAAAGTGTCCCTCCAATGTGTTCCCACTATGTTGTGTACTTTGTCTAAGTGAAGCGTTTTCTTTCACTGAAAAGTCATTGTCTGTTGGTTTACTTCTGTATTGTCATTGCTGGATCATGAGTTCATGGAGGACAGGAGTAGTTTCATACTCACTGTTGTGTTCGACTCCAGTTTTGATGGCAAAGAATGGGAACACGTTCGAGATAATAAAAATAATTGTTTAAAAAACCCTAATATGGACTAAATAAAATGGTGGCCCACAAGAATATATTTTAAGGCTTTATCCAAGTACAGGGAGTGAGATGCAGCTGGACCACAAGGTGGATTAGAATAAAAATATGGAACTGACATCACTCTTTTTACATCTCTCTGACCCCCATCATGTCTCTTGTTCATTCCTACTCTTGAGTAGCTCTCCATTTTCCCTTTCTTGACCACATGCTATTGACTATTCATACTGCATGAACCCAGCTTACCTTATTTCAATAAAACCTCCCTAATCCAACATTAAATACTGATAAATCACCTCCAAGTGCTCATAGAGAAAGTCTGATTTGTCCAGTTTCTTCCTGTGCAGGGCCCTATCATCAGCGTGTATCAATACATACTTCCCTTCAGGTCAATGTTAGTGGGGGATGAGAGGGAACAGTCATATGGTACACTGCTCACTCCCCAAGCAACAAAAGTTGTGGGAATAAGCAGACTCCCTGATAAAGCAGCACAGACAAGGCAGTGCCCTCAAAGGTGTCCCATACTTAATACCTGATACCTAAGGGGCATCAAAATTATGTTTTAAATGAATGAACAAATGAACGTGGCAGACATTGTAGGTAACATGCCAAACAGTTTCCCCTTACTTCCCTCTAAAGTAATCCCTCTTTAGCTCAATATTAGGTGGAATTAGGCTCAGGGAATGTGGACCCAGCTTGGTGGGGTACTGGAGATAGCTTACGTTGGTTTGAGGGAGCCAGTTACGCACCTCTCTTCCCAACTCTGCCTTAGTGAAGCCATGTTTGTAGCTTGAAATCATCAGCCATGATGAGAGTATTTGCACCACAGAAATCAGTCAACGCTGCAATCAGTGCTTGCTTTTTTTTTCCTCCCCAGAGTGCAGGTTATTAAACATTTATCATCATACTACTGGCACAGCCAGAATCACGGTTGGTCTAAGCTAATAATGGAAATCCCAAGCCTCATTTTTTAGGAATTGATTAAGGGAAGAGCCTGTGACCCATTTCTATCAGTGGGATCTGGGCTTTCTTGGATTTGCTTCTGAAATAAAAAGAAAGATACCTGGATTTCCTACCTTTGAATATTGCCTTTTAAAAATGTGATACTTGTAGCCAATTTGCCATCAAGAGAGGCAAGCTTAGAAATGAAAAAGAGGCTTACAATGAATGAAAAGAAATATGAAGGAAAAAAAGAATCCCTGGGTTTTTGATGACCCAGGATCAAATGTGGAAATGTCCTGCCTCAGGTATCTTGTTAAGTGTCAACAAATGACCTTCATTTCTTAGGGCAATTTTCATTGAATATTCTATAACTTGTAGCAAAAAGTTACAGTGGATGGATGGATAGATGGGTGGATGCATGGAAGGATGAATGAATAAATGGATGAATGAATGAGATCATTTATTTAGATGGGTACTGGGCAAAAAAATACCTGGGATAATTCCATGTATGCACAGGTATGTGACACATGTCCCACTGCACTTTTACTTTATCCTTTAGCACTGTAATATATTTTAAACTTTTTTAAAAATCATGTGTGAACAGAGAACTTCTTACTAAAGGAGTATGAACATTACCCATTTACATAGCTATATACATTCAGGAACCTTCTCAATGAAGGACACCTGTTCTTCTCTGCCACCCACTAGAAAATATTCTTTTAAATAGAAAAATGGGAAACTTCTGGGATTTTTAATTTCCAATACTAGCAATTTAAATTCGAAGGTGTAATTTGTATATTTGTGTACATATATGAGCATGCACGTGGGAATGATGGTATTTTATTTTATGTTTATTACACAATCAGCTATTGTTCTTATAATGAATTAAAGCCATTATGTGCAGTGAGGATGATTCATAGCACGATTTTTACACTGACATTCTTCTTTCTCTATTTTGAGTCTGGGTGATGGGTTCAGACAAACACAAGTCTTTGCTGGCTGGTGAGGAAAGTCACTAGTCCCTATTCCACCAGGTCAGCTGCAATGAATCATTGTTTTTTCTTCATCCCACACTTTTGCCAATGAATCTAAGTTCTCTCCAGAAACGCTAATGTGTTGTGATTCCAGAGAAGAGGAAAGGTATTCCAAGGCATACTTGACCATGGATGCTACCTAAGGAGTAACTAATGAAAGAAAACATGTCAAAGCCTGGCCACTTTATTCTTCTAGGAAAAAAAAAGTCAGGTAGCTAGGGTGAAAAGTTGTTTCTTTTTTTTTTAAAACAACCATTTTTTTTTTCAGTCCCCAGTTACCCTTCTCAGGACTAGCTATATGCATAATAATAGCAAAAAAACGTTGTTCTGGAGGTTACTTCTTTCAGTTTCTATTAAAACTGTAATAGTGCCTGCTTCCATTATACATTTCCCTGTATATTTCAATCAAAATGTCACCTAGCCACTGTTCCTAGAGTGCACTTAATACTTTCATTAAAACCAATAAAACCAAGAAATGACAAGGGTGCAGGTGGGTGTAGGCAATTAAACTCCTACTGTATGTACCGTTAAATAGCAGTTGAGGAAAGAAAGAAGCCCTATTGAACACCTGTCCCTCCTTTTTGAATGGTGGCTAAGAAATCCACTTAGCTAGCTATTGTCTGCTTATTTTCCTGACAGATAATGTGAAGAACAGGCAGTTATGGGGCCGGTAATTCAGAATTAATTTTTTCTTCACAAGAGTGCTGTGGACACTGAGTGCAGTAATGGTGCCTGATCAGGATTTAGGGGGGGTAAACAATACAATCGGAGATGATGGGCAGGAGATAAAAGCCCTTTATAGGTCTGTTCCACTTGCCAGTAGGAGCTGTGGTTCTTGCTGGCACCTTTTATTATTTTTTTATCTCTTTCAAATGAAAGTCTGAAGAGTTCATCATTAAAACATTTGCCTTGTGTGTGTGTGTGTGCACACGTGTTGAAAGAAGAGGCAAATGAAGACTCTACAATGTTGCTTTCCATCTTTTCCCACCATATTTAAAATGTTGCTTTTTGCCCACCATATTAAAAATGTTGGTGGCTGCAAAAGACAGCTGTTAAGCCATGCATTGTTTATGAAGCTTCCTCCTGTGAGCTTCTATGTCAATTGAGAAAATTACCACATTTCCTTTAATAAACTGGGACCTTTTGCTAACCCACCATTATTGCGCATTTCATTCTTTCAGGAAACACTGACCCCTAACATGTACAACAAAAATTTGTTCCCACCAGACCAAATTAAAATTCTCTCTTGCTCTTATTCTTTCCCCCCTCTCTCCTGCTTCCTCCCTCCCTCTTCTTCCTCTCCCCACCTCTCTTTCTGTCTCCCTCATCTTTCTAAGTCCCTGTTCCTAAATGCTAGCCACCCAAGCAATTTCACAGACCAGCTGAATGAAGACTCTCTGGAGAGGAGTTAAAGAGAAGGATTAGATACAACTGTTCTCTGGCCAGCCTCTGAGACCCCTTAGCAGAAACACAGCAGACAGATCTTGTGAATTATCTCCCAGTCACTGACGCGAACCACTCAGAATAAATCAGAATTGAATAACTGCTTTATCAGTCAGGTAAAATTTACCGATCTGTTATAGAAAGGAAAAAACAATATAAGCAAAAGAGGACAGGCCATGCTAAAATAGCAAGCACAAAACCTCCCATAAATCCTCTCATTTAAAATATTTGATATTTAGTGTAGAGTACGTTCTTGGAGAAGTTAATCTTTGTGTAGTTTATGTTGTCTGGAAGGAAACATACATAACCCAAGACCTTAAAGCCCATCAGTTAGTTATTAAAATACACACTGATTAAGTATGGTGACCTCAATTTCCAAGCCCCAAATCAGGAAACATATTTTTCCAGTGCTTTTTTTTTCTCCTTAAAAAAATTAATCTGGTAATATTTGGACCATGAAAACAGTAAATCTGAATAAGATCACTTAAAGTTATCCCTACCCAAAATATCTAAGTTATAGACTTTCTATCCGTAGGAGCCACCTGTACCCAACTCATGAACTTCTTAACACTATTTCTTTATACTCACTCATTTCATGAGCATCTCACTCATTCATCTGTTCAGTCAGACAGCCTTTAATCAGTGAGTACCATTAGCATGGAACTGTGCTGTTGTTCTACCACTTTTATACTTACCAAATCCCTCAATTCTTTTAAAGTTAAATTCTGTTTCCTTATAGAGCAAAGTTGATGAATTCTGAACCTGTTTATAGCATAAATTTCTCATTCGTTGTGATCCTTGCAGAGCTGTCCATGGTGCTGAATAAATGAAGCTCTTCTTAACTCCCCTAGAATTCTGCTCTACAATTGGAACTTTATTATCTAGTACCCCGATTATACATCAATCCCCATATCAAAGAGGACTTACTCAGATTGGCGTTTGAAATATATAACCTCATGGCAGTGTTTAGGTGTATTATTTTATTTGGCTATCTAGAGGTCCTTGAAAATGTACCCATGTAAATATTATCTATCTCAAATATATATAAAAAAGCTCAAAATTGGCAGAAGTTTTGCACATCAACTAACATGGTACTATGAACGACCATATACTAATTAATGAAGTTCATACTTATGTCTATTAACTGATGATAAAATGACAGATACGTGATAATGAATAGTCTAGGAAATGTCAGAGGACTGTTTGCAATTAGATGAAAGCAGCTTTAATCTTGGAAAGAATGAGAAACTAGATCCATGAGAGAGTTACCCTCAAGCATGATATATATTCAGGAAATCATTTTTAAAAGCAATTGTATAAGCTGCTAATTTTATGTGTCCTCAAACTGTGAGGATATACATGTACCACAGCAATGCTGCATAGTCAATGGACTATAACATATGACAGTCATCAGAGACTACATACCATGCCCAGTGGGTAAACACTACCCACCACTGATTTATAGATCAAAATTCTCACTCAACTCTACAAGCTTACTGACATATGAATGATATAATAAAAATCACGATGAATCAAAATGTCTCTAAATTAATTGTGGTTACTTGTGATGTTCCTTTCATAGTCACTTCAAGAATCTAAAAATTATATGCAAGTGAAATGTGTTATAATTAAATCAGAAGAACTAGTATGGGGAAAACCTTAAAAGACAGTATCTGTTCCTCCTTATATTTCTAAGTCAATTAAAAAATACAGGTAGAAGAAAATTCCTAATAAATGCAGGAAAAATAATTTAAAAGTTTTATATGAAATTTATAGTAACAGTAGATTATTTTTATGTAATATTGTCTCCTACTGGTGATGTTTATCAAATCATACTTCAACTGTAGAATAAAAAATATTATTATAGGTCTTGGAAATTTCTACTTTCCAGAATTTTATCTAGAAACTGTATATTAGAAAACTGTAGATTGTGAAATACTTGGTGATTAAGCACATTTTAAGGAAAACTGTTGAACCATAAATGACGTTTTATGTTAGGACTTAGTAATAAAATACTTTCACAGCTTCTCTTCCTAAAACTGATGATGATGAAAAGCAACTGACTTCTTAAATACATCCTTCCAAGCATCAATATATATTTTGGTAAAGAAGAAATGATAAGCTATAAATCTATAAAATAGTTCATCTTACTATGGGAATTAATCTCATCATTAATTTCACCTTTGTTTATAACACTTGTCTGATAATGTGATTTATAATAAGAAATATATATCTTGGTCTTATCCACTGGTTCCTGGCTCACAGGCCCTGAAACCCTTGTAATTTCTCAAGTGATTAGAGCAATATTGGCCTCTTTCTATATAATATTTGATTTTTGTCCTCCATTCCTGAAATAGCTTTAAATCCATAAAGGTGAAGTGGATGTCTTTTGTTATTCACAACAAGCCACCTACAACCACCCCTGAGTTTACATTAGTGAGGTGACTGTTAGAAAGCATAAGAACTGAGGTTGGTTACCAGGGGAGCGAACTATGTGATAGGAGGGTTGAAACTTTCAGCCCACCATGACCTCAGGGGTGGAGAGAGGGGTGGACGTTAAATCAATCACCAATGGCCAGAGATTTAATCAAGCATTCCTATCTAATGAAGTCTCCCCTAAAAATGCATGAACTAAGGGGAGAACTTCTGGTCTGGTGAACTTGTGGAAGCTCAGAGAGAGTGGTGTCCCTGAAGGTGGCATGGAAGCTTTGGGCCCCTTCCCACATATCTTTCCCTATGCATCTCTTCCATCTGAATTACAACAGTCTCCCTGTCTGCAGTTTCACTTACCCACGGTCAACCACAGTCTGAAAATATTAAGTGGAAAATTCCAGAAATAAACAGTTGATAAGTTTAAAATTGTGCATCATTCAGAGTAGTATGTCCTGCGCTGTCCCACCTGGAAGGTTAGTCATCCCTTTGTCCAGCTTACCCCGCCCCTTAGTCACTTAGTAGCGTCTTATTAGATCAACTGTCTCGTTACTGCAGTGCTCATGTTAAAGTAACCCTTATTTTATTTTATAACGGCCCGAAATCAAAGAGTAGTGATGCTGGCAATTCAGATATGCTAAAGAGAAGCCGTAAAGTGCTTCCTTTAAGGGAAAAGGTGAAACTTCTCCACTGAGTAAGAAAAAAAATCATATGCTGAGGAAGCTAACATCTACTATAAGAATGAATCTTCTATCCATGGAAGTGTGAAAAAGGAAGAATAAATTTGTGCTAATTTTGCTGTCATACACCAAAATGTAAAAGTTATGGCCACGGTATGTGACAGTGCTCAGATAACACGGAAAAGGCATTAAATTTGTACAATAAGATACTTTGAGAGAGACACTATATTCACATAACTTTTATTACAGCATATTGTTATAACTGTTCTAATTTATTGGTTATTATTTTTAGTCTCTTACTGTACCTAATTTATAAATTAAACTTTATCATAGGTTATGTATGTATAGGAAAAAAACATAGTATATATAGAATTCACTGCTATCTGCAGTTTCAAGCATCTACTGGGAGTTTTGTAATGTATATGCCATGGATAAGGGGGGACTACTGTATATCCTTTTATAATAAATGGCTACTCTACTAAGTAAACTGTTTTCCTGAGTTCTGTGAGCTGTTCTAGCAAATTTACTGAATCCGAGGAGGGGTTTATGCAAACCTCTAACTCATATCCAGTCATGGCACAGGTAACATAACAATTCATAGCATAGGCAACAGCCTAGACTTGCAATTGGCGTCTGAAGTTGGGGGAAAGGGAAAGACAGGCTTGTGGGACTGAACCCTTAGCCTGTGGTATCTGACGCTAACTCCAGGTAGACAGTGTCAGAATAGAGTTAAATCGCACGACATCCAGCTGGTATTACAGCATTGCTTTGTATGTAGAAAATCCACATATCTGGTGTCAGAAGTGAAGTAGTTGACAGAAGAGGAGAAATATAGGAGGTGAGTTTTTCCTTAGAGCATGCACGGAGGGTGAGTTTTCATGGGCAAAATGAAACCGTTATTCTACATTGAAACTGCTTCAGTTTTTCTTAATGATCAAATGTAGTGTCTATGGATATCTAAATCAGTGTTGATCAGAAGAAATAACTGCTTCTAGTCCTGAGGCCATATATCTGTTTCGAGAGAGAGAGATCCTTAAAATCTTATGTGATAACTCTATCTGCTGAAGATGGGAAAGACAGAAACAGAAGAGCAGAATCTCGACCAGAACTCATTACGCTAAGGGCAGTTATGTAAAAGATAATTGTTTGTTTTGTGTGTGCATGCGTGTCTTTAATTTATCTGAGGGCGCCAAAGACTCTCGGCCAGTGAGTACAAAAGACAGGGAGAGCAAGCAGTTGCTGTGTGGTTTCTAGCAACCTGCTCTACTCTAATTCACAGAAACCTCCAGGCGAATGGCCTCCACAATTCCTCATTTCCAGGTTTCCTTCACAGAGTTAGCAAGTCATACATGCAAATCAAAGCTGACTCCGAAACACTTGGTTTATCTCTGCTGTTCAAAAATATGCCAGAGGGAGAAAGACAAAAAACAGGCCGCACATTCTTGAGATCTTGCGGACTCACTGTTTGCCCTTCTACCCCTAGTTTAACATCTACATAATGATGATGATATTTTGACTACTGTTTTCTCCTCAAACACTTCAGAGTCCGCTTTTCATTTCCCTTTGTGATGGCCTCAAGAATTACCTCTGCACCTTTATCATTTCTGGATCAAGTGTCTTTCTGACCAAAATTTTTTCTTCTTCTTGATGGGGGAATATTTGTCTAAATCTCCTGACTTAATGAGGTCTACTTCTACTAACAAGATATAACATACAAAATACTCCCACATTAATTGTCAAATACAGAATCTTTTATGATAAAGAACATTTCCTATGTATTCTTTAGCTAAATTTTTTTCCATATTTTAATGCAATAAATTGAAGCTAGCTTTATAGCAAGTCCTCTCATGTAAAGCCTGTATCTCCCCCCATCCACAAGCCCTACCTATGTATGAAAACTCACTATCAAACTTTCTGTTGTTTCAGTCTCACATATGAGTGTTTAAACAGCTGAATTATTTGCAGTTGCAAAGGTATCCAAAATAAAAATAAAAATAATATATATTATAACCATACATTACAAATTGAACATACAATATTATATTTAATACACAAATTATAACAGTTTTCTTAACTATAATGTTATAAAATATAATAATATGTTATATATGATGTAATACTTATTTTTTAAAAGCAGAAAAAAGGAATGGAGGCTATATGGGAGGGAGTAAAAAATGGGTTTACTTTAATCTTCTATAATACAAGTTAAAGGAAAATTGTAAATTTATAAAGCAAAGAAGAGAGTCAAGTGTGAGCCTACTATTTAAAGTTAAGGTGACAAGTACCAGATTAACTAGAATATAATTTAAATGGTTACAGTTTAGGAACAGGAGTGGGCATGAGAGTGAGGAAGTGGGATGGAAGGATGATTTAGTCTCCACTTTATATCCTTCTGTACTATTTGGACTCAATTAAAAAGAAAAGAATGTACTTATTTTATGATTTCCAAGAAACTGAACTGAGAAAACATCATCACTGTAACTAAACTCCGCACTACGCAACAACACTTACTTGTCAAGTGCCATGCTGACTTCATTGCTAACTCTATGTATGACACTGAATTTGATTTCACCCTCATTTGTCAAAGGTCATCACCTCTGATATCCAGCACTCAGAAGAGAGATGAACCTCTCCACCACTTGGTCGTGGCTATATTAGTACTTCCCTACGTGGCTTTCTATGAGAATGGAGAGGAAGACACAAGGCCATTCCAGCAGCTGTGGGTTAGTGGAAAAAGCACGGGTCGTGGATTTAGAAGTTCTGAATTCAAGTTCTGACTCTACTGTGCCACACCCAATCCATCACTTAATTTCTCCTCGATTCAGTTTCTTTTGTGTAAAGGAGGTGTTTGAGATTTTTTGAGGGAATGAATGGAGGTTACAAATAGGAGAGTATTCTTCTGCTGTAAGTAACGAAACAATGGTTAATATAACAGTTTGCACGTCATTTGCTTCCCATGTAACCTGCTTCTTGGCGATCCCTGCAGCTATCTGGTGCCACTTCTGACCTCTTCCGTTGCCAACACCAGCCTAACAAGTAGCTTTCTCAGCCCAACCACAGAAGTGTTATTCTTTCTGTTTCTAGCATAATATAAAGGAAATGACTGCTTTTCTTTTCTTAGCCCACTTCACTCACATTGAGAGAAAAAATCTGCTCTCTATCTTGTTATGTTTTCGGTCTAAATGATTTACATTACCTAGATGAAACATTGCTATGAGGGCATGAAAGGTTAATTCCTTCCCTTTATACAGAGACTTGGACACTGTTTTGAATTATCGACCAGGGATGGCTTTCAAGGGTCATCTAAACAGTAAGTTGTGAATTGTAGCCTCTTTGTCTGAGCCTAAAGCCTGGCTGTCTTCTTAAAAGTGGTTAAGTGGAAGTTATCGATGAGAGCTGGAGTGAGATTTGACGTCAGGCTTTAATTATACCTTGAAAGGCAAGCAAAATGGAAAATTAAGGCTAATTCAATTGAACAGTTGATCACTAAGCAATAATCACCACAAAGAAATGTATTTCTCTTTCACGCAAGTGCTTCCCACATGGAAGATTGGTACCAGTAATTAGATTTATACCACTCTTCTTAAGATATTTTATTTAGATCAAGAGAGGGATGCTTTATTCAACCTATTTGAAAATGTGTTTGTATGGACACACAGGCCTGGGATTTCCTTAAAACGAAAATGAGTGGGAATAGAACTCCTGCATTATTTCATCCCTCCTGAGGACATCAATCTAAGCTCCTGGTCAGCACTATTTATATCAGACAGAGAGTGCAAAACAGAGAGACACCATCAATAAAAAGCTCGTATTTAGAAATACATTATTTAAGACCAGTTACCAAGCACATTAAAGGTATATTAAAATATCCTTAACACATCAACATGTATGCAAAGTGTTTTGGCTGTTTAGTCTTTGCATTTTAATCATTAAAAAACATAAGAGTGGGCAGCTTTTATCTAGTCTCTGACATTCTCCTGTCAAATGGAGCTACTTATATCAACTACAGAAGAACTGTCTTAACACCCACAAAATTCAAGAAACTCTTTGCAAGACTGTCACAAATTGACTATGCTGAACCATGTGATATTGCCAATATTCAACTATTTTTTACCTACAAATATGGTAGTGTCACAAAGACGCAGACACGTTATGGATCACACTTCTCTAATTCTTGCATAATAAGTTATCAGTCAAGTCCTCCATGAACATTGTTCAGGGAAGCTCTTCCTGGTTGAAGAAACTCAGGGGCATTTATTTTTGATTAGTAAAGATGAATATTATAAACCTGTGTTAATTCATGTGACTGTTCCCTTTTGCTAAAGCAATTTCAAACAAAAAAGCAATGACACTAAAACGCTATCAGTAATTATCTCTGCAGATACAGGTTAATTTTTCTTCTTTACACTTTCCCATATTTTCCAAATTTCTACAATGAACAAGTATTTTCAAATCAGAAACATGTTGTTTTTAAAAATTAAAGGAAGGAATTTTAAATATTCCATTAACACCTGAAGAGAGCAAGTTGTATAATAAATAAGCCTATTCCTTCAGACAAAACACCTATGAATAATTCTGGAAAATGACTTATTATCACCACCACCCCAATTTCTCCCCCTGTTGACAAGTAGTCAGGGCAGTTGACACTTCCAGTTTCACTTGAGCTGATTTGTGACACTTATTAGTCAACCAATTTAGGAGCACAACGTGATTTGGTGGTCTAATGTCACCTCTGGTCACTTATTAACCTCATTTTGGCTTAAATGCTCCATTTAAATGGGAAACCCTATCCAGTTGGCAGGGGAATAGCACTTGCTTTAAATTGGATATTATTCTGAATTACAGTCAACTCTGTAATTCAGTGTGATGTGGCTGCTAAAATGCCAAGGATCTTAGACTGCATTAATAAAAGTGTAATTTCTGGTTTATGGGAAGTAATCGTCTTTCTATATTCTGATCGAGCCACATCTGGAGTATTATGTTCAATTACAGGTCAACATTTTAAGGACCATGGCAAATTAGAATATGACCAGAAGAGAAAATCAGAGTGGAGAGGGGTCTGAAAGCTGCCATCATCTTTGAGGAACAGGCAATGGAAAGCAGACTAGGTATAGGCGATGACAAAATAGCTGTCTTCAAACATTTGAACTGGTTGAGCGTAAATGCGAGATAGGATTGTTCTATCTGCATTGTTCAGAAGCAGCAAGAATTGGGTTTTCTATCAACATGAGAGGATATTAAAATGGAGCATCTGTTTATCTCCCGTTCGGCTGAGATCACAAAAGGCTGGGACCCAACCACCAGGTGACAACTATTTCAGCTCTTCCCCACTGCAGGATTTCAGAGCTCAGGGCAACCAAGCAGCTGGGGGGCTAGAGCAGCATTCGTTTCAGAATTTTGACAACTGCTTGAAAATAGACATTTAACTAATGAAAAGAGACATTTAATGACTAGTAATAACCAGAGGATGTTTGTATTTCTACAAGTTACCACAAAAAGTATAGGAGCTGCCTGAAATGTCAGCCAAATAGCAAAAGAAAAACTGGCTCCCAAGTACGGATTGAAAGGCCAGAGGCAGGAAGGAAGAATAAAACTGTGTCATCTAGGGCTTCCCTGGTGGTGCAGTGGTTGAGCGTCCACCTGCCGACGCAGGGGACACCAGTTCGTGCCCCGGTCCGGGAAGATCCCACAATTCACAGAGCAGCTGGGCCTGTGATCCATGGCCGCTGAGCCTGCACGTCCAGAGCCTGTGCTCCGCAACGGGAGAGGCCACAACAGTGGGAGGCCTGCGTACCGAAAAAAAAAAAAAAAAAAACCCGTGTCATCTGTATCGGTGTAATTTCATACAGTAGGTTCTCTCTCTCACACACACACACTCCATGTAAAGGCATAAAGGCATAGATTTCATATCAACGTAAGAAATTTCCACCATTAGGCTGCTTATCAACAAAATGGGCTGCCTTGAAATATGGCCCCCTCCCCATCAGTGAAGCCTGGGAAGACAAATGCCAGCAACAGTAAATCTCCGAGGATGCCATCCTCTCTCTCTATGACACAGTGAGAATCCATGCAGACGAAAGAGAGATAGGGAAGAGAGAACCTAGAGAAAGTATGAATCCCCAGGTCAACAATAGTGCTTTTTATTTTTAGAAACAGGGAAATTCTCAAGGTGCTGGAGTGTCCAGCACTCTCTGCTTATCCTGGACCCCTGTCAGTACAGATCTATTCTCTTTAGATTAGGGTGTGGTCATTCAGTACAAAGACAAGACCCTGATTCACAATGCACAAACTAGTGGATAATTGAGGTGTGATCTAATTTGTGACAATTTAATAAATTCAATTGCATGTATGTTTTAAAATAATTAAACTTATTAACAGGCATGCTGGCCAAAATAATTTCATAATTTGATTAATTCTATATAGTGTAGGTTGCTAATCATTAGACAGAGCCATCCAGGGATTGGATCCATTTACTGCCAACCTCTTCATTCAGTCTTTAGATCTGCTTGACCAGATTGATTTTCTAGGGTTGAACTGTGGTAGATAATAACCATCTAACTCAGAATCCCTGAACTGGAGGGAAGGGGAAAAGAATTTTACAAAGATTTTGTGTGGGTTGTATGGGAAGGAGGTAAAAAAGCAGAGGAATTGATACAGATATGGATGATTAGATTCTGATAAATGTCCCTCCTGCCCAAAATGAGTACATGCATCCAAACATCTTTATGTGTGATCTTCTGTAATCTTGCCAGATGTAGAGCTGTCACCTTAATTAGGATGTCAGGGATTTTGGCTTGAGCCCTAACATAAGTTAGGCCATGATGAACAGGAATTCATTTATTCAAATTCATTCATTCAATAAATATTCATTGGGCACTTATCGTTTGGCAAGTCTGTGACAGTTACTGGGGATAAATTCACAACAGACACAAACCCTCCTATCACAGAACTTACAGTACAAGGGCCTCACCCTTATGACCTCATTTAACCTTTATCACCTCCTCCCAGGCCCTGTCTCCAAATACAGTCAAAGCGGGGGGTTAGGGCTTCAACATATGAATTTTCGGGGAGGGGAGACAATTCACATCTTAAAAGAACAAAAGTACTCAGCTTAGAATTTTCTGAAAATGAACCCAGATAAGCAAACACTAATCAAAGCTGAAACAAACAACTGTCATTGCCTTGCCCTGAGATACACAATGGGGCCAGGAAGCTGCTCTGCTAATCCATTTGTGGCAACAAAAATAAAAGCCTCAGAGACCAAATTCAAAGTTTGTTCAAATGATCCATCTTTTATTAATCATGACGTCTTTTTGATGGGAGCAGGAGGTAGATGGGGCAAGCTGGGCAAAACATCTATATGGAAACGCTTCTCCTGGTCTCTCCCTGAGGAGACCTGCCAGACCTCACTGCAAAGCCCAGGTATGCATTGTCCACCCCTGCCTCCTGCACTGTTAATAGTGAACTGTGAGTAACAATAGACTCTCTGATTGATAATAGGAGCAGAGGATGAAGATACCTTCTTTTAAGCAAGATCAGTGTGTGACAAAGCACTTCATTTCCCCAGGAGGTTGGAGTCATTAATGAGAGTAATGAACTGGGCAGCAGGCACAACTTAGAGGAAGATGGTTATCCATCTATCCACAAGTGCTGTAAAGCCTTTCTGTTCTTTGGCTGGTCGAGGCTGGTGTGCATTAGACTGGCAATTTACAAAGCAACAGAAAGATATTGATTAATCTGCATGGAGACAATGCAGCATTTGGAGGTCAAATCAAGACTTTGCCCAGCATGCTTTTTGGAAGGTTTCTTTTTAAGAAAACGAATGACATAAACAGTACTCCTAAAACAATCAAAAGCAAAAAAGAAATTACTTCCAATCTTGTAATTATAACAAAATCAATTCAGTATCTCCTTCTCTTGTCCATTTGAACAAGGAAATGTCAGATGTCCTAGAACAGAGAACGGAACAAGTTTTGGAACTGGTAAGGTAAAGGACTTCTGTGCACTGGGAAATGATGTAGCAAAGGGCTGTAACGTTGTACGTGCAGAGCTAAAGGGATAGTGGGGCTACTGTAGCTTAGGAGAATCATGTGGAACACTGACTTCAACTTATTTTAAACCTTGAGAAATTACTGTCCAGCAAGCAACTCTGACCTCCGTCACCACACTGCTTGTGACAGTGCTTAAGTACCTACTAGAGTGCCAGCTGTTTAGCCGTATGTCCCTGGGTCACCATCATGCTGCTGCAATTCTAGAGGACTTCACCATGCTTCACTCAATATGCGCTCCACAGCGACATCAGATGGTGACAAGAAAAACAACAGAAGCATAAAATTCGATCATTGGATGATTAGATTTACTGGTTTGATTTTGTGGGTGTTTGTTTCCTTCTAGCTTTACTGACATATAATTGACAAATAACACTGTATAAGTGTAAGGTGTACATATTGATGATTTGATATACTTATATATTGCAAAATGATAGCCACAGTAAGGTTAGTTAACACCTCCATCACCTCATATAATTACCATTTCATTTTTGTGATGAGAATATTTAAAATTAAATCTCTCAGCAACTTAACAGTATTGTTAACTATAGTCATCATGCAGTAAATTAAATCTCCAGAATTTATTCATCTTGTAACTGTACCCTTTGACCAAAATCTGCCCATTTCTCCCACCACCCCATCCCCTGCCCCTTGCAAACACCATTCTACTCTGAGTTCTGCTTTTTCAGATTTTGCATATAAATGAGACCAAACAGTATTTGTTATTCTCTGTCTGACTTTTCTCACTTTGCATAATTCCCTCAAGGTCCATCCACATTGTCACAAATGGCAGGACTGCCTTCCTTCTCACGGCTGAATATTATTCCATTGTGCAAGTGTTGTTTTCATATCCTAGCTACTGTGAGTGACGATGCAATGAATATGGGAGTGCAGATATCTCTTCGAGTTCCTGATTTCATTACCTTTGAATATACACCCATAATTGAGATTGCTGTATCACATGGTAATTCCATTTTTTGAGGAACCTCCATACTGTTTTCTGTAGTGGCCGCAACATTTACATTCCCACCAGCAATGCACAAGAGTTCCTTTTATCCGCAGCCTTGTCAACACCTGTTATCTCCTGTCTTTTTGGTAACAGCCATTCTAACAGGTGTGAGGTGATATCTCATTGTGCTTTTGATTTGCATTTCCTTGATGATTAGTGAGGTTGAGCCCCTTTTCATGTACCTGTTGAAAGTCTGTATGTATAGTATTTTTTTGCCATTTCAGCCATGTTCTATGAATTCATTTTTTCCCATCCTTCATGTAAAATCTCAGGTCAGAAACAGTTTTTAAAAGTCTTTTCAGTCGTAAGATTTATCTTGTTTCTGTAATTAACAATTTCCATGCAGTGTAATCTCAGAACTCTGGACTCTTGTCCCACTTAAAGCTTCTTCCTTCCCTGGCTTTCATCTGCCCTAGACTGGAACCCACAATGGAGAAGATGGGTCTGGCCAACCTCCTCCCTCTTCCTCTCTCCACCTCCTCTTCCACTCCCTAACTGCTCCTCTGATCTCTTTAGGCTGGGGTGAAGGAAGGAGGAAAGAAAAGAGCAGACAGGATATACTTGATCAAAGCAATAATGATCTGGGGTTAGTGTTGTCTGCTGGGATACCATGTGTTAAAATGTGTAAAAAGAGGATTCTTCCTCTTTTGGAGCACTTAGGTGGATTCCTTAGGGATCCCTTGCTGGGATTTTGACTGAAGCTACTTGGTGAGAACAAGAATTATCTTGCTGCCACTTAGGACCTCCAAACAGTCCCTAGTCTTCCATCTGGCCTCCACACATTGGGGTCTTATCCCCACCTCAAGGAAACTTTCTTATATGGTATTCCTTTTCCGATGAACCCAGACCTGCTTCCTTCTTTAGCACCCATATTTAGACCTTGGGAAGTATGCAAATTTGTCCTTCTTTTAGTTGATGAAGTTTAGTTGAAGAGGAACTTGCTCCTCATGCATTTCTCCTTTTGTTGTTATTGCTGCAAATTCAAACTAGATTGTCCTTTGTAGATTTCTCCTTAGGAAAGCATGGATCTACACGTTGTGATCTAGTCCTATATTCACTTGCAAAGTACTGCTAGAGAAAATCACATATAGCCATGTAGGCTGATACTGCTAGAGTTGCCTTTGTGTGTTAGCCAAACGTGAGACATAGAACTGTATGACAAGTGCTCTGTGCAAGTTCTCTGGAGATTAAAGTGTTAGGATCAAGCAAACTTAAATCTGAATCCGATCTCTACCATTTCTTAACTGACATTTTATGTAACTTACTCTTTAAGACTAAGTTTTAGTTTCCTATTCTTTATTTCCTAAAGAAACTGCTTTGAAATTTTTGAGATAAATTTAATTACTTATTTTCTTTCTTTTTTTCTTTTCTTTTAACCAGGCAATAAGATTTAAGACTGTATCTCTGGCGGTGTTAACTGTCAGCTGCATTACTAAGCAGATGTGTTATCTTATGTGTCCTCAGGGATGTGAATGATGAAAAGACCATATTTTTTTTCATTTTCTCTTTACGTGTCATATCCATTTTTTCAGATTTTTTAGAAGTTTTTATTTCAATGTTTTCTCAACAAAATACTGATGTATCAATTTAACTTTGCATTCCAATTTAATGATTTCTGCTTTTATCATATTCTCCTGTTTTCTTTAGGCAAGTGTGCTATGTTTTACATAACTTCTTGAATGAAGCATTTTAATCACTTCTATCAGTGCTTATTTTCAAATAATGAAAACATTTAAAGCTATGCATTTTTTTCTCTTCGCCATGTTGGTCACATCTCATAAATTTTGATGCATAGAATTTAAATTTTAATTATTTTCTAAAATTATGTATTTCTAAATTTAATTTCCTTTTGTCCCAATAGTTAACTAAAATTATGTTTGTTTTATTTTAAAAGATTCATTTTCAGTGCTTTATTAGTTTAAACTTCTTTTTGTTTATTTCTAATTTAAAATTTTTATAAGTATCTTTACATATCTTGGTGGCCTAGCATATGATCAATTTTGAAATGTTTACAGAATTATAAGAAAACTACGTAGTCTCAACTAGGTACAAGTGTGTGTGTGTGTGTGTGTGCGCGTGTGTGTATGTGAGTGTGTTGATATAAAATTGTTATTCAGTTTTTTAACTCCATTAAAATATTCAGCAATAATTAT
This sequence comes from Neophocaena asiaeorientalis asiaeorientalis, assembly GCF_003031525.2. Classification (NCBI taxonomy): domain Eukaryota; kingdom Metazoa; phylum Chordata; class Mammalia; order Artiodactyla; family Phocoenidae; genus Neophocaena; species Neophocaena asiaeorientalis. Next base: position 2,098,890 of record NW_020172625.1, read on the forward strand.
GCTAGAATCAATTACTCTTTGTATTTCTATTTTTGCTTTCGAATTATTGATGCTATGTTGTATGATAAACTACTATTCCATATCTATTATGAATTATACCTTTTATTTTAAATTTTACTCCTTAATGTTCTAAAGCCAAGTAAATTTTGTTTAATTATGCTTTGCTTTAAGAATACAATTGTCCCTTGGCATCCACGGGGGATTGGGTTCAGGACCTCCCTCAGATACCAAAATCCAGATGCTCAAATCCCTCCTATAATATAGTGTAGTATTTGTATATAACCTACCCACATCCACCCGTATACTTTAAATCATCTCTAGATTACTTATAATACCTAATACAATGTAAATGTTATGGAAATAGTTGTGAATACAATGTAAATGCTTTGTAAATAGTTGCCAGTGGATGACAAATTCAGATTCAAGTTTTCCTTTTAGGAACTTTCTGGAATTTTTTTTCCTGAATATTTTCAATCCACAGTGGATGTGGATGCAGATGTGGAACCCATGGATACAGAGGGCCAACTGTATATCAATTTAACATCACACATTTAAATTTTGCTTTCAGCCAAGTCTGGGTCTTTGTTTTTTCACCAAGATAATTTAAACTGTTTATAATATTTTTATATGATAACTTTTAAAACTTTTCTTTAAAATATAATTTTTGCTTTTTTCTTTCTTTTCCCTCTCTTTCACCAAATGCCTGCCTCCATTTTTCCTTAGTAATTTGAAAGCTATAAATCTTAATCTATTTGTGGTTACTTTCAAGGTTGTCAAAATAGAACCTTATCCTATATAAAGCTAATTAACAAAGTTAAAAATAATTGCCCCCTATATAAAATGAGGAATTTACTAATTTTTATTTCTTTCTACAAACTTTCCTTCCATTTCATGATCTGCATTAAAATAAATAAAATCTGGAGTTAGAATCAAATTATAGCTTCAGATTACTTCTCCATACATATGTGTTCTTTTCAGACTAATTTTAAAATTAAAACTATATTTATTTTAGTCAAATTTAACTGGTTTTACTCCTAACCGGACAATATTTTATACTAACACTTCTTTTGTTCCTAAATTCTCAGTGTTGATTTTTCTCCTTGTCAACTGTCTCTCATCTATACATTATTATTTAATAAATTATTCATGGGTGGTATCGAGTATGCCCACCTGTCTCTGCCTCTATCCATTTCTAAGCATCTTTATCTCTCCCTTACACATGAACAGCTACTTGGCTTGGTACAAAATCTTGGAACTGGTATTGATGCTAGAGAAAAGAGTGCATTCTGGCATTGTAGAAAGTATTTTCTTTGCGTTAGAAAGATAGCTGTCCATTTTTCTAGATAGGGTGAACAAAAGACCTTGCCTTTTAAATTCCAGGAATAGGCAGTATATAATTGATGAAAGATCTCCTTATTGTCTTTCAAGATAGCTGCTATGCAGCAGATGCCACCAATGTTTTGTCAGTTCTATTCCATAGACCTGGTTATAAGTGGACATCTCTACTTGCAGTAGGTTAACTGTCACTCAGAGCTGGAATAATGTTGCAAATTTTCTTCTCCTTTTTCCAAGTATTTTTAAGGTGTTCCCTTAGAATTTTAGAGCCACTGCACCAATAATTGCTAACTTGGTGCTATTTTTCAAGACACAGTTTTCACCATCTTTGAATTCTAGTTGTCTAGCAGAGTACCTGAAGCTTCACCACCCCTACTCCTCTTCAAGCTTGCATATGGTAAGAAAGCACTTAGAGTCCTAGGCCTGAGTCAAGTGGGGAAAACATCCAACTATTAGATAACTAAAATTAGGAATGTTTACTGGTCAATCCAAACCAGAATCTTTGAGTTGGAGTCAAAGTCAGGAGCTTGAAAGAGTAAAAATAAACTTTAAGATCCTAGGAGCTGCTACACGTTCAAAGGAAATTAGAATGAAAAGTGGATAGGAAACTGAATTTAACTAAGAGTAGGTTAGAAATAAGCAAGTTTTGCGTAGTCCAGAATTATTACCACAAAAGTAATCGGAGTGACATCATCTTAGCTTCATTAGTCAGTAGATATTTGGTGAGTAGTATTTTCAGGTGCAGAGTTAGAGAGAAATACCTGGCCTAGAGTAGTGTTCCAGTGTTTTCAAAAAGCAGAGTCTGAGATGAGGGTACCTGTGCCAGTGATTTATTAAGAAAGCAGTCCCAAGAGATATCAGTGAGGAAGTGGGACAAAGGCCAGGGAGAAAAGCCAAGAAGTAATATAATTTTGGGTAATTTCCAGACCCATCCTAATTCTATAGGAAGATCTGAACATAAATGATATCACAGAATTTGTCCTGCCTCAAGACAAGGAGATGGACTTTCAGACCTGCCATCACACAGTCATTTGGCTACAGGCTGCCCTTGAGCGGTTGTAATTGTTGAATGAATGACCAGCGAGAAAAGTTTTAGGATCCCAGGCAGCATGCAGTGTGGTTAAAAAGGAACAGTCAATGTTTGGGAGATTAAAAAAAAAAAAAAAAAGATAATGAATAAAAGACAGAAGAGGTACAAAAATAAACCTTATCTTCCTCAAAATTATGCCAGATTATTGACAAACTGAGTTACACTTTCAGTAGAAACACTTAATATGCTGATTTCTTCCCTAACTCAAAAACCTGTCCTTGATTCTTAGAATTTATTTAAAATGATATTAAAGTCCTTGTAAGGGGTTTTCTCAGATCAAATCTACTTACTCTGCAATTTTTCTCTTCCTTTTTCATGTCTTTTCTTACAGGCTACCCAATCAAAGCACATTCTACATTGATAGATAAATTTTCTCTCTACTTAGGGCTCTGCATCACCAAATCATTGCAAGCTGGAATAGATCATGATTTTCAGTCATTCACTTATTTACTAATTCAGGGACAAATATTAACTGAGTCCCTCCTGTGAGACAAAGACTAGGAATATAACAGTGAATGAGGCTTGCTCCTTCTCTTAAATTGCTTATAGTAGCAACACCCTCTTCAACAAGTTTATTTTGTGAATTTCTTCAAAAAAGCTTATTGAGCATGTACTAGGTTGAGACTGGGAAATACAAAATCAGTCCATCATGGATATGGCTCTTTAGGTTGTTATAGATTATTTGGAAGTCTGAGAGTGGTAGCTAAGAAGCATTAGACAGTCTCAGCTCAATCTCTGACTAATAGATAAGTTGATAATAAAAAGAAATGGGATGGTAAAGTTAGTATTTTTTGACCATCTACTATATGCCAGGTTGTGTTAAAAAAAGAACCCTTTACATATGTCACTTAGTATTAAAAACCTGTGAATTGCATTATTTTTATCCACGTTCAGTAAATAAGGGCACAAAAGCCGAAAAGATAAGTCATTTGCCCAATTTTATTCTGTAAGTGGATGAAACTGTCTTCAACCTGGGGTATTTTGCCACATCCTATGTTCTTTCTACTACACCATGTTGTACATTGGAGACTATTTGAAATAATACCCTCTCCCATGGTAATTTTTAAAAAATGAATCTTTCTGTTAAAGAGTTCTGTATGACTTTTGGATGGAACAAAAAAAAAGTACAGAAAAGGAATTTATAAATGAGATAATTACAGGATTGTTCTTAAACAGAAAGGCTGGGATAAAGAAAACAGATACCACTAAGAAAACAGTTCAGGAATAAAGAAAAAATCTTCAGTGTTTTCCCTCCACTCCTGATGAGCATCCAGTCTTGAGTATTTGAAACTCCACCGAAGTCCTGAACTTTCTGAAGTTCAACCACTACTGATGATTAGTCGGGCTAATAAATATAAGGTCTGGGTTATCACACCCCCACCATGTGTGGGAGAAAAATCAATAATATCAGCTTCATATTAAATGAAAGCCCTCTCTGCCTCTCAAACACAGCCTAAGGGTGAATGTGTTTATGAACTGCTAGTGTGGTGAACTCAGTGTTGGTCCAGGGGTCACCAGACTCAAGATATTCCAGAAATACCACGTTGTTTATCACTTTCTACTATATAACTCTACCTAGGTCATAAAGAAAAGAATATCAGCAACAAACAATCCAGCCACCCTTCATGTAGGAAGAGGTCAGAACATGTGCCCTTGGAGTTGGTGAATTTCACACAGGCACGCTTGAGCTCATCAAACAACACTCCTGAGCAACTAACATATGCTTAATATGTGCTAGGTACTGTGGGATACACCATGATATATCCTTTACAGACTTTTAATACAATTAGGAAGATCAGTGTAAAAATCAAAATCCCAGATTTTTCCAAGATAGGTACAATTTATAGCATTTTGCCCCACTGATGAACAACGGGGTCCTCATTTTTGTTTCAGAATATATAAGCAGCATAGAAATTATATACACACACACACACAGATACATGAAACCAACCAAGTATTCAAGCTGCACAATGTATATTAGTGACAAACGGCCCTACCTCTTAAATATCTCTTGAATCCATCCATTTCTCTCCATTTCAATTACCAGAATTCACTCCTGGCCATCACGAATTATTTCACTTGGATTGCAGTAACATTTTTCTCAACTCAAAACCATTTTTTAACTCTGCAGAAAGATCTTCTAAGAACGATACTCTATGCTGGAAAGATGTTCCCTTGCCTTTAGGATAAGTTCCAACTTTACAATATATTTTACAAACCTGCCCAAAAGTCCCACCACAGCCTACCTGTTTAGCCTTACCTGGTGGGGAATCCACCTTTCACTCCAGCCTTTCTGAACTCTTTCAGCTCTTTCATCACTGTTCTTTCTGTCACATCTTAGTACATGCTGCTCCCTCTTACTGGAACTGTCACCCTTCCCTCCCCTGTCCCTGACATACATTTTTTAGATAACACGGACTTTTTCTAGATAACTTCCACTCATCCATCAGATCTCATCTTGAATGTCACTTTCTCAAGGAGGCCTTCTCTGTTTTCTATGTTACATTAAACTACCTGCAGTGTGCTTCCATAATATTCACCCTTTTTCCTGTCAAAACTATCGTCATACTTTATTTTTATTATTTGTTAATACCGTTTTCTCTCCATGGGCTAAGAATCATGTCTGTCTTATTCAACAATATATTAACAGCACAGTGCCTGGCACATTTTAGGAACTCGTTCATTAAATGTGTTGACAAGTGTAGGATGTATTCAGACTATTAAATGACTAGCCTGGTAAGGGCACCATCTCTTTGATACATGGGAGCATCACAGTTGAAATCAGACCTGAGCACGTGACCATAAGGAGTTATGACTACAACATTGCAGTTTAGAATAGTCTGGAACAATTTTATGTATAACAAAAAGTATTTCTGTTATAAGAGATATGCATATGAACATGAAGAGTGTGGGCCCTTTTCTCTAAGTCACTGGCATGAGGTGTTAGGAGGGTCAGTGTCGGGGAGCATTTGAATGAGTGAATAACTGAATGCCTGATGCTCTGGATGCAGAAGTACTACCTGGAGAGCGGCAAGGAGTCCATGCCATGGTGAACTGTTCTGAGTAACAGACACACTTCCAGGAAAGAAGCCCAAGCATCTTTTCCCTCTGACCTGTGGGTAAGCATCTGACCAAATGGAACACACCTGCATCCCCCATCCAATCATCTCCTCAATGCTCATCAATATACACTGGGTATCTAGCCAAGCCCTTGACTATTAACACTGAAAAATTTGAAAACATAGTTTGCACTTAATTTGTCCTGGGATTGAAGCAGCTGGTACACTTTGCTGAAGTCTTATGGAAATGTGTTTTTCTCTGGGAGTTTCATTGACTGAACTGGCTGTAATATCACCATTGCTCAAGGTGGAAGAGAAATGCAACGTGAGTCTTCAGGGAATTGAGAAGGAGGAGACATCAACATTCAAAATGAAAGTTTCCTCCTTAATACTTAGTCATGTCTTGATGGAGTGAACCATGGGTGAACTTATTTACTCTTTTTTAATGAGAGGGACAGAAATTGACCCAGAACATCAAATGTTACCGTAAGCGTTAAATAAAGGGCTCGTTATTGAATTATAAAGTTTACTTGATTATAAAAATCTATAAACCTTTAGGACTTTAAGTATAAACAGAGAAAACAGTGCTTCTCTCAGTATTCATACATTACGTCTCTTTGCAGATGCTAAAGTGAATTTGACATAATGGTAAGTAGTTAAGGATCTATATTGCTGGGAGCTTTTTCTCACAAGAGATTGATTTTCTAGCACCATGAGCAGAAGGCCTACAAACACATTCCTCTTTTGTTTATCATGCTGTAGACATGGGATACTGTGTTTCACACCATCTGAAGACATTAAGCAAACTTTCAGATGTTTAACTGGAAAAGTTAATGAATTATTTTGTTCTTCATTACGAAATGACTCATCTTGCTAAATAACTAGTCAATAAAAAAAAGTTCAGTTTGAGTGAGCTGGAGAAGGAGAATAATGAAGATAACTACATTGTATCAACAACAGTCCACTGAGGAAGACAGCACTTCCCAAAAAGAATTTGAGTAGAGGGACTTTGGTACTGGGGACCAGTTCCCAAAGAGCTAGGAGGCCTGGAAAGCCTCATCGTGAGGCAAGTGACAGAACAGCAACAACAGAAACCCCTCATCACCCCTAAGGATGGAGAAACAAATGAGGAAATGTAGTTACCTGAACCAATGAGTTGAGGCCACCCAGAGGGTATTGGAACCAGAGCAAGAGCTACCCAGTTGGAGCTGCAATCATGGAGGAGATGACAGCTACCTGGAGTACAGAAAGATAGGCATACAAACACCTGCTCCTTCCTTCCTCCAATATCCCACACCTCTGGGTGCATTACATAAATCTCCAATGGAAGCCAACAGACCTTGGAGCCTGGGAAATCTAATCAGCATAGCCCAGTAACTTGTAATACAAAGCAGAGTGGGGAAGTGGTGGGAAATGAATCTTATAGCAAACCAGCAGAGAATCTGAACACCATAGAAGAAGAGTATATGAAAAGGCAGCATCATGCTGGGAATTCAAAGGTGGGCCCAAGATAGGCTGTGACTAAGGGGGGTTGACCATACGTCCAAGTGAAAGCTTGAAGTCAGGCCACTGATAGCACTGTCACTTTTGGTGGTTCACAGAGATTGGGGGAGGAATGAGAAAAAGAGAGAAAGAGCTGGGAATAGGAGGAGAGACCCCCACCATATGGGCCATGGGCTCCAAAAATACTTGGAATATACCCAGAAAATCAGGTATATTAAGAGGAAGAACTTGGTCCATGAAAGTCTTTTAACTAGAGCAGTGGCATAAACAGAGCTGTGTCTTGGCAAGACGTGATGGCATCACGTCTCCAGGAACCGAAGGGCCAGGGCTTGTTCCAGGGATAACAGCTCCTGGATTTGTCCTTTTGAGGACGTATACTACTCCAGCTATTCAGAGAAGAGAACTCAGATCTCTTCGTAGTAGTGGTAAGAAGTCGTGGCTTTGGCGTAATTCTTCTTTCCAGATATCTGGACCCAAATTAAGTCCAATTCTAAAACTACCAGATTGGATCTTATGGGCTCCTATCAGTCAATTCCAGAACCATCATACACTCTGAGGGTGTTCCACATGGTAGAAGGCAGTTCTCTACATGCCAGGCTCTGGTTTCTCTGTATTAGACAGCCTGTAGATTTAGCTCTTATTCTCCACGGCATCTTAGCAAAAGGGAATAAGAAACAACACCACAAACTTCTATCAGACCTTGAAATATAACTCGAATTTATGCCCAGAGGTACACTGTCTCAGAGTTCAGCTCCTAACTTGGTCCTAAACCTGGGAGATATTTATTTTGTTTATATTAGCATAAATTTAAGAAAACATGTCTTTCTCCCTAGGGTGTTTGTATAGCAAGCTTTATATCCAATTATGGCATAATGAGTTTTATCCTCTGAGGAATTATCAGGGAAGAAAAAAGAAATCTTTTTGGAGTCCAAGGCTTTTAATGTATAAGACTAGCTCCTTCTACAATTTCTAGGATGAAATTGCAGACCACTTACTGACTTGAATTTTATATTCTCAACTGACATTATAACAATAATATTATATTCATCCACTAAATTTTCATTCTCCACTTTAAATTTACAATATAAAGAAAAATGCAAAAGAATATTCAAATGAAAATGTTTTTTCTTGAAGACCAACTGTTTTATAACCTTGGAAACTTCAAACAATTTGCTGTAAGGGTGTGAAGAACTTTGGTGGAAGCAGCTGATTTGCTGAAAGCTGCTGCAGGCTTTTATAATGGTCTGAATTCATTTCAAATAAAATAAAGGGAAGGAAAATCCAAATAAGAGGAAGAATTTAAATAATAAGTTCAGTGACCTTGCATGGTATTCCAAGATATTAAGCAAGCATATTATAAGTTAGAACAGATTTTGTTTTTTAATGAACACCATCCTGCACAAAGAAATGCACACATTAGACAGACTCAGCTTCATAATGGAAGTGCTCTCTTGACTTATCAGAATCTGTCCAGCTTTGGGGTTCTCAATGTGTTTCGTATATACAAGCTATCACCCAGTTGAATGACTCCTTCTCCTGGTAACACAACAATTCTTGGAGTGAAACTGGGTGAAGGAGCTCACATATGTGTAGATATAGGTATTACCCATTATTACTAGTGTCCTATTCTACAACGAATATAATTTATTTGCTTTGCCTATAAGAAATCTCACCATATGGTACTCTGCATTTGGACTAAGTTCCTTAAAAACTTTTCCTCTTCCTTCTTCCCTTTTTCTTTCCTCTCTTTCTTCCCTTCTCCTCCTTTCCTTCTTCCATTATTTATACTTGTCCTTGTTCTAAAACATATAAGGTAGATTCATAAATGCATATCACATTCAGTGATATATACTGTTTCAATAATAACATATTGAAATAAGTGGATGAGGTATGAAAACAAAAGGGAAATGACAGTAAGAGAGAAGTAATAAAAATAAATATGCAAAAGGCACATTGCAAAATTTCATTTATTTACTAAAAGGTGGTCATGAATTTGACTCTGGATTTACTAGACATCTGTACAAGGAATGAATCAAGACCAGTTCTGAACAAACAAGAAAACACAAAAAGAAATTTGTCTCATTGATTCTTATAAGAAGGATGTCGAGTTGTGTAATGAACAAATCATTCTTACAACAAATAGAGTGACTAGTCTCATTAAATTGTTTGTGATGACATTTCTCAACCTAGGCCAGTGACATAATACCAAAGACTTGTCCTGAAAAGAGCAATTCTATAGGGATATTTAAATTCTTAGGAGTATTATCTTTAACTTAAGTAGAACAAAAACTTTCCCAGAACTGTATTAGTACATGGTACTAGAAGTTGTTCTGTGAATGGATATTAAATGGTAACAAAGTGAAAGATGAATGGTTGGAGACAAGGTCAGTTCTTTCGTTACTTGTTGAATGTATTCAAGTCCTCAAAATCTGAATGTCTCATAATTGCATATCAAGAATTTCAATGCTTTTGCAGACTGTTTATTTTCAAAGAGACGTAATCTGACAGTTTGCAACTAAAATCTAGATACTTTCATTAGTTTTAAGTGGATTTATACTGCTCTCCTTATTCATCCTTACATCTCAAAGGTAAATATGTGCACAGTCCAGGAGGAATTGTTAGTTACACTATGGATGTTTTATCCATTTCTCATCTAAAAATGCATACCATGAACACAAATAAGAGTAAAACAATTAGACAAATATCAACATCTAAATTAAGATCCACTAGCTCATTCCAGCTCTGTTGCATTGAAATTGCTCCCCTTCCAAGTATCAATGATTTCTTTAAATTCTTCTACAAAAAACCTGACATCTCAGATAAGAAAGCAAATAATATTAGTAATATAAAAGTAATACTTGCAAACTATTGTGTAGCACCTACTATATACTAGGCACTATCCTAAAAGATTTACATCTATTAACTGCTTTAAATCTCACCACAGCCTATGAGACACATATTATTATAATGCCGATTTTACAGATGAGGAAACTGAACCTCAAAGTGGTTAAATAAATTGCCCAAGGTCACATAGCTGTTAAGGGCAAAACTGGTATACACCAAAGAAAAGGTGAATGTAGCGTGTTCATGACCAATGTTGTTACTTACTTATAACACAAAATTTGTCAAAATATTTCTGTCCAGTGGCCATACTAATACTTAGCTATGACAAAAATGCTATAGGTGGGAATTCCCTGGTGGCCCAGTGGTTAAGACTTCGCCTTCCAATGCAGGGGGTGCAGGTTCGATCCCTAGTCGGGGAGCTAGGATCCCACATGCCTCATGGACAAAAAACCAAAACATAAAACAAAAGCAATATTGTAACAAATTCAATAAAGACTTTTTAAAAAAATGGTCCACATCAAAAAAATCTTTAACAAAATGCTATAGGTAATTATAAAACATTCAAACTGATTTTGATAAGTATTTAAAAACACCCAAATTAGTATCATCCTTATTCTAATGTTACTGAGAGATTTTTCAGAAATAATTAATCTACATCTAGTTTATTCTACAAAACATTACTTTTACTCATATATGATTTTATTTTACCAAAAATTATAATACAACTTTATTACCCATGCCATTTATTAATCTTTTCTTTAAACAATTTATGACTATTTGCAAAAATATAGTCTATCTTCAAATAAGTAAAGGCTGGCAATCATCAATTCCACCTAAAATAATAGTGCTATGTTTCATGCATCAGATATTTACATGGCACTTGGGATGTGACAAGCACCATGGACAACGCTGGGGATACTGAAATTAATAATGAACAATGACTGCCTAAGGTCATTATGTATTACCACCTCCTCGAATTCAAAAAGCTCTTATTTTATAGGTCTCAGCAGGCTTAGATGATTACTGCATATAGTGTAAATGATACAAAAGCAATAAAAGCATGGAAACATTGTGGGAGGCTAGTCACTTAAAGTGAAGGACAGATCAGGAAACATTTCCCAAAGATATTGCCAGAGCTGAATTTTGAATGATGCATAGGATTTGGTCAAGCCACGGCAGGGAAATCAGTTCATTTAATGGGGATACCTCAGTTGCAAAATGCATGGAGGCAAAAGATATCTTGATGCTTTTAGGGAATCCTAAAGAATTAGGGTACAGGACAGAGTGCTGAGATGATGACAGAAAAGCAGAGCAACGGACTGTTCAAAGAGGACCTTGGGAGAGAAGTTTCAGCTTCTGAACCTTGGAGGGAGTGAGGCACTACCCTAAAGTTGTAGGCAGAGCAATGACACAAAGAGGCTTGCATTCTAGAGTAGCAATTCTGGCAGTAGGATGAAAAAAAAAAAAAAGATGTGGGGAAACAGGACTGGAAAATGGGAGAAGTGTTTGGAGGCTATGAAGGCAATCCAGCAAGAAATGATGAGGGTGACTCTGAAGGCATTTCAGAAAGAACTACCAAGAATGCATTGAGAAATGGCAGCCTTATCAAGGAATGTGTAGAGCCCCCCCTGAAGAGTGCTTCAAAGAATCTGGAACTCATTTAGAAGTGTGCACAGGCATTTTTGCATGTGTGGCAAGGACGATTTTCCAAACAATAGTCCTCAAATAGAAAATTCATTCCTTGGAATGTGCTTGGTACTTATCACCACAGAGATCACTTTCTCTAAACCCTTCAAGAAAGAAGCTGCTTCATCCTGAAAATCACTTTATAAGCTCTTCTGTTTCTTAAGAAGATACATAGAGCCCCAGAGGTCGACAGAGTGGGATGTTCTCTTTTATCTTTATCCAGAATTCTACCGAGTGGCACCTGAGATCGACCCTAGAGTAAGAGCAAGAACTGAGTGCAGTTGATATCTGCCCCACCCCACAGGACCATTCCAGTCAACCTGCAGCAGAAACCTACACTGCAAATGTGCTCAGTACTGAGATCCCCTGCTTCCCAGAGCCAGTGTTCCTCCAGCAGCCTTGGAGACTCATTAGCATTCACATCTTTCCCAGCCTCATTAGCTCGCCCAGATGTTTCGTGACTGCCCCTTTAAAGCAGCTCTGTCTATATTTTATTTAGATTTGTTCGGCAATATTGACGCTTAATGAATAAATGCACTAAACTGTCAGTACTGGAGACTAATTAAATCTATGTATCAGCCTGAGAAGCTGATTGAAAAATTTGCAGTAACTTAACTGGGTTTAAATAAACACTTTAGTGTAGTGCTTTAATTACACTTTAGCTTGTAATGTAATTTTTGGCTGTTTAAACTATGATTTAGGCTGAGCTAATTACAAATGATTTTCTACTCTGTAATTAATAATAACAAAATTGTAATTAGACAGCTGCTCTGGATCAGGGCGACAGTTTGCATGTGCTGGCTCATGATGTTCGGTCTGGCAGAGACACAAGACGCACTTGGGGACTGGGGCAGCCTGTACCTCTCCCAGGTTCATTGTTAAAGACCAAGGCCAGAGAATCTTGGTGAACTTCATAATCCTGGCTGATGCCAGGGCAAGGGGTCTCTAATTTGTCAGGCTGTGTCCACAGACACTCTCTGCTTTAAAACCTCACTTCTGAAAAAAGCACTGACGATACCTCATCTCCTTTACTTCCTACGGTAGCTTCCAACTCATTCATCTTTGTTTTTTGTCAGAGACTAAATCAGGTGATGCTAGTCTGTTTTTCTAAGCCAGTTTATTATAGTAATAATTACGGTCATATCTTAGGTTTTGTTCTGTTTATATATGCTGTATAACAAACCATCTCCAACTTAGGTCATAAAACAATAACCATCTTATTATGGTCAATGATTCTATGGGTCGGAATTTGGCCAGGGCCAGGGCGTGACTTGTCTCTGCTTCATGATGTCTGGGGCCTCAGCTGAGAAGACTAGAATGACTGATGGAGGATAGGATAGTAATCACTTGAAGGTATCAAAGTAGAATATAGTGTATATGGAGTATGATTTCATTGTGAAAAGAAATATAAAAATAGATATAATTGTAAATATTAGGATGCACACCAAGTATTATATATATAAAAATTTTATATTATATGTAAAATACTTGGCATGAATATTAACACTTATAATAAATATACACCAAA
>NW_020172625.1:2112140-2163441 GCF_003031525.2 Neophocaena asiaeorientalis asiaeorientalis
ACCAATGTTTGGTTAAGATATATCAAACATTAATATTAATAAATATAATTATATTTATATTATATAAATTATAAAATTATATTAATATTAGACATACATAATATAAATATTACATATACTATTTGGTTTATGTCATAATATTTATAATAGGATAATTATTCTATGTCATTTATATTTATTACATGTACATATATCCTAGATGGCAGATTAGAGATTAGGTCTCTTTCATACATTCTGATTTTTTTGAAATTAGCATTTATTATTTTAATAATCAGGGAAAAACCCAAAGATGATTTTTAAAAGGGCAGTTTAAATAAAATAATTAGAATGGGAGACTTTTCTTAGAGTACTATTTGAAGAGTGAGTGAAAAGGAAATTGAAACAGTATACATATCCCCATCATTTGAGTCGTTTGGCATAAAAGGAAATGAAGATATGGAACCACAACATACTCAACTGAAGATTTCATTTCTCAGTTTAAGGAGTACTATGCATGTTAGAAGAAAAAAAACCAGTTGAAAGCAGGAATGAAGGGCACTATACCAAAAAGGAAATAATGCCTAGCTTCTGTCACTTAATGAATTAAGAAAGAATATGATTGAGGGTATACGTGGAAGAGTGGGCTTTGGGGATAATAAAGTGTTTCGTTTTCTTGAACTGAGAGTGATGCATGGATAGGTATAGAGACTTTAGGGGCAAAGGCAAATGTTGAAGGATGCTCTAATAGTTAACTGAAATAGATGAGAGGGCCTCTGCTTAGGGAGGAAGGTCTAGAGGTGCAATAGGTTTTTTTTTGTTTGCTTTTTTGAATTCTATTTATTTTTCTATACAGCAGGTTCTTATTAGTAATATATTTTATACATATGAATGTATATATGTCAATCCCAATCTCCCAATTCATCCCACCACCACCATCACCACCCCCACTTTCCCCACTTGGTGCCCATACATTTGTCCTCTACTTCTGTGTGCAATAGGTTTTTGAAAACACCTTTCTCAAACTTACTTGTATTCATTAGAACACAGATTTGGCTACTATAACAAAGCCCCAAATACAGAAGATTGAAATGTATTTCTCTTTCCTGGAAAAGTCTCAGTGCTTAGGTGACTGGCAACTCAAGGATATAGGGACACCAGGCTGATAACAACTTAACGCTCTGCCCTCCGACTGTGCAGCACTCATGTTCTCAATAGTCCAAGGTAGTTTACCACCATGACCATGTTTCAATAATCAGATGCAGAAAGAAACTGCAGTAGGAGGGCACAACCTTATTCCTCTTTAAAGAAGTTTCATAAACCACTTTTACTCATATAGCACTGGCCAAAACCTAGTTGTATGGCCATATCTAGCCATAAGGGAAGCCGGGAAAAGTAGTCTTTTACTGGACATTTAAGTAAATAAAAATGTAATGTTATGAAAAAAAGGAGAAAAGGATACTGAAAGACAACAAGGAGTTCCCGCCACAGCAACACTACCAGATGATCCAGTATAAGGAACAACAACAACAAAATATTCTAAGAGCTCAAGCCTCTGTCAGCAAAACACTCATTAGAATCACTTCATAATCGGAATCCTCTCAGAGTTAAATGTGGGTAAGCCATCTTTAGGTTGAAAAGAAACACACCCTTACCCCCACATGAATTAATGAATCCCCAAAAATGCTGGTCCTAAGTTGCATAATAAACTGAGCCACATAAACAGCAAATGCAGCAGAAGTATTGAACTATAATTATGTAAAGAGCTTGAATGACATACTCGAGCTGATGTTTTATGAATAGGACCTCAGTTGAAGCCTGTTTGCTCTCTCTTCTGCAATGTTTGTATGTCGCTTTAGAAGTTTCATATCAATTTCTGAATATAAGTTCTCATTTCCATTCATTTCCTTTATTCCTTCACTCCACAGCTCATAATAACACCCTTTCAAAAATTTAACATTTAATTTTTCCCCAAACTTCTCATCTTCTCTTGGTATGCACATATTTATTGTCTCTCAGCCAAAGGTTCAGTTTTACTTTATCTTATGCCAATATTATTAATGATAGTAGCATATCTCTAGATATAAAGGGGCACTGTTCTCAAGTATCACTTTCACCATCCACCAACTCTCTTCACTTACCACTTTTTGTAATGGAAATATTTTTCTCTTCATCCTGCCTCACCACTTTGGGATCTTTATTGACTATCTCACTTTATTCAAACATATTTTATATATCTCCAAATCCTATCAAGTCTTTTAAACTTCTCAGAAATCCATCTCATCCTGCCTGATTCTTTTGTTGCCTTTCTATCTTACGACTAGTCCTAAAGTTATGATTCATTTTCACGGCAGTTCATCTAAATCCATCAATGCCCCATTGTCTACATTTAGAAATCAAACTCTTGAATCCAGTCTTCAGGACCCTCTACAATTTGTTCTAAGCCCGTCTTTCCCATTTTACTCTAGTTCACCATTGGAAGCAGCTTGGCCCTCACTACTCAAAGACTGTGCCCTAACCAGCTGCATCCACCTCATCTTGGAGACTTACGGAATCAGAATTTTGCATTTGAACAAGAAACACCCCCTCCCTAGGTGACTGGTGTTCACTGGTTTTTGCAAGTTTTTCACAAAATAAGACTTTAATCAACGTTATTAGTACTGTTACCCTTCTGGTCATTCGCCTATTCCTTTGTTTTGTGCTCTTGCCCTAAGTAGATTGTTATCCACTCATCTCATTCCCCAATTTTTTTCCTAAAAGCCAATTCAACTTTTACCACTAAGGATTTTTAATGTGATAGATATTTGATTGTTAATAAGATTCTTTCCCAGTATAATATTAGCAAAGGGAGCAAGCCTGAACTCTGGGCTCTCATAATCTGAGAGATCTCTCACTCTGCTGGCTCCTGACACCATGGAAGGTAGGCTTGCTTCTGAGAAGAACAAGGCAGGCATCCTGGAGCAACATCCATTTACTTATAATCTAGACTTTCTGTCTGGCCTTTGCTTTGCTTGTCTGCAGATTTGGCTGTAGTTCAAAGTGAAATAACTTTAATTTTGCCCAATTTTGCATTCTAGCCTATGTTTCAATTTGGACCAATCTATAGTCAGAGTCATCTCAAGATCTATTTTACTTTTTTTTCTTAAAACCTAAACCTAGCACTAGGCATGCTCACTAATTAATAAATAATTAAATTGTTGACATTGAAATCCAGTGTGAAAAAAAGCATACTCACTTGTGATCCTGTATTCAGTAACAGTTATACAGTAAGATGTCAGGTACCAACACAATTATCATCGTTACCATTTTTATTATAACTGTAATTTAAGACCAAGATGTCATCATCTTGAGCAAATGGGTGAAAGGTGGCTTTCCTTTCCATATTGATAAGTCAAGACCAAGACTGATGATCTGTTAATAATAATGATCCCAATCCCATAGTGAATAAGCTTTTCAGGGAAAGTCCCTGCCTCATTTTACCTGAACTATTTCTACAACAGGTACGGATATGTCATCTTATTATAGCTGTATAATGGTGGCCACAGCCTGCTTGTAAGAGCAATGAATCCGCAGATAAAATGTCCTGCCTTTTTTTTTTAAAACAAGCACAAATTAGAATTACGCATGGCTTTATGAAGAATGCTTTGAACTCACAAGTATACAACATACTTAAGTACAGCCCAGCTGTTAAAAACATTAAACGCTACCACTTTTGATTAAATTTATATGGTGGCAACTTCAATCCTCAGACCACACTCTCTGGGTCCATTCATTCTCCTCCATGCTCTCCCAAACCCACTCCACTCATGCTTTCATGCATGGAAACTATTCTCATAAAAGTCTACATGTTACCAAACCCGATCGAAATCATTAATCTTCATCTTATTAAATTTTTAACAGTATCTGACATCCTTAATTGCTCCTTCCTTCTTGAGACTCTTCTGTTGACATCATGACACTAAATTATTCCAGTTTTCCTTCTGCCCCACTGGCTTCTCCTTTTCAGGCTCCTTTGTCACCTCTTCCTCCTCTTTCTAACCTTTAAATGTTGACATTCTTTGGCTTTAGTCCTCAACTTCTTCCTTTTCTATCAGATGAACCCCTCCAGTTCCATGATTTTAAATACAATACAAACATCGCTGACCATCAGATTTACATCTGTATTTATCCTAAACTCCAGACTTTTGTTAACAATAGACTACCTGACTTTTATTTAAATTTCTAATAAACATACCAAACTTAACACATGGGAAACAAAATGATTTCCCTGCACATCAGTTGTTCTTTTAGCATTTGCCATGTGAGTAAAAGGCAACATCAATTACCCAATTGCTCAGGGCAAAAATCTTGTAATAATCCATGGCTTCTCCCTTTTTCTCATATCCTACATCTCATGCATGCATAAATCCTATTGGTTCAATATTCAAAATACATCCCAGTCCAATTACTTCTCATCAAATCCACCAGTACCACCCTATAATGACTCTCTCCTGAACTTCCACAGAGATCCTTAAATGGTCATCCTGTTTCCACTCTTGCCTTTTCTATAGTCTGTCCTCCACCTGCAGCCAGAGGGATTCTATTAAAAAAATAAGTCAGATTAAAAAAAAAAGTCACATCTTGTCACACAGTTTAATACTCTTCATTGGCTTCCCTTCACCCTTACAATATGATCTAACATCCTTTCCTTTCTATCCTGGTATTTTGCCCAAGATATTTGCCTGGCTTCTTCCCTCACCTCCATTGCAATGATACACTTACATGAGATGGTAGAAAGAGCACAGTGATATCTCTGGCTGGAATTTATGATGGGGGTGCCCATTCCAGGGCAGCCAACAGAAGACATGCCTTAGGGTAACCAATTCCTCTCAGTTTGCCTGGGATGATCCTGGTTTTACCATTGAAAGCCTCCTCGTGTTATGGGAAACCTCTCAGTCCTGGACAAATTGGGACAGTTGCTCACTTTACAACGTGTTCATAACCTGTATCTAATAAGTCCACTTTCTCGTAGTGGCTCAATTAAGTCACCTTCTCATTTAAATCATGGATTTAAATTGGCTTTTACGGGCTTTAATCACAATTTTACTGTAGACTGCAAACGACCAACTACTCTAGATTCTGAACTGATTTTCAAAGTGATGCCATGTATGATAATATACTTTTTTAAAGTGAAGTATAGTTGATTTACAATTTTATATTAGGTTCAGGTGTACAACATAGTGATTCAATATTTTTATAAATTATACTCCATTTAAAGTTATTATAAAAATATTGGCTATATTTCCTGTGCTATACAATATACCTTTAATAAAACTCTCCAATTAAAAATTTAACATATGAAAAGACACAAGTGTAGAGCTATTGTTTTCATTATTTTCTACACATAAGAAGTGCTTTTTGCATTGAAGAAAACCATGAAAGAAAAGCAACCCTTAGAGGGTTGCAATTAAAGATAAAGTTTTATTATTTTATTTTTGGCAGTTTAACAATTGAATTGAAAAAACACTGATTCCCTATTTTCAAATATATAACATAAAATAAAAGCAATGCAAATGAGATGATAATAGATATTTGTTCCCTGATGATGAAAATATTTCTGTATCATTTGAATAAAATGCCTATTTGTAAAGCATTTACTTTATTACAATTGTATGTATAAAAACCATTGTTCATAATATCTTATATGCCAAATCAAACTATTCATTTTAAAAACAGGAAATGCTTTTATTTTTTAAATTTATTCAAAGTAGCCCAATTCCTTCATATCCATGGTTAGACAGTATTTTTATTTATTTTCTCTTTACTGTACATATTCTTTTCTCCTTAACTCTTTGCTGGTTTACAGAAATTGAAATTTTCCTATTTTCTCTCCTTTTTATTTGTAAGGAGGGGAAACAATAAACATTTTTGGTTAAAAATGGCACCTTAAAACATCTATTAAACTAAGTACATATGGTCAGTTCCTCTTTCCATTTAAAAAGCAGGAAAAAGGTCTAAAGCTGATGATACAATCTGTGGTCTTTGCTGATTTTTGCCTTAGTGGCTTATCATCTTCAGCCAGTGAATAATTCTTTCATTTTGAGCTCATCTTGTCCCTGATGGCCCAATTATTGCTTCTGGGTAATGACCCACTGAGATCTTATTTAGAAAGGAACTAACTCCTAAACAGCACAGAGTGATGCCTTTTTGACCTCAAAGAAGCCACAAAGGACATCCGCATTATCATACAGAGTAAAATGGGTCCAGTAAAATTAGGTTCCAGCTGAGAAGAAAGCTTCCTGAAGGCATTTGGTGCCACAGACTCATTGTCTAGATCAAATGTTCCATTAGAAATTGTAATTAGTTTCATTCTTCATTTTCCCAGATGTCATTCATAAAAAATCATTAGGTAGTCATGTTTTCACCACAAGGTAGGCTTTTATGCAACCTTGAATCTGCTCTGTTACTTGGCTAAACAATCCAGTTCTTTAAATAGTCTCCTTTAGATCTTTTTTTACCTCCTCATCATTACTCTTCGTGTTTTTATTATTCTGTTTCTGTTTCTCAAATTTTAAAAAGCAAACACCCAAACTGGCTATTGCAAAAACTGTTTTCTCAGGGCACTGGAGAGAAATGCTCTCTAGTGTAGAATGCACAAAGAAGGAAGTGCTTGACTATTTTCTGTCATGAGGAGATCGTAACTGGAAAAGGCAGATTACACAGGAAACTTCAATTTACCAAGCTTTTAAAAATTAAAACTCAAGCAAAAATGCAAGATAAAGTTAAAAACAAGAAACATTATCTAGTTATTGGAACAGCTGATGTATTTAGGATGTCAGGACCCTAGGAAAGTAAAGCAGGGAAGAAAAGTAATGTTGGTAGGAGAAAGTGGAGAATATTGATGGGTGGGGTGGGACGGGGTGACGTTCACAGACCAGCCAAGATCTATATGTAGCAGTAAGACCATGGGCTTCCAAAGGGGGACACACTGCCAATCCCTCGATTCTTTTTTTTTTTTCTTTTCACATCTTTATTGGAGTATAAATACTTTACAATGTTGTGTTAGTTTCCGTTGTACAACAAAGAGAATCAGCTATATGTATACAAATATCACCATATCCCCTCCCTCGGGCATCTCCCTCCCACCTTCCCTATCCCACCCCTCTATGTGGTCACAAAGCACCGAGCTGATCTCCCTGTGCTATGCTTCCCACTAGCCATCCATTTTACATTTGGTAGTGTATATACATCAATGCTACTCTCTCACTTCATCCCAGCCTCCCCTTCTCACCTAGTGCCCTCAAGTCTTTTCTCTACGTCTGTGTCTTTATTCCTGCCCTGCCCCTAGGTTCATCAGTACTGCTTTTTTAAATTCCATATATATGCGTTAGCACACGGTATTTGTTTTTCTCTTTCTGACTTACTTCACTTTGTATAACAGACTGCAGGTCCATCCACCTCACTAAACTTCACTCTGTATGACAGACTACAGGTCCATCCACCTCACTACAAATAACTCAATTTCGTTCCTTTTTTTGGCTGAGTAATATCGCATTGTATATATGTGCCACATCTTCTTTATCCAGTCATCTGCTGATGGACACTTAGGTTGCTTCCATGTCCTGGCTATTGTAAACAGAGCTGCAATGAACATTGTGGTACATGTCTCTTTTTGAATTATGGTTTTCTCAGGATATATGCCCAGTAGTGGGATTGCTGGGTCATATGGTAGTTCTATTTTTAGTTTTTCAAGGAACCTCCATACTGTTCTCCATAGTGGCTGTATCAATTTACATTCCCATCAATAGTGCAAGAGGGTTCCTTTTTCGTCACACCCTCTCCGGCATTTATTGTTTGTAGATTTTTTGATGATGGCCATTCTGACCTGTGTGAGGTGATACCTCAATTGTGGTTTTGATTTGCATTTCTCTAATGATTAGTGATGTTCAGCATCTTTTCATGCATTTGTTGGCCATCTGTATGTCTTCTTTAGAGAAATGTCTATTTAGGTCTTCCGCCGATTTTTGGACTGAGTTGTTTTTTTAATATTGAGCTGCATGAGCTGCTTGTATATTTTGGAGATTAATCCTTTGTCAGTTGCTTCACTTGCAAATATTTTCTCCCATTCTGAGCGTTGTCTTTTCATCTTGTTTATGGTTTCCTTTGTTGTGCAAAAGCTTTTAAGTTTCATTAGGTCTCATTTGTTTATTTTTGTTTTTACTTCCTTTACTCTAGGACGTGGGTCAAAAAGGATTTTGTTGTGATTTATGTCATTTACGTTCTGTCTATGTTTTCCTCTAAGAGTTTTATAGTGTCTGGCCTTACATTTAGGTATTTAATCCATTTTGAGT
This sequence comes from Neophocaena asiaeorientalis asiaeorientalis, assembly GCF_003031525.2. Classification (NCBI taxonomy): domain Eukaryota; kingdom Metazoa; phylum Chordata; class Mammalia; order Artiodactyla; family Phocoenidae; genus Neophocaena; species Neophocaena asiaeorientalis. The sequence goes on from NW_020172625.1 coordinate 2,120,447, forward strand.
TTATTTTTGTGTATGGTGTTAGGGTATGTTCTAATTTCATTCTTTTACATGTGGCTGTCCTGTTTTCCCAGCACCACTTACTGAAGGGCTGTCTATTCTCCATTTTATATCCTTGCCTCCTTTATGAAAGATAAGGTGACTGTATGTGCGTGGGTTTATCTCTGGGCTTTCTATCTTGTTCCATTGATCTATATTTCTGTTTTTGTGCCAGTACCATATTGTCTTGACTACTGTAGCTTTGTAGTATAGTCTGAAGTCAGGGAGCCTGATTCCTCCAGCTCTGTTTTTCTTTCTCAAGATTGCTTTGGCTATTCAGGGTCTTTTGTGTTTCCATACAAATTATGAAAATTTTTTGTTCTAGTTCTGCGAACAACACCATTGGTAGTTTGATAGGGACTGCAATGAATCTTTAGATTGCTTTGGGTAGTAGAGTCATTTTCACAATATTGATTCTTCCAATCTAAGAACATGGTATATCTCTCCATCTGTTTTATGTTATCTTTGATTTCTTTCATCAGTGTTTTATAGTTTTCTGAGTACAGGTCTTTTGCTTCCTTAGGTAGGTTTATTCCTAGGTATATTATTCTTTTTGTTGTGATGGTAAATGGGATTGTTTCCTTAATTTCTCTTTCTGATTTTTGTTGTTAGTGTATAGGAATGCAAGAAATTTCTGTGCATTAATTTTGTATCCTGCAACCTTACCAAATTCATTGATTAGTTTCTAGTGGCATCTTCAGGATTTTCTATGTATAGTATCATGTCATCAGCAAACAGTGACAGTTTTACTTCTTTTACAGTTTGTGTTCCTTTTCTTTCTTTTTCTTCTCTGATTTCTGTGGCCAAAACTTCCAGTATTATGTTGAATAATAGTGGCGAGAGTAGACTTCCTTGTCTTGCTCCTGACCTTAGGGGAAACGCTTTCAGTTTTTCACCACTGAGAATGATGTTTGCTGTGGGTTTGTCATATATGGCTTTTATTATGTTGAGGTAAGTTCCCTCCATGCCCACTTTCTGGAGAGTTTTTATCATAAATGGGTGTTGAATTTTGTCAAAGCTTTTTCTGCATCTATTGAGGTGATCATATGGTTTTTATACTTCAGTTTGTTAATATGGTATATCACATTGATTGATTTGTGTATACTGAAGAATCCTTGTATCCCTGGGATAAATCCCACTTGATCATGGTGTATGATCCTCTTAATGTGTTGTCGGATTCTGTTTGCTAGTATTTTGTTGAGGATTTTTGCTTCTATGTTCATCAGTGATATTGGCCTGTAGTTTTCTTTCTTTGTGACATCTTTGTCTGGTTTTGGTATCAGGGTGATGGTGGCCTTGTAGAATGAGTTTGGGAGTGTTCTTCCCTCTGCTATATTTTTTGGAAGAGTTTGAGAAGCATAGGTGTTAGCTCGTCTCCAAATGTTTGACAGAATTCGCCTGTGAAGCCATCTGGTCCTGGGCTTTTGTTTGTTGGAAAATTTTTAATTACAGTTTCAATTTCATTACCTGTGACTGGTCTCTTTATATGTTCTAATTCTTCCTGGTTCAATCTTGGAAGGTTGTACTTTTCCAAGAACTTGTCCATTTCTTCCAGGTTGTCCACTGTATTGGCATAGAGTTGCTTGTAGTTGCTTGCTCTTATGATTTTTTGTACTTCTGCAGTGTCACTTGTAATCTCTCCTTTTTCATTTTTAATTTTATTGATTTGCGTCCTCTCCCTTTTTTTCTTGAGGAGTCTGGCTATCTTCTCAAAGAACAAGCTTTTAGTTTTACTGATCTTTGTTATTGTTTTCTTTGTTTCTATTTCATTTATTTCTGCTCTGATCTTTATGATTTCTTTCCTTCTACTAATTTTGGGTTTTCTTTGCTCTTGTTTTTCTAGTTGCTTTAGGTGTAAGGTTAGATTGTTTATTTGAGATGTTTCTTGTCTCTTGAGGTGAGCTTGAATTGATATGAACTTGCCTCTTAGAACTCCTTTTGCTGTGTCCCATAGGTTTTAGATTGTTGGGTTTTCATTGTCATTTGTTTCTAGGTATTTTTTGATTTCCTCTTTGATTTCTTCAGTGATCTCTTGGTTATTTAGTAGCCCACTGTTTAGCCTCCACGTATTTGTGTCTTTTACTGTTTGTTTCCTGTAATTGATTTCTAATCTCATAGTGTTGTGGTCAGAAAAGTTTCTTGATACGATTTCAATTTTCCAAGGTTTGCTTTGTGACCCAAAATGTGATATTCTGGAGAATGTTCCCTGTGCACTTGAGAAGAAAGTGTATTCTTCCGCTTTCAGGTGGAATGTCCTAAAAATATCAATTACGTCTATTTGGTCTATTGTGTCATTTAAAGCTTGTGCTTCCTTATTTATTTCCTGTCTGGATGATCTATCTATTGGTGTTAAGTGGGGTGTTAAAATCCCCCACTATTATTGCGTTACTGTTGATTTCTCCTTTTCTGGCTGTTAGCATTTGCTTTATGTATTGACGTGCTCCTATGTTGGGTGCATAAATATTTACAATTGTTATATCTTCTTCTTGGACTGATCCCTTGATCATTATGTAGTGTCCTTCTTTATCTCTTGTAACAGTCTTTATTTTAAAGTCTATTTTATCTGATATGAGTATTGCTACTCCAGCTTTCTTGTGATTTCCATTTGCATGGAATATATTTTTCCATCCCCTCACTTTCAGTCTGTATGTGTCCCTAGGTCTGAAGCGGGTCTCTTGTAGACAACATATATAAGGGTCTTGTTTTTGTATCCATTCAGCCAGTCTGTGTCTTTTGGTTGGAGCATTTAATCCATTTACATTTAAGGTGCTTATCGATATGTATGTGCCTATTACCATTTTCTTAATTGATTTGTGTTTGTTTTTGTGGGTCTTTTTCTTCTCTTGTGTTTTCCACCTAGAGAAGTCCCTTTATCATTTATTGTAAAGCTCAGTTGGTGGTGCTGAATTCTCATAGCTTTTGCTTGTATGTAAAGCTTTTGATTTCTCCATCAAATCTGAATGAGATCCTTGCTAGATACAGTAATCTTGCTTGTAGGTTTTTCCCTTTCATCACTTTAAGTTTGTTCTGTCACTCCCTTCTGGTTTGCAGAGTTTCTGCTGAAAGATCAGCTGTTAACCTTATGGGGATTCCCTTGTATGTTATTTGCTGCTTTTCCCTTGCTGCTTTTAATATATTTTCTTGGTATTAAATTTGTGATAGTTTGACTAATATGAGTCTTGGCGTGTTTCTCTTTGCATTTATCCTATATGGGACTCTCTGCACTTCCTGGACTTGATTGACTATTTCCTTTCCCATGTTAGGGACGTTTTCAACTATAATCTCTTCAAGTATTTTCTCAGACCCTTTCTTTTTCTCTTCTTCTTCTGGGACCCCTGTAATTCGAATGTTGGTGCATTTTGTTGTCTCAAAGGTCTCTGAGACTGTCCTCAATTCTTTTCATTCTTTTTTCTTTATTCTGCCCCCTGGCAGTTATTTCCACCATTTTATCTTCCAGCGTACTTTTCTGTTCTTCTGCTGCAGTTATTCTACTATTGATTTCTTCTAGAGTATTTTTAATTTCAGTTACTGTGCTGTTCATCACTGCTTTTTGCTCTTTAATTCTTCTAGATCCTTGTTGAATGTTTCTTGTATTTTCTCCATTCTGTTTTCGAGATTTTAGATCATCTTTACTATTACTCTGAATTCTTTTTCAGGTTTGCCTACTTCATCGTCATTTATTTGGTCTTGTGGGTGTTTACCTTGCTCCTTCATCTGTAACATGTTTTTTGTCATTTCATTTTTTTTTTTTTTGATGGGTGGGGCTGTATTCCTGTCTTACTGGTTGTTTGGCCTGAGGCGTCCAACACTGGAGTTTGCAGGCAGTTGACAGACCTGGGTCTTGGTGCTGAGATGAGGATCTCCAGGAGGCCTCATTCCAATTAATATTTCCTGGGGTCTGACGTTCTCTGTTAGTCCAGTGGTTTGGACTCGGAGCTACCACCACAGGAACTCAGACCCAACCTCCAGCCTGGGAACCATGATCCAGCAAGCCATGTGGCATGGCAAAAAAAAAAAAAAAAAAAGAGCAATACAGTAACAAAGAATGAAAAATAAAATTAGAAAGATATACAATATATTAGGAAAAATAAAAATATAATTGAAAGAGCTGCAACAAGGTAAAATAAAACCACAACAGAAAAGAGAAAACAATAAATAAAAGGGGAACAAGCCAAAAGGAGCAGAACAATAACAAAAGATAAAGAATAAAATAAAATTCGAAAAATAAAAGATTAGAAAAAATATAAATGAATCAACAAGGTAAAACAGAACCCTAATCTAAAAGAGGAAAAAAGAAAAAAAAAAAAGCCTTGGCTATGGGGGGCGGAATTTAAGCAGGGGTGGAACTTAAGCAGAGGTGGGATTTAGGGTGTGGCGTGACCTAGGCAGGTGGGGGGTGATGTTTGAGCGAGCGTGGGGCGGGGCGTCTGCTTAGGACCTGCGCACTGTAAGGGGAGAGGCAGCACGTCCAAAGGAGGGTCTCTGGAGTGTGGAGTTCTGGAGTTTGGAGGTAAGGCCCTGGGTGAGGCTGTGTGGGTGGAGTTTAGGCCCAGCACATTGGAGGGGGTCTCAGAGGAGGTCTCTGAGTGTAGAGGTAGGGCCCTGGGTGGGGGTGTAGGGGCGGGCCTTGGGTTCTGCACAGCAGGAGGGTGGCTCCAAGGGCAGAAGATTAGGCCCGGGAGCCCAAGAGGCTCCCTGGTGCCTAAGTGGACAGGGAAAGCACTGGCTGCGTTCCCTTCCATTCCTCCACATTCCCCCCACCACCACCATCTCTCCCAGGGTCTCTCCTGTCCCCTTAGGTATCCATGGTCCCCCACCAGTGCCTGGTAGGTGCCCTGGTTGTTCAGAGACGCGAATTCCGTGTCCTCCTAGTCTGTCATCTTGACTCCACGCCCAATCCCTTGATTCTTAATTCCACCTGTGGTTTTGTGTCTTCCTCAGGTGAGGCTGTGTGGGTGGAGTTTAGGCCCAGCACATTGGAGGGGGTCTCAGAGGAGGTCTCTGAGTGTAGAGGTAGGGCCCTGGGTGGGGGTGTAGGGGCGGGCCTTGGGTTCTGCACAGCAGGAGGGTGGCTCCAAGGGCAGAAGATTAGGCCCGGGAGCCCAAGAGGCTCCCTGGTGCCTAAGTGGACAGGGAAAGCACTGGCTGCGTTCCCTTCCATTCCTCCACATTCCCCCCACCACCACCATCTCTCCCAGGGTCTCTCCTGTCCCCTTAGGTATCCATGGTCCCCCACCAGTGCCTGGTAGGTGCCCTGGTTGTTCAGAGACGCGAATTCCGTGTCCTCCTAGTCTGTCATCTTGACTCCACGCCCAATCCCTTGATTCTTAATTCCACCTGTGGTTTTGTGTCTTCCTCACTGCCTTGGCAAGAATTATGTATCCTTCCCCTGCTCCCACCTTTCAGTGAAACCTACTAAGGGAATAATCAATTAATGGTCTGATGTTATGACTAAATTATTAATCTTTCTCTGGGAAAAGGCAATTATAACTAATTTAACCCCAGTAATTTTCTTTTCACCTTTTTTGTTTGCTAAGACGTTGTCTTTTCATCCCTAGATCATGAATGAGTAAGTGCAAAGTCTCATAGTTCTCTTTGCTGACATATGGCTAATTACCCTAAAAGGACAAAACAAATCATAATTATGGGCAAGGTGAAGACATTTCCCTCCACCTCTGATCAAATTCATTTCTCTTCCTCCTATAACCTGATAACTCCAACTCAAGGTGTATGTTTCCAAAGAAGGTCATGCTCTAAAATATGACTTTGGGCCCATAGATTTTACACAATTGTCTCATCATGAGCAAGAACATTACATAAATCAGGTATTATTGCTGTTGTCACTAAATCATGTTGGTGGCCTAAGGCAACATTTCTCAGAGTTGTCCCCTGATCAGCAACATTAGCATCATCTGAAAACTTGTTAGAGTGCAAATCCTTGACCCCAGCCAAGACCTACTGAATTATAAACTCTGGAGGTAAGGCCCAGCCATCTGTGTTTTAACAAGTCTTCCAAGTGATTCTGATGTACCCTAATGTTTTGACAACCACAGTCTTAAGAAGTAACACATAAAATATTTGATTCATGTAATAGGGATTATGGCTAAGAGCTGTAGAATTAATAAAGATCACCTAAATTATAACAAACATGATATTTATTCAGAGCTTTCTATGACAAGGGAGTTGGCTATCTCAATCCATTTGGCACAGACAGGGAAGTGGGAAAGCATTATAGTTAAAAAAGGGGAGAAGGTTTCAGGTATGCTGTGGTTGGAGGTTGTTGGCATGGGGAAGCTGAAGGCGGACTAACTAGAAATGGGACATCTTATGTGATTGGGTTTACAAACATATTTGGCTTTCCCTGCTTGGTTCTGAGCTGGAAGCAGGGTCAAAAAGTAGAGAAGATGGTAATCACTGACAAAATCCTGACCCTTCTGGGACAGTTGCTGCAGAGATGTGGATTGGCTTACTGGACTGGATGCTGCATTGATTTGTGGGTCAGATCACCAGATCACATTTGGTCTGGCTATCGTCTTTTGGTATATTCAGTCTCATAGTCCCCCCTCCCCCTTTAGTCATTTTCTCTCTTGAGAGAAGTTGAACAAATCAGGGTAAAGATCCATATCTTCACTGCCCAGGCACTGTTCAATTGTCTCCAGAGTCCACTGCATCATGAGCTCTTGACCTTTTTATTTTTGTAACATCATGGCAAGCATCTGACAAGAAAGTGACTGCACTGAATCACTTAAGACTCTAAACAGAACACAATAAACCAGCATCATGACCACCATGACAAAAACAAGGACACTTAATATTCCCTGTAAGATCTTTGGTACAAAGATCCCCAACTGCCCAACTCAGGCCAAGAGAACTAATCCCATAGGCCATGAGAATCATCCTTAGAGAGTCAAGTAGATTTGTCCTTAAGACCAGGGGTCCCCAACCCCCAGGCCATGGACCAGTACTGGTCCATGGCCTGTTAGGAACCAGGCTGCACAGCAGGAGGAAAGTGGCAGGCAAGCGAGCAAGCGTCATCTGTATTTACAGCCGCTCCCCATCACTCGCATTACCGCCTGAGCTCCGCCTCCTGTCAGATCAGCTGTGGCATTAGATTCTCATAGGAGCACAAATCCTACTGTGAACTGCACATGCGAGGGATCTAGGTTGCCCGCTCCGTATGAGAATCTAATGCCTGATGATCTGAGGTGGAGCTGAGGCAGTGATGCTGGCGCTGGGGAGTGGCTGCAAACACAGATTATCATTAGCAGAGAGGCTTGACTGCACAGAGACCATAATAAATCAATTGCTTGCAGACTCGTATCAAAACCCCATCAGTGAGTGGCAAGTGAAAACAAGCTCAGGGCTCCACTGATTCTGCATTATGGTGAGTTGTATAATTATTTCATTATTTATTACAATGTAATAATAATAGAAATAAAGTGCTCCCCGGTCCATGGAAAAATTGTCTTCCACTAAACCGGTCCCTGGTGCCAAAAAGGTTGGGGACCATTGCTTAAGACCATGTATAGCCTGTTCTATCTTGTCTGCTTCATTGACCCAAGTACAGCAAGAAATAATGGAAGTGGCAACAGACACCAAAATGACTAGCCAACAACAAATCTAGAACATTGGCAGTATCATTAATAACTTCTGTCAGTTAATGATAAGTTTTTACTGCCTCTTCTATTTGTATGATTGCTCTGATAGCTTGTATAAACAGTGAATCAGTAATCCTCCCAGTAGGAGTGCTTCAATAGTCAAAGGTGATCTTATTTTGGAGCTCATAACAGGATTCAGAATTCCCATCCTTAGTGACTTACAGAATTAGGTTCTCTATGTACATACAAACCTTGAAATTTCAAAAGTGCCTGAGGTGTTAACGTGAGGCAAAAAGGACTAGGCACCCCTAGCCCCAAAGGAAGTAATATCCAATAGGAATACATGAAGATCCAGGAAGAAAAGGATTTGTACAGACCAAGGCCTTACATTAGCTGAATTACATATTTGGATCTCTATTATTCTTTTTCATATGGCAAGTATTTAGCTCATTGCCTTACAAAGATTACTAAATTCAAATTTAGATTTACCTAGGGTCTGATCAATAGATTACAGTAATTTGCTCTTTTTCTGAGAGGAACACTAGCAAAGTTAAAGTATGATGTGCTAAAGGTCATTTTCCATGTAGATTCAAGCCAAAATGCTATCAGCTGTAATTTCCTATGGTTCACTTGATGAGATCAGAATTGCCCAGAAGTTCTTATCATGGGGATCCTATGATGGGTAGTACATACAGCAGCTGGTAAGATTGAGGGCAGTAGCTACTATTTGGGAAATCTATGAAAGGCACTAGAATATGTTCTGACCTAACAATTATCATAAAAAGGAAAGAAAAGAGAAAAACGTTATTAGAGTTGTCAACATCAAGGAAAAAAAGAGAAATAATAAGCAAACAATTAAAAGAAAAACAGGAATTATACAGGGGTCTTTATCTGCTACTTTGAGCATAAGATTGGCTACATTCCAAGGTCATCATCTTGTTCCAAAGGTCCTGATTAGCTGTCTGTTTCTGAAGACAAGTGGATTCTAGAAGATTTCTGAGAATTCTCAGTATGAGTTCCGCTATTAGAGTAGCTTTCTAATTGTGCAGATTCTCGATTGCTTCTTCAGTGATGAAACATGAACCCAAGGATCAACCTTCTGGATTTTCACTGCTGTATTTGTTATTATTGGTACCTAGTAAGATTTTTTCCATATGAGTTTCAAGAGAAGTTCTTCCCTGATGTCTCCTCCAGTAGACAAAATATGGCTGAAGATCATGATGAGACTAAAGATCATACTGATGGTGTAGAAAGGCAACCTTAACTTGTTGATAATAATTCTGGCATAGTACCGGAGTGCCTTGAAATATTTTACCATGCCTGTAGGCAGCAGATCAGAGTCTGGTATCAGAAGTGAAACCCCTAAATGTGTGGGCCTTCCATGCATTTCACAGAAGGATAACTGGTATGTCCCCAAGGGAGTGAGCCATATGGCATAAGGGGTAATAAGAGTAGCTTTGGCCAAGGAAACTCAAGGGTTTCTGATGGCTTTTGTTAGGTGTACTTGATATATGTCATTGGCTCTTTCAACCTTTCCAGAAGGTTGTGGGTAGTAAGTGTAGTGTAGTTGTTGAGTAAGGGGGTAACACCTTACAGAGTTCTTTAAAGTTTCCCATGAATTTCTACTTCAGTCACTTTACATACAAGTTGGTAAAACCTAGGCTGGAAACACAAAATCAAACACCATTTTAGACATTGTATATTTTGAGCAAAGAAAGGGTTTAACCTGTTCTGAAAATACATAATAATGAAAACATATTCAAATCCCATGTAGGGGGGCAGCTAGATAAAATTCATCCAAGATGGTCAAATGTCCCTTAAGGCTTTGTTTCATGTCCATGTCCTATCTTTAAGGTTTCTCCAACATTATATTGCTAACATATAGTTCATGAACTGAATATATACTCTTCTGGTTTTTTTTTTTTTGAAGTTTCCTAACCAAAGTTGATTTAAGATATTAACCACTGTGTCTGTAACTTGTTGAGTGGTTTCATGGAGAAATTTAGTTAATATCTATTTGAAATCTTCTGGTGCCACCAACCAGACCATCTTGTGATCGTCAGGATTATCTGAGTGAAGGGTATGACCAGATTTTTTCTGTTCTTCCTTCTCAAAATAATGAGCTATACATTGATATTGTCTAATAGCCTCTTTGAAACCCTCCAGCAGTTTATCCTGTAAGGGTTTAGATGGGATCATAATCTTAGTTAAGGCTAATCATTTTGCATAATCATTTGATAGAGATTTTTCTTTAGCTTTCATATTTTCTCTTTTTGCATGGGCCTCAAACTTTCTAACAGCCAGCTCTCTAGGAGGTAGAAATGCATTTAAAAGTTCCTCAACTTGTCCATTTTGGTGGATGTTGCAGCAGAGATGAGACCTTCTTTGTCTCTAAAGCAATCCCAAATCATGTCCTACTCCAAAAGCATCCTTGCTATCTGTATAAATGTTTATTCTAGGTTATTTTCTAGTTTACATGCTCTAGTAAGTGCAAAAAGCTCTGCGTTCTGGGTTGATTTTATGTCAGATAGAGAATTCTATTCTAAAGGAGAGATTAATTTAGTGAGAGCATATCTTGCTTCATAGGCTTCAGTTTCAACTTTGAGGTATGATCCAGCAACAAATAATAATAGGTCACAATTCTCAATGAAAATCTCGACAAATCTGAGCAAGGTACAGAAAGTTCCCTATCTGAGGTAAGACAACCGTGAGGTTCCCTTTTCATTGTAGGGGCAGGATATTTTAACAGTGAATAGTAATGTGAGAAGGAGAAACTAACAGAACCTCAAGAGGAAAATCTGATTGCTGAAAAGTATTTTGTGTTCTCAATCAATAATGGAATGATTTTGTGTGAGGAACCATGAGGTTAAATGGGCTGCTGAGAACTAGTTCAGCAGAAGCATCAACAAATGCTCTAAAACAAGGAAAATAAGTCTTGCAACTAGGTCAAGTGTAAAGCTATTGTAGGTGATGGGTTTTTAATGGTCCCCATGATGTTGAGCTAAAATCCCAAGGACTGCCCATATTGTACATGCACAAATAGACAAAAGGGCCTTTTGTAGGTAGGGAAGACCTGTTCATGTTTGGGCTCCCTAAGGAGAGGATCTCTTACTGATGACTTGGTCAATTCATAAAAAGGTGTTGCAATCTCACAAAAATTTGACACCCATTGTCTGCAATGTCCACATCAGCCTAAAAATTCTCTTAGCTATCAGTTTATGAGGGGTCTACACTATGTTTGGATAACCTTTGATCTATTTGGAGAGTGTTTTTCCCTCCTTAGTTAAGTCATACTATAAATAATGGACTATGCTTTGGCAAATTTGCAATTTATCTTTTGAAACTTTATGTCCCTCTTCTGCTAAGGCTGAGAGCAAGTAAATAGAATCTTTTTACAAACTTCTTGTTCTCTGAACAACGTATTTGTTCTCTGAACAAAACATTTACATATTATATCAGAACTGAGTCACACAGAAAATTTAGATCTTCTAAGTCTTGAATGAAGACTTGGGAAAAACAGGAGGGGGCTTCACTGAACCCTGGAGCATAACTTTCCACAGATATCATTGTCTGCCACAAATACTGACTGTCCTGGGTTAGGGGAACACTGAAAACAGCAGAGAAAAATTCCACTATGGTGAAATACGTGGCTTTGGGCAGACTTGATGCCAGGATGGTATTTAGGTTAGGTACTACTGGGAAGAGAGTTAATTTTTTTGAATATTCTGAGACCTTTAACAAATGATATCCTCATCTATTTGGTTTATTTACTGGTAATGTAAGAGTATTACAAGGGCTAGTGCAGAGTTGAGAGGGTCTTTGGAGATAAGGCCTACAAATATAGGTTTAAGTCTTTTCTTTGCTTCTGGCTTCAAGGGATATTGGGGAAGTTTGTGTAACAGTTTGGTAGGATCTATCAACTTTAATATGTTCTGCACCAAATACAATGGAAAAGGCAAAGGTATATGCAGAGCAGACACAACTTGACTCTGAATATTGGAGCCCTCTGGAACCTCAAAAAATAGTCCCTCTGTGTGTGCATTTAATATTATAATTCCATTAGCAAAGTAAATCTCTCCCTATTAAATTTTCATGGGTGGTATTACAAAGCAGGAAGTAATGTTGTTTAGTCAAAGGTCCAAGGGTTACATTTAAAGGCTAAAAGAAAGCAAAAAAATCAGTGAGTTATTATAAATACCTAGCACCTGTGTCCTATGTTTACTCCCAGGAAGAAGCTGAGCAAAGATGACAAAGTTTAATGTAAAAACAGTAGTGCCAGGAATATCTACCAGGAACTGATGAGGTTGACCATATATATTTTTAATTCATCTTGAGTATTTAAGGGTAAGCCAGGATACTGAATGATTTCTCTTTCCTTGGATCATTCTCTTTGATCTGAGTTGAGAGATTTTTCTTTGTCTTGGTTTATCTTTTGTAAAATGGAATAGCTTTTGTTCAAAATATCCCTTCTGTTTAAAGTATCTACAAATGTCCTGTCAACAGGTGGTCTGAAGGGAAATGTGCCAACAGCAGTTTGATCTGCAGGGCCACAAGTTTGAGTCTTGTTTTGTTATTCTTCAAAAACAGCTTCAAAATGTTCTGCCAGCTGTTATAACACCTGTAGTTCAAGTAAAGGGGATATTTCCCATTCTAATTTCATTTTTTTCTCTATTTGTGTGAATGAATTATGGTCCAATTGATTTTTATTGGAAATGTTTCAATATGGCTTTTAGGATGTTTCCCTACTTTGGGGACCCTTTTTGACCCTCAGGTTTATTGCAGAAAGGAGAGTCTTTCCTTTGCAGAAATAATGTCCCTTTCTGGATCAGTTCAATCACCTTTTGTCACTCGAGATTTAGTCTGAGGTTCTAACCAATGTGTGCACAAGTTGATACTGTCCAGGCAACCCTGGAGCCTATGCAACCAAAAGAATTCTAGATTCTCCTATAAATAGTTGCTGTCCAGGCAACCCTGGAGCCTATGCAACCAAAAGAATTCTAGATTCTCCTATAAATAGTTGCTGGTCTTCTTGGGGTTTAGGAAAATCTTTAATGATAGCTTCAATTTAACATGGGTTTAAGATTTGACTTCTACAGTTGCCTGTAGACCTAGCTTATAGGAGAGATGTATTGTTAAGAGGCAACCAGTATTCTGGGGTCTTAGGAGAGTCACTGGGAAAAGGTAGAAGGTCTGGACAAGAGGAGGAGAAGGAAGACATCAACAGACGTGTGGAAGAACAGTCAGAAGACAGAGGGTTAGAGGAGAGCCAGATGTAAAGAGTCAAATGGGGGACAAGGAGAGTAAAGATTTCTAGGAAAATGAGTCTAGTTTGTTATTGCCTAAGGTTGTCAAATTGCTTGTTAGATTTGGCCAAAGAACATTTAAGTAAAGCAATTTTTGAATCAGAATTTTGTTTGTTTGCCCTTATATACCAATAAAAAATGCTGCCCTTATTTCCTTTATTTTCTTTTTTTGAATTATATTTTATTTATTTTTGTATAAATGTAACCATTTTATACATAGTAGTGTATATATGTCAATCCCAATCTCCCAATTCATCACAGCACCCCACTGCCTTTCCTTTATTTTCTAAGATGATTCTCAAGTGAACAGTTTTGTTCCAGTCAACCTCTCCCAAGAGTAGACAATGAAGGCCCGAATCATTCCTGGTGATGTTATGCCATTTAAAGAGAAAGGCACAAGAATTAAGATGTAATGGGAATACATACAAGAAACAGGAGTTTTTTCCTGGAATACAAGAGGATTTAGACTTAGATGATCCCATGAGATCTAGCAACAGTTAGTCGTAAGTGATGCTTGTGTCTTTGTGTTGGAATGGGGAAGCTGTATGTGGGCTAAGTAGATATAAGACATCTTATATGATTGGTTTCAGAAGCGTATCTGTCTCGCATTGCTTTCTGATTTGGAAGTGAGGGCAAAAAATAGAGAAGTTTATAGTCATTGATTAAGTCCTGACCATTCTGGAATGATTGCTACAGAGATTGTGGTTTGGCTTCTTGAGCTAGTTGCTGCCCAGGTTGTGGGTCAGAGTTCTACTGTCATATAATCTAATTTTTATATTTGTTTTACTTATCTTTTTTTGAGGATAATGGAGAAGATGAAAATAGAAAGTAGGGATAATGAAAGTGATTATTAAATGGCAATAAACTACTAGTAGATCATTCATTGGCATGCCTTCTTCCCACTGGAATGGCTAGCCACTGACTAAAGAGTGAAGAAAAATGATGAGATTGATAATTTTAAAGTTAAGTCTTAGGAACTCCAGATTATCTGATATTTTATTCCTTATTTTGTGATATGGAACCTCATCCTTTCATATATCAGAGAATCCCTAGGACATATGCACAGCACAGAGCTGAGAATATATAACAAAAGCCCAACTGTCTACATTTTTCACTTTATCCTTGTTCTGGGGATCTTGCCCCCAGCTCCTTCATTCTACTCAATTATGTGTACACAAGTATACATGAGGATTTGAGTCCTTCCACATTCTGAATCCAGTTCTATGTCTGTAGATTCTGTTTTATCTGGATCTATGATCTCTCATGCTTCCATGCATTGGAGACAATTTGTATCTTGAAGCACCTAGAATTCTTTTCCTAAGTGGTCTCAAGCATGTCTCCAGGGCCTGAGTGGGCATTGTTCCCAGGCTGGTTCTCTCAAGGGTGGGCAGGGCTGTAGCTGTGAAGAGTGGCCAAAGAGCTATTTGCATATGGTAATAACAAGGTTCAGAGGTGCCAGTCAGAGTACCCTCACATGTGCATACAAGGCTTTTAAGCATTTCACTCTGTCTTGCTTTTATCCCTTGCATCTATTCAAATCACTGAAAGGTTCAGAAAATCAAAGACCTCCCCTTGTTTTACACTGTCTCCTTACTTATGGTATTGTCCAAGAATCAGCAGCATCACCTGGGAGCTCATTAGAAATGCAGAAGCTCAGGCCCAAACCCAGACCTATCTAATTCAATATCATTCGATTCAATAATCATTTTAACAAGACTCGCCCATCCCCCCTTCCAGGTGATTCATATACTCATTAAAATTTAAGAAATGCTCCTCTTGGCTTTATTCTTTCCTTTATATTCACTTCAGATTCTTGGCCCATTATATGTTCAGGAAGAGCAGGTTTTATGACATCTTATCTTTGATGCTTAGGATTATCTGACGCATATAATGTTAACTCTGTAATGTTAAATGAATTAATTAACAAGATAATAAAGGAACTAGACAATGAGTTTATATAAAGTCAATACACTTACACTGACTTTCAACATCCGTCTGTTAAGGAATTTAAAAATTACCCATCTGAATGTCACAATGCCAACCTCTGCATTGTAAGTGGCTAAGAAGCTGATTTTGACTAATCCATCACCTTCTGAATAATTTTCTGCACAGGGTTTGTTGAGATGAGGCAGTCTTTAGTTTTCCATGTGCTACTCATAATAAAATACGCCTATGAACACGTGCCAGTAATCATAACTGCTTTCTACCCTAAGAACTTCAGTAGGGTACTAATACATAAAAGCAAAGTGCTTACATCTAAGCATTTCTCCCTACAACATAACCAGTTTTACGTAGTCCTTTGTACTAAATGGGCAATGTAACTTTTCTTTAATATAATAAATGTTTCTCTCCTTGATCTCATGCAGTATTCTAGATGATAAGATGATCTGTTGCTCCACACTGGTGTTGCTCTATAATCAGCTTATTATAAAGCTAATTATATACTCCTTAATTCTCTAGTTAGTACCTAGGAGGGGATGCTAAAGTCTTTAAAGCCCTAAGTTGCTTTAAAAACCAGGCATGTTCAATCACATGTGCTAATTCCTGTTTTTTAAAGTATTACCCACAGTAAAATACTGATTTAGGAAAAATAAGGTAACAAACCTAAAGTATGCCTCGGTTTTAGCAAATTTCATTAATCCATCAATTTATTCATGAATTCATTTAGTGAGTATTAACCATAATGCTTTTATTTACGAAACACTGCACTGGTCAAGGTGGAAGTACAAAGCAAAATACAATGATCCCTGTCCTCAATGGGTCTCCAGCATTTTTGTATACAATTCTTCTAGGATGATTACAATTTCATTCTTTCATATGTGGAAGAATTCCTAAAAATAATTAAATATATAATGTGTGTTACCATTTTAGTGTTTTTATGCTATAATTTCCTGATCATTTATGCATTCATTCAACACACAGTAATTGCTGGAGACACAACAAACATTAATACACTGGGTGCACAGGTGAACCAGACCAGCAATATTGCTAACCTCATGGAACTTACAGACTTGTGGAAAGAGACAGAAATTGAACAAAAAACAACTGTAAATAAGATAATTACAGAAAGTGACAAATTCCATGAAAAAAAATCAAGACAATAGAAATGAAAATGACTGGGGGATAAGGGTTCTTTTGGGCAGGGCAGTCAAGCTTTATCAAAGTATAATTTAAGGAGAGATATAAATAATAACAGGAAGCCAGCCATGTATATATCTGGAAGAAAGATGAGCCATGCAGAAGAAACAGCAAGTATAAATATATTAAAGTAAATACAAGCTTAGTAGAAAAATGTTCAAAACTACATACCCAGCTAAACTAGTTTTGCAGTGAAATATCCTAAGGTATTTAAAGACGAGACTCTTGAAAAGTTATTTAAATTTTTCTAAAACTTTAAGTTTTTTTATAACTATTTATGTCATGGAGCTCTTACAGTTTTTATTACCACAAAAGATAAATGGAGAACCAAAAAAAAAGGACAAAGTTATAATCAGAACAGAAGAAGATGAAGAAAATTTTGACACATTCTAACTATCATATTCACCAGACAACTTGAATCTGTATCTATATACTTTCCCTACTGTTGTTATGAGTGGACTGTCTCTGCTCCCAGTACCAACGGCTCCACTCATACTCTAGCTGGATCTATAGACTCTTGCTCATTCAAAGGTACAGTTTCAGAAACTCTACCTTACTCTCATATACCATCAACATCCCATATGCTGGATTACTCCCTTCTGCACACCAAAAGGCTGTTATATGTTCTCTCTTTAAAAAAAAAAAGAAGTAAAAAGCTCTTAATCGCAGCCTTGTCTAACTAATGTCCTATTTTTCTATTTCCTTCCATAGATAAACTCAAGAGATTTTTTTGGTGCTCACATGTCTAATCCCTCTCCCTTTCTTTTCTTTCCTGAACCCACTCTAATCAGAATTTACATCCATATCACTTCACCAAAATGCCTCGTCAAGATTATGAATAATCTTCACATTGTCAAGTCCAATGCCAACTTCTCTGTCCTCTTCTTACTAGACTAATGGGCAGCATTTTCCACAGAGGATTATGTCTTTGTTCTTAGAATACATATTTTACTTGGCCTCCAGATCAGCACTCACTCATGGTTCACTTCTCAACTTATCAGCCTTCCAGCCTCCTTTGCTGATTCGTATGTATTTAACAACCTCTACATTTTGCAGCATCCCAAGGCTCGATCCTTACATGAATTTTTTTTCTCACTATGCTCACCCCCGAAGTGAATTCAAGTCTTATGAGTTTAAATATTGTATATATCCCAACATCTCCCAACCTGTATCTTTAGGCCAATGAACTCTATACTGATATATGATAAATTCAACTGCATTTGAATCTCACAGGTGTCTCTAACTTGGCATATTCAAATAGACATCTTGCTTCTCCCCAGTTCAAACTTATTCCTCTGAGGTCCTCCTCATCTCAGTATAAATGGAAACTTCATCCTTATAATTGAAAATGTGACTCTCAAAAGATATTTACTAACTGATTAGTGATAATATATCAGTTGAAAATTTCATAGGATTTTGTGTTTGCGTTGATTTTTGTAACATTGAATTATGCTATTAGTTCTTACAGTTTTTCAGCTGGTTGTCTTGAGTTTTTCAGGTTGACAATCATGGTCTTCACATAGTTCACATGCTGACTTCTTACTTCCTCTTTTCCAATACTAAAAGTCATTTGTTTTGTTTTCTGAGAATCACAATAAGACTTTTAGAATCATGTTAAATGATAACATCCTTGTCTACTTTCGAGGTTTTAAAGGGAATACCTCTGGTGTTTCACTGTTAAATGTAACACTGAGTGTTCATTTAAGATAAATCTTTGTAATAGTGAGGAAGTATTCTATTCTTAGTTTTCTAAGAATCTGAATAGGAACAGATGCTGAAATTTTTAAAAGCATTGTTTTGATGGAGAACATATGTTCTTTTTAGTTTGTATTAATGTGTTCAATCTTAATAATTGGATTAAGTCCTTCTTGGTCATTGTGTATTTTTCTTGAATCAGCACACCTAAATAGATATCATTTAGGTATCTGAATCAACGGATAACATGTCAGTTGATTTGTCTTTGGGCCTTTTGATCTGTCTTTGGTTTGGGTGGGGTTATGATAGCTTTATGAATTTAATTCAGAATCATGCCATTATTTTCTGCATAGAAGAATTAAGCCTTTTTTGAACCAGTGTGGAGGAGAGGGAATCCTGTAAAATCATACTGGCTAGGACATTTTGGGGGAGTAATTCTTGCTAACTTTTTAAAACACTTTCATGTTAGTCTGTTCCTCTTATTTACTTACTGTTTAGACAGTTTGGTTCACTTTATATTTTCCTTAAAACTCCCCATTTTATCAAGACTAATAATTTTATTAATATAAACTTTTTTTTTGGTTGTGTTGGGTCTTTGTTGCTGTGCACAGCCTTTTTTCTCTAGTTGCGAAAAAAGGGGGCTACTCTTCGTTGTGGTGCGCAGGCTTCTCATTGCGGTGGCTTCTTTTGTTGCAGAGCGTGGGCTCTAGGCACACGGGTTTCAGTAGTTGTGGCACGTGGGCTCAGTAGTTGTGGCTTGCGGACTCTAGAGCGCAGGCTCAGTAGTTGTGGCACACGGGCCTAGTTGCTCCATGGCATGTGGGATCTTCCCGGACCAGGGCTCAAACCCGTGTCCCCTGCATTGGCAGGCATATTCTTAAACACTGCGCCACCAGGGAAGTCCCAATTATAAATTTTAAAAGATATCCTCTCAAAATATTTCAGCATCTTTCCTATATGTGACCCTATCTTCTCTCCACTTTAATGTATTTTTCTTTTCTTACTTTTGTTCCCTTGAGTAAACCTTCCATGAGGTTGAGTATTAACTTTTCAATTACTGATCAATCCCCTGTTCTTTTGCTTCCTAAATCATTAACTTCTGTTTCAGTTTTACTAATTCATTCTTTATGCTTCTCAGTGTTTTATTTTTATTTCTGTGCAGCTTCTTACATTTGAATGTTCTGTTTTATTTTCTCTTGTTTTATAATCAAAGGATTCCAGGCTATGGATTTCCCTCTGAGTACAGCTTAGATTGAAGTGTTATTCTTTTTTTTATAGTATGCAATTATCATTTTGATGTCATTTTGTTACAAGAATTATTCTGGAGAGCAATTTTTTATTTAAAAATGATTAATTTTGCTGTTGTATTTGTTCTTTTCATTTGTGATTTTCAAAAGTAGATCATACAAATTTATATGCTATTATAGTTATGAATTCATATAAATATACTTGATTATTAACCTGAGAGTAATTGAGGAAAACCACTGAAGGATTTAAGCTGTGGACAGAACTAATATCATTTTCATTATAGAAAAATATTTCTGATTTCCATGTGAATCAGAGGGGCAGGATTAGATACTTAACGTATTAAGAATATGTTGAGTAATGGAGCCAGAGTTCATGGTAGCCTGAAATAAAGGACAGTGGACATGGAGAAACACGAATGCATTTATAAGAGAGTTTAGAAGTAGGGTCAGTAGATTGTGGTTGAATGAATATGGATATGAAAAGAGGGAACAATAAAAGATATTTATCCTATATTAACTGGTCTGGCTCTAGTTCATTCTTTTTAATGTCTGTATTATATTCCATAGGGTAGAGAATAGAGAATTATTGAACTATTGTTTGCTCTTTGTTTTAGTTGAGCATTTCCTTTGTATTCTATTTTGTGCCAAAACAAGCAATACTTCAATAAACATCTTTGAAAATAAATCCTTACATATTAATACTTGAGTATGGGATACTTGCAATATGATAGGTGGAAACTTAACTCCAGCCTTTTTCTGTCAGCTCTACATGGTGTCCTCAATAGACATTTTGTCTCTTGGGAAAAAAGTCTTAGTATTTCTTTGGCCCCAACAATTGCTATATATAGTCCATCAATACATTTAATATTTGGTTAGTAGATTAAAAGTATATTTACATGAAGCTTTAAAAACAGATGACATGACAATGAAACTTTTAGAGTGTCTTTCCTGAGGACCAGTGTAAATAAATATTTTCTTCCAAAGGGGACTAGTTTTAAGACTAGAAATTTATTGGTACTTGTAAAGGCATTTAAAAATTTTAATGATTATATTATTTGTATAAAATTCAAACAAGGTCACTCTTCTATTATAATTGAGACTCATGTTTGGGTTTGGTTTCCAAACAAGTCAATGTCACAGATGTCTGAATCAAAATTAATTAGAAGGTTTTCACTAGAGTAAATATTAACAGTATGAAGGAATTCCTTTTCACATGTGGTTGGGAGATATTGGAGGGTAGTGTCTATTCTCTAGATATCTCTAGCTGTTCATGATTCTAACACTTTCACTTCTTTCACTGCTAAGTTTCCAAATTTAGTGCTCTCATATTCTCTACTCTGACTCACTGTACTTTGGCAGTCTAACTCCTAATTCCACTACTCAGAATATTAACTCAAATATTTCTTATGTATTTTATTAAGGTAACATTAGCTGCTATAACAAATAAACCCACAAATTTAGTGGCTAACCCAATAGAAGTTTTGGGTTTTTTTGTCTCCTCTAACAGACAATTTGTATGTTTCTACTTGCTGGTGTTCAGTCTAATTCAGGAATTCGGTTTCCTTCTACCTTGAAAAAAGAGCCCTCATAACTGTCAGCATCTAATCAGCAGAATGGCAACAAGAAAATATGGTGATGATACACTTGGCCCAAAAGTAACAGAATCCAACTCTGTTCTCATTACATTGATAAAAACTACTCATATATCCAACCCTAAATGCAAGGTGTGCTGGAAATTGTAGTCCTTGGATAGAAAGCTGCTCTCCAGGACATTTTTACACTATGGAGTAGAACAGTACCAGAGACAAATCTAAAACAAACGAGAACCAATAAGGAAGAAACCAAAGTCAGGGAGGACCTTAAGAGAAAAAACAGAATTTTTGCAACAACACATCAATTTAGTCCATAAAAGCTCTTATATCTGTGGTTACGTTCCCCATGACCCCATAGCATTCACTCTCTATTGAATTCTGTAAATATGTTAGCCTAAGACCAACACAGAGGGATGAATTTTACGAAGACCTGGCAATCCAATATCTTTTCTTAATTTCCTCCAGCTCTCACTCCTTCTCAACACATGATGGCCCACAGTCCATTCATAGGGGATCAATTTTTCCCAGCCTATGAGAAAGGGAGATCAGAAAATACATCCTAGTCCATCTTTTCCCTAATTTTTTCTTTAAATTCTAAAGTTCTTTGCACCATTCATCATTTTCTGATGTCAAACTGGTTAGGGAGCCATAACAACACCTAGGTTATCTAAATTTTACTATCAGGGGTCTGATTTTCCTATCCAAGGGGGATGCAAAAGTCTAGCCATCGGCCCTATAGAAAGAAATCAAGATTTCTAACATACAGGGAAAGGGGAGCCAGAGTCAAGCCTTTGCCCATCTAATTCTACAAGAGAAACATCAGTCTTCTACAAACTGAACTCGTTAGTACAAAAAACAGCAACAGAATAACTTCTATAATTATCATTTCATATCTAAATGCAAGTTACAAGAATAGAATCTCATTGTATACAATTACTCTGGCTTGGATGTATGGTAGGCTCTGCCCAGTCTGGGAGCACAGCTTTAGTCTCTCATATGCTCATACTTTTTCAAGAATTTAGCCATCACATACAAAACATCAGAGCAGAAAATGAATCGAGCACGTCTGCAGGAGCACACAGATTTCCTCAATCTGAGAGGAATTCAAGATTCAAATAAACACACAGGTAGGATAAGCCATCTTTCATTTCCATTTCAGTTATCATAAGCAGCCTCAGAATTTATACATATATGTAGCCTGAAATTTTTGAATAAATATATTATCATATGAAATGAGTTAAATATACTTTGCATTTGAACATATAGCTTAGTTTTAAGAGACCGACCCTCCAAATGTACATCCACTTAAACATATATACGTACACACATACATTCTCTAACTATAAAAGCACACATACCCATTCATAACACATCTTTATAAATACTGTAGATGAGCATTTTAAGTATTTATGATTTGAAGGTTACCAAGAGACATGTTAATTTCTATCAAATACTCTGTGGAGTTAAAATATACACCAACACCTAGCCTAGAGCTGATTAGTCCACTCTCCATGCCCCGTCTATGCTGTGTGTGGACAGGTCAGGGTGCACGAGCACCTCGGCACGGAAGCATCATTCTTATTGTGCTCCTTACGAATACGCTCCCAGAACTGTCATACACCAAAGTTGAGCACAGGAGCAGCACTGACCACAGTGGTGAGACGGACCAAGAGAAGGAAACTTCTTCTTGTTGCTTTCATAATAGTTCATTTATTCATGTGGCACCCATGGTGTGGCCACTGAACATTTAGTCAAGACACTAGTGTTCAAAACATGGCTTGGCCATATTCTAGATATTACAAAACTCATTTACACTGTCTGATCTTTCTACCTCGTTTTTATCCAGGAGTAATAATGCCTTCCATACACACTGTTGTGAGGCTTGGATTGGACTAAAGTTGTGAAGCTTAGTAACCATGTTCAAATGCTCAGTCAGTACCCATAGAATCTACTGCAGAGTTGAGGGCATATGCCCATTAGAAGGACAGGAACATACGTCAAGCAAAAAGGGCTACCTCAGGGTCATTTTCCTTTACAGACTTGCTCTGGGGGAATACAGTCCTCTATGAACACATGAAGTATGTAAACAGGCAAGTGAAATGGGAAACTATCGCTTCCAAAAAGTGTCTCTACTCCACAACTTGAGATTTAGTACATCTCAAATGTCCACGTGCCAGTACTGAGCTAGCCACTTCCAACTTTATGCATTCTGTCTGCATTACTATCAAAGTATGTAAAAAACATCTGTGTTGTGTTAACCACACACATATCCTTTGCCTTCTCAGATTGGGATCTGCTTCCAATCCTTGATTCCATCTTCCTCATCTTCATATGCCTCCAATACCCAGCACACACCCCTTGTGTACAGTAAGTGCTCGATAAATGTTGGTTGCATTGAGGAGTGACCGAAAAGCAGAGCGAATACAATACTGGTGATAAGATATATATGTATGAGACGTTCTGTCCTTTGAAGGACTTGAAAGAAAAACAAAGAATCTAGGGACTTTCAGTAATACAATTGGGGCTGTAGCTATGAGAGGGTTGTACACACAGAATCAAATCACACAGGCAAGCGGCGGCAGCAGCCTGGCGGGAAAGAACCGTCCATGCTCTCCAGATGCAGAACAAGTAAGTTTGGGGAAATATGGTAATTATTATTATTTTGAAATTGACAAGAGAATGGGGAACCACCTTGACATTTGATTACTACTTAGTCAGTATTCAAGTTCATAACAGGGGTGAGCAGATGTTAGCCAAAGCAGATGTGAAAATGCATATAAAAGAATAAAGATGAAAGGGATTTGATTGTTTGCTTGCAACATATATTTGTTTGATGGGAAAAAAAAAAACCTTCACACTTAATCCAACAAAATGAGGCACATTTGGTTCATTTCCTTCAGTTTTGCTCTATTTCCCTCCAACAAAATTTATCAAATGTTTGAGACGAGACAATTGACAAAACCATTCACGATTTATGCAGCTCAGTTGTCCCAAATTATCTCTCTCTTCCTTGTCATGGCCCAAGAATTTCTCATTTATAACAAGGAGTAATATCAAAACTAGTATGATCAGAGAGCTAAAAATATCAAGAACCTGAAGTCCAGAAGCCAGAGGGTCACAAAAACATGTGAGGCTCAAGCATCAGTATTTTTTTTTTCTCAAGAGTCTAGGTAGTTCTAATATATAGCTAATGCTTGAGAGATACTGGGTTACAGATAAGACTCATCTTCCCATAAGCTGATAATGGTGACTTGAGACCTAAATCCTTAGCCATTCCCTGGAGCCTACCTTGAGGGAAAGGAACTGGAAACAAATATTCAAGATATCCGCTCTAGTTAAATTTGATTTCAGAACCAGGTTTTGGTCCTACTGAGGACAAAGAAGGAAAAGAGGAGAAGAGGGAGGGGAGGAGGTGGAGAAGGTGGAAGATATGGAGGAAGAATAGGAAACTTCAAATCAACCTCGTGAGGTTCATGACTCTACTCTATGGAAGGAGTTACATTTTCCAGTTTTCTACTTGGCCAAAGCTGAAATAGACACTGGTAACCTCAAGGACAAAGATTGCACATTCTGTTTCCTGCCTGCAGGATGTAAGGCGCCTATGGGTCATGGTCTCCAACAGTTAGAGACATTATAGTCTAGTTCATGGTTTCTTTTACAGCACAACAGTCTTAAAAGCTTAGTAGACTTCTTACCTGTCTGATGGTACTCAGTTCGTGAGCCAGAAGCCTCATCCACAGCTTTTTCTTTTTCTTGACAGACTTCTTAATTTGCTATATTTCTTTGATTTTTTTTTCACCCACTTACCTTTAGTCTGTGTGGTGATCACCTTGGGCTCATTAGCTTCTATGGAAGAGTTGTATGTTCAGTCTTCTTTTTTTCTATGCTGTTTGTCCAGTTGAAATTGTTTGCCCCACAGTGAGTGGGGTGGCTACAGTCTCAATTTGATTATTGCAACATGTCTCAACTTTAATTGAATTTTATATCTCAAAGCACTTCTAAATTTTATCTTTTACTATTTGTTGTTGAAAGTGAGTGCCTTCCAACTCCACATATTGCCAAATTTATGAACATTCTCTACTCTCTTTCATTCATGATTACAAATCAGGATATTCTTTCTGAGGTCAACTCTTGGTGTAATCTTTTATGAAAAGTAGCCAGCATCAATCTACATACACTACTAATCAACTATACCTCAATAAAATAAACTTTTAAAAAATACACTGCTAATATTTAGTTTTCCAATGCCTTTCCCTAGGACAACATGTTCATTAATTACCTGGTCTACCTTCCCTGTTATCAAAGATTTTATCACATAACTTGCCATTGCAAACCATGAAATACCATCCTTCCAGATTCTGATAATAGCCTTGCTGTCCACATTCATCTCTAAGACAATATTTTTTGTTTTCTCGCTATGGCAGCATCCTACTTCGAGTTACCAAATAAGCACCTTAAATATAAACGCTCAGTGGTTTCAAACATGATGGTTTATTTCTCACTCACAGTTTATGTCCACTGCAGATCAGCCAGGGACTCCACTCCATGTGGTCTTCACTCGATGATAAAGCAGTCACTCTGTAGATTCCTGTCAGTTGCTGTGGTAAAGCAAAATTACAGTTTCACACACCAGAAATCAGATTCTCCAATTTAAAAGTAAATCATGTTCGTATGAGTCACAACACAGTGATCAATATTAGCCAAATGGCTCCACCTACAGCAGGGCCAGGAAGTGCAATCCTACCACTAGTTGAACAGCAATACTGAGTGTCATGCCCCCTACAATCGAATCTCTACACTATAGCCAAGGGAACAGTTTAAATTACGTCAGATATGTCATTGCACTGCTCAGCTCTCCAATGGCTTCCCACCACAGTCAGTAAAAGAACTGAAGTTCGTACAACGGCCTCCACGTCCCCCATCATTTGGCCAACTACTACCTCTCTGCCTCATATTCCACTTTTTCCCCTTCTCTCACTCTGCTCCAGCCACATCAAGACTCTCTGTTGGTCTTGTACATGTCAAGCTTCCAAATGGCTTAGGCTTTACACGTGCTTCTCCCTTTGCCTGGAATACACTTCCCACAGATGTCTGCATGGCTCATTCCTTTGCTTTTTTCACATGTCCTCTCTAA
Source organism: Neophocaena asiaeorientalis asiaeorientalis (assembly GCF_003031525.2). Taxonomy (NCBI): domain Eukaryota; kingdom Metazoa; phylum Chordata; class Mammalia; order Artiodactyla; family Phocoenidae; genus Neophocaena; species Neophocaena asiaeorientalis. Next base: position 2,146,190 of record NW_020172625.1, read on the forward strand.
CATCACCTTACCAGAGAAGGCTTCCCTGACAACCCTATATAAAATGACACCTCACTCCACTGAAGCTATTCTCTAACCTCCTTGCCGTGCTTCATCGTTCTTCATTGCTGAGTAATGCCTGACATAATATATATGTGTTTAACATCTGTATTCTCCCAGAAAATATAGGTTCTTGAAAGAAAGGCTTTTTTCTGTTTTATTTGCTATAAGATCTTAGGAGCCTAATATAAGCCTGGCACCTAGTAGATGCTCAATAGATACTTCATGAATGGATCAATGAATGGATCAATGAACACGGTGTTCCTCCTAGGGCAACAAAGCACCGACTAAGACACAATATACCAGAAGAAGTATCAGATTTGGGGAGGAAAAAGAAGAAAAGATGAAAAGGAAGTTATCAAAGACAAGTTTTTCTTCTTCCCAATCTGTCCTAAAATTTGTCTGCATTTGTAAGAGGATCAGTATTTAAAAGAATACAATACACTCAGGAAAATATTTGGACCTAAATTTCTTCTTCCCTCTCTTCATTCTCTTGCTGTGACTCTTGAACTTCCACTGGATTTAAAGGATATCACACATACATACTGAAAAAGTATGGTTGCAGAAAATAGAGATGTCCCTAAGTTGAAAACTAAGGAGAAAAACTGTAAACACATGGAAAATTAAGTAAAATATGGAATAAGGAAATACTTCTGCCTTGAAAATCCATCACAAAACTTTCAACATGTAGTATGAAATCTAGATGAAAAAACTCATCAATCTCCCTGACATACCAGGTGGTATTTTCCCAATTCAACAAAACAGGAAACTAAGTCATACAGCAGTTTAATTAATTGCCTAGAGTCACAGCATTATGAGCAGCAGAAGTAAATCTACTACTAGAGTTTCTGATCCCTGTTTTGTTTGTTCTTTTTCTGTCCTATACTACCCACGTATTAGGTCTCATTCTAAACTTAGCTGGAGGCAGGATTAGGTAATTTGTTCTTTTTTTTTTTTTTTTTAAACATCTTTATTGGGGTATAATTGCTTTACAATGGTGTGTTAGTTTCTGCTTTATAACAAAGTGAATCAGCTATACATATACATATGTTCCCATATGTCTTCCCTCTTGCGTCTCCCTCCCTCCCACTCTCCCCATCCCACCCTTCCAGGCTGTCACAAAGCACCGAGCTAATATCCCTGTGCCTTGCGGCTGCTTCCCCCTAGCTATCTACCTTACTACGTTTGTTAGTGTGTATATGTCCATGACTCTCTCTCGCCCTGTCAAAACTCACCCATAATTTGTTCTTGACAGCAGATCTTGTATTTGAGAAAAACAGCATCACGCTCTAAAATAATAGATAAAAATATTACATATAAGCATAAATGTCAAAGGCAAAAATCTACATAGAATAGGAATTGGAAGAATGTCTGCAAATGAATAGTTTTATATCTTGTTTTTCTTAAGAGAGCAAAAATGACTACAATTTTGTTTATTGCTCATCTTCCTTTCTCCTTCTTGACAAGCAGTTGCTTTTCTGCTGGGCTAAAAACTGGCCCTAAATATTGAATATATACCCACATGAAGACGCAGAGACTGTCTGGTCCAGTGTTTCCTGAGCAGTTTAACTCACAACACCCATTCACATGATTTTTTAAAACATGAACTTTCATAACCATTTCTAATTTTTTCTTGGTATCCAAAAAAGATGTAAATTTAGGTGAAAAATTCAATTTGTATACTATGACCAAGTGCAATTTATCCCAAGTACGTGAGGCTGATTTAATACTCAAAAATAAATTAACATAATCCATCACATCAACAGACTAAAAAAGATAAATCACATGAACATATCAATAGGTACAGAAAAAGCTTTTGACAAAACCCAACACCCATTCATGATAAAAACTCTCAGTATACTAGGAATAGAAGGGAACTTGATAAAGACTATCTACAAAAATACTTGCAGCTAACATCATAATTTACGATGAGAAACTCAAAGCTTTTCCACTAAAATGTGGTAAAGGCAATGATGTCCCCTCCACAACTCCTTTTCAATATCATACTGGAAGTCCTTGCTAATGCAACAAGGCAAGAAAAGGAAATAAAAGGTATACAGATTGGGAAGGAAGGCATAACACTTTCTCTGTTCACAGGTGATATGATAATGTTTGTAGAAAATCTGAATGAATCAACAAACAAACTCTTGGAACTAATAAGTGATCACAGCAAGATTGCAAGATGCAAGGTTAATATACAAAAAACAATTGTTTTCTTAGATGCCAAAAATGAACAAGTATAACTTGAAATCAAAAACACAATACCATTTACATTATCACACAAAAAATAAATATTTAGCTATAAGTCTAACAAAATATGTACAAGACCCATATAAGGAAAGCTACAAAACTCTGATGAATGAAATCAAGAACTAAATAAATGGTGAAATATTCCATGTTCATGAATAAGACTCAATATTGTCAAGATGTCAGTTCTTCTCAACTTGATCTATAGATTCAGTGCAATTCCAATCAAAATCCTAGAAAGTTAATTCATGGATATCAACAAACTGATTCTAAACTTTATATGGAGAGGCAAAAACCCAGAAGAGCCAATATCGAAAGAGAAGAACAATGATGGAGGACTGATGCTACCCAACTTTAAGACTTACTATTAAACTATAGTAACTAAGAAAGTGTGGTATTGACAAAAGAATCGACAGATAAATCAGTGAAACAGAGATATCAGAAACAAACTCCTGCAAATAGAGTCAACTGATCTTTGACAAAGGAGCAAAGACAATACAATGGAACATAGTCTCTTCAACAAACGGTACTAGCACTGAATATCTACATGCAAAAACAATGAATCCAGACACAGATCTTACAACCTTCACAAAAGTTAACTGAAGGGCTTCCCTGGTGGCGCAGTGGTTGAGAGTCCGCCTGCCGATGCAGGGGACACGGGTTCGTGCCCCGGTCCGGGAAGATCCCACATGCCGCGGAGCGGCTGGGCCCGTGAGCCATGGCCACTGAGCCTGTGTGTCCGGAGCCTGTGCTCCGCAATGGGAGAGGCCACAACAGTGAGAGGCCCGTGTACCGCAAAAAAAAAAAAAAAAAAAGTTAACTGAAAATGAATCATAGACTTAAACGTAAAAAACAAAACTATAAAACTCCTAGAAGATAACAAAGGAGAAAAACTAGATGACCTTGAGTATGGTGATGCTTTTTTTGTTACAACAGCAATGACATTATCAATGAAAGAAAAAACTGATAAGCTGGACTTGATTAAAATTAAAAGCTTCTGCTCTGTGAAAGACGATACCAAGAGAATTAGAAGACAGCCACAAACTGGGAGAAAATATTTGCAAAAGACATATGATAAAGGACTGTCATCCAAAATATATGAAAAACTCTAAAAAAAACTCAACAATAAGAAAATAACCCATTTTTTAAAATGAGCAAAAGACCTTAAAACACACTTCAACAAATAAGATATACAGATGGCAAATAAACATATTAAAAGATGCTTCACATCATATGTCAACAGGGAAATGAAAATTAAGACAATGAGATGCCACTGTACAGCCATTAGATTGGTCAACATCTGGAAAATGACAACCGCAAATGCCGATAAGGATGTGGAGCAACAGCAACTCCTATACAGTGCTGGTGGAAATGCAAAATGATGTAGTAACTTTGGAAGAGAGTTTGGCATTTTCTTACAAAACTAAATATACTCTTACCATGATCCAGCAATCATGTTCCATGGTATTTATTCAAAAGGGTTTAAAATTTGTGTCCACACAAAAACCTATACACAGATGTTTATAGCAGCTTTATTCATAATTGCTAAAACTTGGAAGCAACCAAGACAGAACCTTCAATAGATAAACAAACAAACTGTGGTACATCCAGACAATGGAACAGTATTTGACACTAAAAGGAAATGAGCAATGAAGCCATGAAAAGTTATGGAAGAATCTTAAATTCAAATTACTAAATGAAAGAAGCCAATCTGAAGAGGCTACATTTTGCATGATTTTAAGTATAAGATATTCTGGAAAAGGCAAAACTATGGTGACACTTAAAAGATCAGCAGTTGGGACTTCCCCAGCAGTCCAGTGGTTAAGAATCCACCTTCTGGACTTCCCTGGTGGCGCAGCAGTTGAGAGTCCACTTGCCGATGCAGGGGACACAGGTTCGTGCCCCAGTCCAGGAAGATCCCACATGCCGTGGAGCAGCTGGGCCCGTGAGCCATGGACGCTGGGCCTGCGTGTCCAGAGCCTGTGTTCCACAACGGGAGAGGCCACAACAGTGAGAGGCCCGAGTACCACAAAAAAAAAAAAAAAAAAAAAACAAACACAGAAACACAGTTCAATGAAATCAGGAAAATTTATGAAAAAAATGAGAAATTTAACAAAGAGATAAAAATCTTTAAAAAAAGAACCAACAGGAATTCTGAATCTGAAGAATTCAGTAAACAAAATGAAAAATGCAGCAGAGTGCAGCTAAAACAGAATAGATCAAACGGAAGACAGAATCAATGATCAGAGAATAAACAAGTACTTTGAAAAAACCCAGAGGAGAACAAAAAAAAAAAAAAAAAAAAGAATCCACCTTCCAATGCAGGGGACACGGGTTCGATCCCTGGTCGGGGAACTAAGATCCCACATGCCGCAGGGCAACTAAGCCCGTGTGCTGTAACTACTGAGAACGTGGGCCACAACTAGAGAGTTCACGTGCTGCGACTACAGAGCCCATGCACTCTGGAGCCTGCAAGCTCTGGAGCCTGCACACCACAACTAGAGAGAAGCCCGCCTGGTGCAGCGAGAAACCCAGGCACCACGACGGAAGATCCTGCAACTAAGACCCAACACAGCCAAAACTAAATTAATTAATTAATTTAAAAAAAAAGATAAGCAGTTGCCAGGTTGGGGTGGAGTGAATAGGCAAGGTACAGAGGATCTTCAGGTCAGTGAAAATACTCTGTATGATGGATATGTTTTTATACAGCTGTCCAGACCCACAGAATGTACTAAACCAAAAGTGAGCTGTAAGGTAAACTATGGATCTGGGTGCCCTTTGCAAACCAGTCACATTTCACACATACATTGCTACCAACTTCTGACTTTGATGATGCTATGAATGAAGTAGGATAGTATTTATTAACTATATTTATATATCATATTTATAGACAAACAAAACTGTGAAGGAACTCAAATTAGATATAAATCATGTTCAACCTTGTAAGGTTAATAAGTCACAATAAGTTTTCTTCTTGTAGTATGTCATCCTTTTCTTGGTTTCAGAAATAGTTTTCCATCAGTTGAGCCCACTGGGATTGATACTTGCTGAAGTCATGATTGTATGCGAAGGTACAGATAAAATGTGTCCTGAAAGTTGTCCAACTGCACGTTTATGAAGTTATCTCAATGGAGTTAATTATCCTGCATACAGGAGTTATGTATGTAACTATCCTGGAGTTAATGTATGCCTGCATACAGACTGCATGACAAAAATATGTGTCTCCTTTCGTTAATAACTGGAATAATTGTGGGGTTTTTTTAAACATCTTTATTGGAGTATAATTGCTTTACAATGGTGTGTTAGTTTCTGCTTTATAACAAAGTGAATCAGTTATACATATACATATGTCCCCGTATCTCTTCCCTCTTGCATCTTCCTCCCTCCCACCCTCCCTATCCCACCCCTGTAGGTGGTCACAAAGCACTGAGCTGATCTCCCTGTGCTATGCAACTAGCTATCAATTTTACCTTTGGTAGTGTGTATATATGTCCATGCCACTGTCTCACTTTGTCCCACCTTACCATTCCCCCTCCCCTTATCCTCAAGTCCATTCTCTAGTAGGTCTTCTCCTTTACCCGTCTGCCCCGGGTTCTTCTGACCATTTTTTTTTCTTTTTTTTTTTTTTAGATTCCATATATATGTGTTATCATATGGCATTTGTTTTTCTCTTTCTGACTTACTTCACTCTGTATGACAGTCTCTAGGTCCATCCACTTCACTACAAATAACTCAGTTTCGTTCCCATGTAGGGCTGAGTAATATTCCATTGTATATATGTGCCACATCGTCTTTATCCATTCATCTGTTGATGGACACTTAGGTTGCTTCCATGTCCTGGCTATAGTAAATACAGCTGCAGTGAACATTGTGGTACATGACTCTTTTTGAATTATGGTTTTCTCAGGGTATATGCCCAGTAGTGGGATTGCTGGGTCATATGGTAGTTCTACTTTTAGTTTCTTAAGGAACCTGCATACTGTTCTCCATAGTGGCTGTATCAATTTACGTTCCCACCAACAGTGCAAGAGGGTTCCCTTTTCTCCACACCCTCTCCAACATTTACTGTTTGCATATTTTTTGATGATGGCCATTCTGACTGGTGTGAGGTGATACCTCATTGTAGTTTTGATTTGCATTTCTCTAATGATTAGTGATGTTGAGCATCCTTTCATGTGTTTGTTGGCAATCTGTATATCTTCTTTAGAGAAATGTCTATTTAGGTCTTCTGCCCATTTTTGGATTGGGTTGTTTGTTTTTTGATATTGAGCTGCATGAGCTGCTTGTAAATTTTGGAGATTAATTCTTTGTCAGTTGCTTCATTTGCAAATATTTTCTCCCATTCTGAGGGTTGTCTTTTCGTCTTGTTTATGGTTTCCTTTGCTGTGCAAAAGCTTTGAAGTTTCATTAGGTCCCTTTTGTTTATTTTTGGTTTTATTTCCGTTTCTCTAGGAGGTGGGTCAAAAAGGATCTTGCTGTGATTTATGTCAGAGTGTTCTGCCTATGTTTTCCTCTAAGAGTTTGATGGTGTCTGGCATTACATTTAGGTCTTTAATCCATTTTGAGTTTATTTTTGTGTATGGTATTAGGGAGTGTTCTAATTTCATTCTTTGACATGTAGCTGTCCAGTATTCCCAGCACCACTTATTGAAGAGGCTGTCTTTTCTCCACTGTATATTCTTGCCTCCTTTATCAAAGATAAGGTGAGGGCTTCCCTGGTGGTGCAGTGGTTGAGAATCTGCCTGCCAATGCAGGGGACACGGGTTCGAGCCCTGGTCTGGGAAGATCCCACACGCTGCGGAGCAACTACGCCCATGAGCCACAACTACTGAGCCTGCGCATCTGGAGCCTATGCTCCGCAACAAGAGAGGCCGTGATAGTGAGAGGCCCGCGCACCACGACGAAGAGTAACCGCCTCTCACCACAACTAGAGAAAGCCCTCACACAGAAACGAAGGCCCAACACACCCAAAAATAAATAAATTAATTTATTAAAAAAAAAAAGATAAGGTGACCATATGTGCATGGGTTTATCTCTGGGCTTTCTATCCTGTTCCATTGATCTATATTTCTGTTTTTGTGCCAGAACCACATAGGCATAGGATGTCCTGTGGTCTTGATTACTCCAGCTTTGTAGTATAGTCTGAAGTCAGGGAGCCTGATTCCTCCAGTTCCGTTTTTCTTTCTCAAGATTGCTTTGGCTATTTGGCGTCTTTTGTGTTTCCATACAAATTGTGACATTTTTTGTTCTAGTTCTGCGAAAAGTGCCAGTGGTAGTTTGATAGGGATTGCATTGAATTGCTTTGGGTAGTAGAGTCATTTTCACAATGTTGATTTTTCCAATCCAAGAACATGGTATATCTCTCCATCTATTTGTATCATTTTTAATTTCTTTCATCAGTGTCTTATAATTCTCTGCATACAGGTCTTTTGTCTCCTTAGGTAGAGGAGACCTAATTCCTAGATATTTTATTCTTTTTGTTGCAATGGTAAATGGGAGTGTTTCCTTAATTTCTCTTTCAGATTTTTCATCATTAGTGTATAGGAATGCAGGAGATTTCTGTGGATTACTTTTGTATCCTGCTACTTTAGCAAATTCATTGATTAGCTCTTGTAGTTTTCTGGTAGCATCTTTAGGATTCTCTATGTATAGTGTCATGTCATCTGCAAACAGTGACAGCTTTACTTTTTCTTTTCCGATTTGGATTTCTTTGATTTCTTTTTCTTCTCTGACTGCTGTGGCTAAAAATTCCAAAACTATGTTGAATGATAGTGGTGAGAGTGGGCAACCTTGTCTTGTTCCTGATCTTAGTGGAAATGGAAGTTTTCTTTAACTTATCAAGGCTTGATTTGTGACCCCAGATATGATCTATCCTAGAGAATGTTCCATGAGCACTTGAGAAGAGAGTGTATTCTGTTGCTTTTGGTTGGAATGTCCTATAAATATCAAGTCCATCTCATTTAATGTATCATTTAAAGCTTGTGCTTATTTATTTTCATTTTGTATGATCTGTCCATTAGTGAAAGCAAGGTGTTAAAGTCCCCTACTATGATTGTGTTACTGTCAGTTTCGCCTTTTGTGGCTGTTAGCATTTGCCTTATGTATTGAGGTGCTCCTATGTTGGGTGCATAAATATTTACAATTGTTTTATCTTCTCCTTGGATTGATCCCTTGATCATTATGTAGTGTCCTTCTTTGCCTCTTGTAATAGTCTTTAAAGTCTATTTTTTCTGATATGACAATTGCTGCTCCAGCTTTCTTTTGATTTCCACTTGCATGGAATATCTTTTTCCATCCCCTCACTTTCAGTCTGTATGTGTCCCGAGGTCTGAAATGGGTCTCTTGTAGACAGCATATAAAGGGGTCTTGTTTTTCTATCCATTCAGCCAGTCTATGTCGTTTGGCTGGAGCATTTAATCCATTTACATTTAAGGTAATTATCAATATGTACGTTTCTATTACCATTTTCTTAATTGTTTTGGGTTTATTATTGTACGTCTTTTCCTTCTCTTGTGTTTCCTGACTAGAGAAGTTCCTTTAGCACTTGTTGCAAAGCTGGTTTGGTGGTGCTGAATTCTCTTAGCTTTTGTTTGTCTGTAAAGCTTTTCTCTGTCAAATCTGAATGAGATACTTGCTGGGTAGAGTAATCTTGGTTGTAGGTTTTTCCCTTTCATCACTTTAAATATGTCCTGCCACTCCCTTCTGGCTTGCAGAGTTTCTGCTGAAAGATCAGCTGTTAACCTTATGGGGATTCCCTTATGTGTTACTTGTTGTTTTGCCCTTGCTGCTTTTAATATTTGTTCTTTGTATGTAATTTTTGATAGTTTGATTAATATGTGTCTTGGCATGTTTCTCCTTGGATTTATCCTGTATGGGACTCTCTGTGCTTCTTGGACTATTTCCTTTCCCACGTTAGGGAAATTTTCAACTATAATCTCTTCAAATATTTTCTCAGTCCCTTTCTTTTTCAATTCTTCTTCTGGGACCCCTATAATTCGAATGTTGGTGTGCTTAACGTTGTACCAGAGGCATTCTTATGATTTTAGGCAGCCTCTGTCCTAATGGATGGGGTTGTCTTCCTGTCTTGCTAGTTGTTTGGCATAGGATGTCCTGCACTGTAGCTTGTTGGTCGTTGAGTGGAGCTGGGTCTTGGCTTTGAAATGGAGATCTCTGGGAGATTTTCACTGTTTGATATTACGTGAAGCTGGGAGGTCTCTTGTGGACCAGTGTCCTGTAGTTGGCTCTCCCACCTCAGTGGCACAGCCCTGACACCTGGTTGGAGCACCAAGAGCCTGTCCTCCACATGGCTCAGAATGAAAGGGAGAAAAAAAAGCAAGCAAGAAAGAAGATAAAATAAAATAAAATAAAGTAAAATAAAATAATTACTAAGAAAAAAATTGTTTTTATTTTGCTTTTATTTTTTTTGTGTGGTATGCAGGCCTCTCACTGTTGTGGCCTCTCCCGTCGCGGAGCATAGGCTCCAGACACGCAGGCTCAGTGGCCATCACTCACGGGCCTAGCCGCTCTGCGGCATGTGGCATATTCCCGTACCAGGGCACGAACCCGTGTCCCCTGCATAGGCAGGCGGACTAGCTGCTTCGGGGGCTCTGGCTCACTGAGGCCAGGGGTAGGGAGGGTACGGATGCGGGGCAAAACTGCGGCATGACATTGCAGCAGCCTGAGGCGCGCCGTGCGCTCTCCCGGGGAAGTGTCCCTGGATCACGGGACCCTGGCAGTGGCGGGCTGCACAGGTTCCCGGGACGGGAGGTGTGGAGAGTGACCTGTGCTCACACACAGGCTTCTTGGTGGCGGCAGCAGCAGCCTTAGCATCTCATGCCCGTCTCTGGGGTCCGTGCTGATAGCCGCGGCTCGCGCCCTTCTCTGGAGCCTGCGCTGACAGCCGCGGCTCGCGCCCGTCTCTGGAGCTCCTTTAAGCAGCGCTCTTAATCCCCTCTCCTCAAGCACCAGGAAACAAAGAGGGAAGAAAAAGTCTCTTGCCTCTTCGGCAGCTCCAGACTTTTCCCCGGACTCCCTCCCGGCTAGCCGTGGCGCACTAACCCCCTTCAGGCTGTGTTCACGCCGCCAACCAACCCCAGTCCTCTCCCCATGCTCCGACCGAAGCCCGAGCCTCAGCTCGCAGCCCCGCCCACCCCGGCGGGTTAGCAGACAAGCCTCTCGGGCTGGTGAGTGCCGATCGGCCCCGATCCTCTGTGCGGGAATCTCCCCGCTTTGCCTCCGCACCCCGGTGGCTGCGCTCTCCTCCACGGCCCCAAAGCTTCCCTCCCGCCACCCGCAGTCTCCGCCCGCGAAGGGCCTTCCTAGTGTGTGGAAACTTCCTCCTTCACAGTTCCCTTCCTGAGGTGCAGGGCCCGTCCCTATCCTTCTGTCTCCGTTTATTCCTTTTTCTTTTTCCCTACCCAAGTACGTGGGGAGTTTCTTGCCTTTTGGGAGGTCTGAGGTCTTCTGCCAGCGTTTACAGTAGGTGTTCTGTAGGAGTTGTTCCACATTTAGATGTATTTCCGATGTATTTGTGGTGAGGAAGGTGATCTCCGCGTCTGACTCCTCCGCCATCTTGAAGCTCCTCTCTGATAATTGTGTTTTGAGCATGCTCAGAGAATGCAATCCTAAAATCCATCTTGTCTCTTGCTCTTTTCTACAGAGTACAGAAGCCGTTGTCTGCCATACTGAAATTTATCTCTCTTCTTTGAGGAAGGCTCAAAGGATGTGTATCAAACTTAGACTAGTTAAATCAGGAAAAAGTTATTTTGTCACCTACATATAAGAAAGAGAGTAAGCTGAAACTATGTGGAGGGTGGTGTCAGTCTTTCCAGAATAAGCTACCATGAGTCTCCTATATTGCTGCTGTCATCCATGAAACAAAAGCCATGGATGTGTTCTATCCAGGATATTTGAAAGGTCAAAAAAATACTGATTTCTGCTTCTGCCCATGAAAGATAAACAGCTGCAGCAATTTCCCTCCCACAGTAAACAACTAGAAAATGAACAAATTACATCAAACATCTGTTTTCAGACGTTGGACATAGGAAGCTCAAGAAAGCAATCCCTGAGAAAAAGAAGATGAGTAAGATTAGCCCAAAGATTACACCACCTTACTGCGTGAAGAGTGTTTCAGGCCACAGCACAGAGTGGGAACCCAAAGGAGCCCAGTGTTCTCTCTGAGTTGAGGAAACAGAGGTGGCTAGAATTTGTGAGGTTGCACCTCAGAAAGGAGAAAAATGTACAGAGAGCAAGTTACCCTTGAAACTTTAGATGACTACTACTGATCTGTGAACGAGGGAGAGAAACCCACCTGATGCCAGGGTAAGAACAATGGGAAATCAATAAGAAGAACAATTTCCAGAGCTCATATGAGCTCTAGGAACAGTTCACTCTTGAACCACATAGAATTGAAAGACTTTGTGATACATGAAGCATTGACAGAATCCTCGGAAGAGTATCATCTTAGTTGTGGAGATAAAAACAATAGACTAAAGGTCACTTTGGGAATACCCTAACAAAGCTTGAAAACAGTTTTCAAAAATATCTAACTTGTTCAAATTAATTTAGCTATGTACTAAAACAAAACCCAACACCCTTTGAAGGAATACAACATAATCTAGCAGCCAATGACGTAAAATTTACAATATACAAAAATAACTGCAGTTCTCCTACTACCAACAAATAATTGGAAATTTAAATTATCAGACACATTCATAAAACAAACACTTCCATAACAACAAAAGTATAGAATCTTTTGTGAGGTACTTAGAAAAATACATGCAAGATCTATTCACTAAAAACTATAATACATTACTGACAGAAATTAGAGAAAACCAAAATAAATGGAGAGATACATCATGTTCCTGGATCAGAAGTCTTAATATTGTTAAGACGTCAATTCTCCCCAAACTGATATACAGATGCAGTGCAATCTCAAACAAAGTCTCAGCTGGCCTTGTTGTAGAAACTGATACTGTGATTTTAAAATTTATGTATAAATGCAAAAACCTAGAATAACCAAAATAATTTTGAAAGAACAAAATTGGAGTGCTCACCCTATCTGATTTTAAGACTTACTATAAAGTATAGTAGTCAAGAGAGTGTGGTTTGGGCACAAAGAAAAGCATATATATGTAGCAATGGAACAGACTAGAGTCCAGGAACAGATACACACACACACACACGCACATACACACACACATATACATGTATATGTATACATATATGCAACTAATACAAAACAAAAGTGCCAAAGCAATCCAATAGCAAAAAGCTATTTCTTTCAACAAAAGATGGAACAGTTATCCATGTGAAAACACACACACAAACAACAACAAAAAATAACAAAAGACTTATTTTGCATAGTATACAAAAATAACTTAAAATACATCACAGACCTAAATATAAAAGCCAAAATTATAAAACCTTTAGAACAAAAGATAGGCTAAAAGCTCTGAAACTTTGAGTAATGCAAAGATTTCTTAGATAAGATATAAAAAGCCATTCTGACCAGTGTGAGGTGATACCTCACTGTAGTTTTGATTTGCATTTCTCTAATGATTAGTGACGTTGAGCATTCTTTCATGTGTTTGTTGGCAGTCTGTATATCTTCTTTGGAGAAATGTCTATTTAGATCTTCTGCCCATTTTTGGATTGGGTTGTTTGTTTTCTTGATATTGAGCTGCATGAGCTGTTTGTATATTTTGGAGATTAATCCTTTGTCAGTTGCTTCATTTGCAAATACTTTCTCCCATTCTGAGGGTTGTCTTTTCATCTTGTTTATGGTTTCCTTTGCTGTGCAAAAGCTTTGAAGTTTCATTAGGTCCCATTTGTTTATTTTTGTTTTTATTTCCATTTCTCGAGTGGGAAGCAGCTACAGAGCACAGGGAGATCAGCTCGGGGCTTTGTGACCAACTAGAGGGGTGGGATAGGGAGAGTGGGAGGGAGACGCAAGAGGGAGGGGATATGAGGATACATGCATACATACAGCTGATTCACTTTTTTATACAGCAGAAACTAACACAACACTGTAAAGCAATTATACTCCAATAAAGATGTTAAAAAAAGATATAAAAAGCATAAACCATAAACATTGATAGACTGGCCTTCATTAAACTATAACCTTATTTTCTTTGAATGTTTCAGTTAGAAAATAAAAATGAAGCCAATGACTGGCAGTTAATATTTCCAAAATATACATATGACAAAGGGCTTATGTGCAGAATATATATATTTAAAAACCTCTTAATAATAATAAGACAAGCTACACAATGACCTCAAAAAGCAGAGGTTTTAACAGGCACTTCAACAAAGAAAATACATGCACATAGATGAAAAGTTGTGAACGTCCTTTAGTCATTAGGTAATGCAAAATAAAACCGCCATACAACAAAACTATATAACTACCACATGAAAACCACCATAACGTGATATAACTACTTGAACAGCTAAAATTTAAAAGACTGAAAATACCAAGTGATTGTGAAAACACAGAACAACTGGAAATCTCGTCCATTGCTGGTGGAAATTAAACATGATACATCGATTTTAAAAATCAGTTTGAAAACCTCTCACGAAGTTAGTATGTAACTATCACATGACCCATATTCTCACTCTAGGTGTTTACCCACGAGAAATGAAAAATATATGACCATACAAAGTCCTGTACATGAATGTTTCTGGTAGCATGATTCAAAATAGCCAAAAAATGTGAAATAACTCAGTATCCATCAATTGGTGAATGGATACACAAATTATAGCACATGCTTACAACCGAAATTGTTTAGCAATAAAAAGGGAAATACTGATACACCCAACAACATGGATGCATCTCAAAAGCATGATTCCAAGTGAAAGAAAGCAAACTAAAAGCTACATACTGTATGCTACCATTCTGGACATTCTATGAGATTCTGGAAAAGGCAAAATTATCAGAACAGTGGGAGTAGAAGTGGGAGTAAGAGACTGGTTGTAAAGCAGCACAAAGACGTCTTGGGGGGATGGGGTAAGTGAAGCCATCTGTATCTTGATAGTGGTGGTGGTAACGTGAATGTGTACGTTTGGCATAACCAAATTGTACGTTTAAAATTGATGAATTTCATTATATGTAAATTACACTCAATATAAAAATATTTACTGGGGTTTTGTGAAAGCTGGGTAAAAGTAAAGTCCAGAACATGACATAAGGGTTAAAAAATGGACTTGACTGGGGAAACTTACGAGTCAAGGGTTTCCAAGATAAGAAACGGTCATTCCAGAGGTCGGACTCTGTTAGACATGGAGTGGATCTGTGTCCTAATAGGGGGACTCTGCCCCACGTTACCCTCTCCTCTAATAAGACAGGTACAAGAACACCCACAGGCCAGTGGGAGGGTAACTGAGTACTTGGGTGTGAGGCAGTCTCGGTGTAAATGTTAGCTGTTCAGAGGAATTGCTGGTAAGACCAACTAGCCAGCACACAGAAAACTTGGGATCCAAAGAAAGTTGCACCCATCTTGCTAGAGATTAAAAAAAAAAACCTCTTGTCTTGTGAGAAACTGAACTCAGGTGCAAGGTCCTCTCTCTGAGAAAAGGAGGATTGACTGTTTCTACCATGTAACCCAGCAGGAGCACCCAGTCACTATAATCCTGTATGTTGAAACATGGGGCCTTTTAATGCCTCAGTGGTGATACCTCTCACCTAACACTAGGTTCTGAGTAAACTGATAAATGAGACAAAAAGTTAAGGCTAATGGAAGGTCAAATTATGGCTATCATGTCTGCTAACAGCTTTGGGAAGATATAGCTTAGTATGAGGCCACTTGGGTTTCCAAATATCGAACTTCAGAACTGAACAGACATTCCCAACCTGCTGGCACCATTTCTGGACCTGGGAAGACTATCGATAAACAGGGCCGAGAAGGATTCCTGACCTTTATGATCAGATGTAATCATTAGAGACAAAAGGGGAGCTGAGCCAAGAATGTTTGGCGTTTTCTTCTGAATTTTACCAATTTGGGAAACGGTTATACCTTCCCTGGGGCAGAGGGAGTAAAAGGAGGAGGAAGGTCAGGAGTGTTATACAGATAGAGCGTACTTCCCATGGAAGGCGGCATCGGGAATGGGAAACAAGCATTCCGTACCAAGAGTATTCACCTCATTATTAATCTTTATTAAAGTATCCTGCACCATAGAAGCTCATTTGCTAGACTGATTTCATATACGTAAATCATATGTGTGTATAAATATATGCATAAATTTCATATGTGTTTAACGTTTATATCCAGACAACACAGTGTTCCACACAGATAACACATTTCTTGATAAAACAGTTCCCTCAGCCTCATGATACACCTGCATGCAGGCTCTGACAAGTCACAATCGGGAACTTGTGCCTCCAGTGATAGCATCTTGGCTCTTTATCACCATGACTTTGGTGTTTGAGGCCATCTCCTTTTAAAGACCTGATCCAAACAGGAAGGTGGTTATATTATGTAGTCTTCAGGGTGCCAGAACAAGGATAAAGGTTAACGGCAGAGGTAGAGCTAAGGCAATTGAGAAATGTCTAATAATCCCAGTATCTTTGTCCCAGCCAATGGAGGAGAATGACATAAAGCAAGGACAGTCACTTTTTGAAGAGACATAAAGGTGTGATATTAGGCATTTAGGAACAGGTGACTTATTTTTGAGTTAGCAATTACAATGCTAGATTTTTCCATCTTGTGGTTCTTTCAAAACTATCATTCCTCTAAAATTAATACTCTCAAATCTGCTCTCTCTTTATAACTTCAACTCCTGCTTCCTTGTCCTTTGGGAATTGTGTCTCAGACTATACAAGCTTTTTAGGTGCTTCCCTCATATGTCAGCTCACATGTCTAATTTTCCTGAAGCACAAAGAATTCTTTCTCACTTCTCTTTGCCTTGTAGGTTAGTAAAATAGCTCTAGAACGCCTTAAAAGATGATGTTTGAATTATAGTTTGGGCATTTTCTTAAAGCAGTTAGCAAAATCTCTACTCTGAATTGGTAATAGAAAAATGTTTTTTTAATTAAATACTTAAGGTTAGAAAAGGGTGTCTTGTTTTTCTTGTGTGAGTGATCACAGGGGACAGAATTTCTGTTGTTATTAGCGGTACAGCTTTTCTCTAACTATCTGAATGATTTGGGTAACTATTGTAAAGATGATTCACCAATAACCACAGGAAAAAACGTTATATACCAAGATCTCTCAATGAATAAGACTGTTGAGACTTTAACATTTCTCAATTAAAAAAATTTATCTTTCAATATAAAAACTTCAGTACCATCGCGAAAGCCACATCACGTTCAGCAACTTCTAAAATGGGCACAGCTTAACTTGGATAGTCACAGACCACTAAAGATGGAAGATTTCATTAGGCCATTCTGTCTGCCCTCTGTCTCTGGTTAAGACCTTCACCAACATCCCTGGCAGGCGTTAAGCAATCAGAGAGATTACAGTCCACAGCCCCCAGTACGCTGCATTAGAAAAGGCAGATAGAAAATTTTATCTTCCTATTATTTAATCCTTTCAATTATTTGCTAATTACCCTAATTGTGTCTTATGAAACAACAAAAAGTAACTGAACTCTTTCATTAACATAACTGGTGTCTCATCTCTCTTAAGTTTTGGCATCTCCAAGTCAAACTGTTTTTCTTTCACTGCTCAGGAGACTCTACTAGTAGAGTCATTGTCAGCCTGATTGGGGGGTTTTTTTTGATCAATAAATGTTTTCAATTTTTATATATTTCTCGGGAAAAACTTTTTTCCAAAAATTTAATTGCTGTAAATCACTCCATTTTATCTCATCACTTTGTGTTTTATTTCTCCAAGTTTCCAAGGTTTGAGTGACGTAAACACTTGTTTTTCTGGCATTCTTCGCAAACTTTTCATTTGGGGAATAATCATCCCAATTTTTTGATTTTCCCTTGGGGATACAACACTACCACCCTCTAACTCAATATCTCAATA
>NW_020172625.1:2163452-2348455 GCF_003031525.2 Neophocaena asiaeorientalis asiaeorientalis
TATATATATATATATATATATATTTACATATATATATACACACACATATATTTATTTATAAATATACATGGTGAGGGAGATCAATGATTGATAGATATCTTTTATATACTTATAGATAAACAAACATCCTTTATATGTTGATATAGATGTAACTTTTGATTTCTGGGTACAGAACTGGATTTATCTGACCTCTTCATTGCAACATTATGTCATTAACATATTATCATTGATTCAAATTTGTCCTCTATTTTATTTCATATTTTCCCCCCAAAGTTAGCCATTTTGCATGCTTGTGCTTGGGATCCACCTCCCACAGACTTTATTTTTTTTTGTATATGCATATCAATGTATCATATCTAGCAACGCTTTGCATAACTCTAATTTGCTTAAACAGCGTTGAGCTACACAGCTATTCAATTTATTGTTAATAATATATTGATCTATTCACATTAATATATGTACAATTAGTTTAGTCTTTTGGAATCCTATGTAGTAGACTCATAAGAATTTTTTACATTTTATATATATTCTTTCTCTTTATTTATTTCTAGCTTGTTTTCATCTCTTTGCTACTTCGAACAACGCTATCGATAACATTCTCATACCTGGGTATTGTGTACCTGGTAACATTGTGTACCTGGGCAAAACATTTTCTCAAGCACACACATGACTGCAATTGCTGGGCCTTACAATATGCACATATTCAATTTCTCTCAATACTGCCAAATTGTTCTTCAAAATAGCTGCACCACAGAAGTGCATGAAGGTTCCCATTTCTCTACATCCTCCTAACCCCTTGGTTTATCTTATCCTGACATTCTTTTTTCCCCACTGGTTACATATTAGTCATTGAAATCATTCTCGTAATTGGGGTTTCGTTTTCTGAGTTGTTGGTCATGACGATGATCATACTTGTCTCCTCAAAAAGCAGTTTTCCCCACCCAGTCTCAGGTAGTGACGGAAAGCCTGCATCACTTCTTATTTAATTCCGTTCGAAATGTATCACGATCTTTTCCAGGAAGAGAAGAACAACTGTATAAATGGTGCAATTTCCTGTGATAGCATTTCCTGAAAACCTATGAAAAAAGACCTTCATACTTCTCAAACTCTTGCTAACAGCATTTTCTCTAAATGATCTTTTATGATTTGTCATTTTTTATTGAATGATTCCCTCACACCTCACTTCCTTCATTGTACACAATGCTATCTGACCATGTGTAACATAAATTCCACTAGCAAAGGAAAAATAAAAGCAGCAGGAAAAATTAATTTTATTTTTCCAGCAATCACTTTGCCCCGTCTTGTGGAGCAGATGTGTAAAATATCTCCAGCCAGTCTGGGGGTCTGGGGCACGTTACCTTTTTATCTTGGAAGCGAAACAAAGGGAATAGCCCATCTTGCTAAACACTGATTCAGATTCCACTCTCCCTGTGATGGGCTTCCTACCACTGCTACATAAAGTGCCAATTGAAACCAGCCCTGTCATAGAGCCTTGTACAAAATATGAACAGTGCTAAATACCTTAAAGTGAATTGATTTCCACCGAAAGTGTTTTAACCTCCTTTTAGGTCAAGAAATAGCCATTTTCTGAGCTTCCCTGTAACCTGAGAATTAATCCTAAGAGGCAGGTGTGCACTGAATACCTCATTGGTTCCATGAAATTCGTTGAAAATGCCTTTGCATAGGACTGTCCTTGTTACCCCTTTCCCAGGCTGAGGGGTGCTTTGCGGCAGTAGAGTGACTCTTTGACGGTATTCTTTCACATTATAGACTGCTAATCTGTTACTTTCTTTAAAAACAAAATTGGGTTAGACTCAGGGCAACATAAGATATGAGCCTGTTTTTAGTTTGTTATGACAGAATGGGCACTGAGTCAATTTTACAGATGAGTAAACTGAGGCCCTGAGAGGTCTAAGACTAGCAAGGATTCACAGTTGGGGTTACAATGGTGCTAGACCTGGGCGGTTATGAAATGAAGGCGAAAGCACATGGAAAAGCATAAAGTGACACAAAAACCTGATGGGCACTGGTAGTCACTTCCAAACTGTCTATGTTCTGTCTAGATGACATCTGAGTGGGGAGATCCCATGTATGAGGCAGTCACAAGATGACAATAATAACTTTTGTCATTAACAATAAATGAGTGCTTTTTGTGCCAGAAACTATTACTATTCCAGATACTCTATTAGTTTATTTAATCCTTCCAACAACTCTATGAATTAATATTAATATACCCATTTTAATGACAAAGAAACTCAGAGAACTTAAGCAAGTGATCCAGGATTGCACAGTAAGTAGCAGAGCTCAGCGCAACATCACAGGCAAGCACCAGTGTCTGTACGCTTAAAAACTGTACTCTCTTGTCTCTGCAACCTAAATAATACCACACATAAACCCCTCTTCACATTTTCTTGGCGGTAGAGGTACCTATCCAAATATAGACAGTATAAATCACTGTTCCTTACAACCCAGCCATCTGGAAGTTTTGCTTTATTATTCAGAATCCAAGTTCCCCTAGATCTAGAGCCACTAAGGGTACGAGGTTCAGCTTTTCCTTTCTTTGTTTGTGTGAGAAATGGAAGAATGTCACATATTTTTCTCTGATTTCACTCTTCATTAAATAATATTAAACAACCATTTCAGAATCTAGACAGGGCTCAAACTGTAGAACAATATCTTGGGGCCTCCCTGGTGGCACAGTGGTTAAGAATACGCCTGCCAATGCAGGGGATATGGGTTCGAGCCCTGGTCCGGGAAGATCCCACATGCCGTGAAGCAACTAAGCCCGTGCGCTACAACTACTGAGCCTGCGCTCTGAAGCCCGTGAGCCACAACTACTGAGCCCGTGTGCCACAATTACTGAAGCCTGTGCGCCTAGAGCCCATGCTCCGCAACAAGAGAAGCCACCACAGTGAGAAGCCCATGCACTGCAATGAAGGGTAGCCCCTGCTCGCCGCAGCTAGAGAAAGCCCGCACGCAGCAATAAAGACCCAACACAGCCAAAAATTAAAAAATAAGTTAAAAAAAAGAACAATATCTTGGCTTCTTTCTACACTGAGCTCTGAAATACGTTCTAATAAAAGACTATCTTTCTAGCACAGACACAAGTAGAGAGTGTGAATCACCCATGGAATGAGAAGTTGGCCATATGTAATCAGTCAATCCCTTGACCCTGCCCCCCTGCACCGATTCTCAAAAGACACTTGTTCTCTCTGGCACATTATGTCATTTTTTTTTTCTTCTGAGAGTGATGCATTTACTGAGCACCAATATAATTCTTTGTTCCTGGGTCAAGGGAGACTTTATGCTGACATATTGGTTGGGAGAAGGAATGGGAACAATTATTTATTTAGAAGAATGACTCAAAACTCTCACTCATGTTTTCATTTATTTTTTCCACTGCTCTAGCCAACGTTCTGAAATGATGACCTAAGAAGGGTATCGGGGCAAACAGACACAAGTTATCTCAGCTCACTGTTGTGTTCTATCTTTCTTCTTTCAGAACTCATCAAAGAATAACTCATTCCTGGCCCATATGGAGGAGTTCAGCAGAATGAGGAATGTGTGTTGCACCTGGGAAAACAGAACGTGAAAAGCAATGCACTAAGGACAATGAGATGCTTGTTCTTCAAAGCAACTAGACAGATAGAGCCTTGCAAGTCCAAATAAATAATGGCTATTTTCATAGAGTAGGTGACAGTAGTGTATTACATTTTTTTTAAGAACAAAAGACACAGCCCTGCTATCACTGCAGGCCTACTAAGGCCCAGAAGTGTGGCTCACTCTAAAACGACACAAGATATTGAAAGTCTCTGGAATGATGTTGTCAACACATGTATAAATCTAGCCCTTCTAAGCACTTAAAGTGAAAAATACTTACTGCATGGGCCAAATTTGGATGAAACCAGGCACGGACACAAAGATGCGTGCTTGGCAATGGCAGTATTTGATGGAACACAGCTGATTCCTTCATCCTTCTGAATTCTTGAAGGAAAACAACACAGTGCTTAAGGTTGCAGGCACACATTCCAGAATGCCTAGGATCAAATCTTGGTCCCCCCTTAGCTGAGTGACCTTGGGAAAGTTGAGTGACCTTGGGAAAGTTACTGAGCCATATTGTTCCTAAGTGTCTTATCTGAAAAATGGTAGGATGGTAACAGTAGCTGCCTTCTAGGGTGGTTGTGGGGACTAAAGTCACCAATATGAAAAGCTCATAGAACAGCTAGAATTTATTGAATGTGTAATAAAAGGTAGCAATTCATATAGTTATTAGGTAGTAAAGACGGTTGGTGATTTGGAGAGGAATTTATAAAATCACATGGACCTGGTATTTTCACATAAGGATAACTGGGTGAATATGGGTCACAGACTCTTTCTTCCCAAACATCTAACTACATCAACCATGACCGTGACGAAACCTCATTAGCAGCAAATACAAAAAGAGGCATAGTTCATTCCATAAATAGAAAGACACAGAGGATTCTAGAATATCATGGCAGGTCTCCTAATATTCTCACTTCTCCTTTCTACCACCAAGAAACCATTCTGGCAGAACAGAACAAAAATGACCCAATAAATGAGAAGTGAACTTAGTGGCACCTGTATCTTTTCATCATCTAACTCTGGGAATAGTGAAATGAATTGCTGGGCTAAAACCCACGAAAATGGAAGAACTGAACAAACAGGCTGACTTTTGCTGTCAGGAATGAACATTCTAGGTCACCTCAGTAAATCAGGGAAAAGATAAATGTAAGGTTTTCCCTCTACATAGAAATAGGCTGCAGATCCTTGACGAGATATTATAAAACCTGGAATGGAAACTTTTAGCAAAATTTCACAAGAGAAAGCACAGCCCAGATACTCTAGCAAAGTCTTTACTCCCCTCAAATGAGCTCTTCTGCTTCGCCACAGATAAAGTAACAAGTGACTTGCTTTCAAGAGCTATTGAAGATCATCCTTTTAAATAAGCTTTATGTCCAGATTGAATTTTTACTTTGGAATAGCCATTATTTTTAATTAACAACAATTTTTTGCCTTGCAGATTTATTTCTCCAACAAATATAAGATGAACGGCATTACAGAGACCATATCCTTCAAAACTGTCCTTACGGTATTCTAGAAGGAGAGACTCCAGAGAAAAGAAAGTTAAGAAAGTTGCTTTAACTCTAAGAGTGCTTATTCAAGCCAGCTGGACTTTTTCTTTTCTTTTCACTTCGTTAACATAACTGCTCAGGATGGTCTGTGCTTTTATTTTAGTTGCTGTAATCAGTTACTGCTCCAAAGCTGGAGACTGGGGAGGAGGTGTCACGAGGACTTCCCGATTTGTGCACATTTGTGACCACGCTGGTAGAGAAGAAAGTTTGATGGAATCAATAAGATGTTATTTTTAAGGTCAAGGTACTTGGGGAAGATGGGAAGTCAGAGCACCAGGGATGAGGTGAGTCATCTGAGAAGTTCAGCACAGCATGAGGCTTTGTGGTCCAGGAAGTAAGCAGGGGTATATTACGGAGCCTAGAATTCTGTTCCTGTCAGCCTTGAACTCCCGACGCCCTGTACCCAATTCACAGCTGCAAGGGGCTGCAGGGAACCTTGCTGCTCACAGAGGACTGAAGGCAAGGATGCGCCAGAAGTTTCAATGTGGGGATTATTTTAGGTCATGGACTACAATGATTTAGCAAGAAATTCAGACGACACCCTGACAAGTCCAATCTGTTTCTTCATCAACTTTGATATTGGCTGTGTCCCTCAGGCACTAAAGGAAGCAGTCTTTGTTCTCTGCCAGCATTTGCTTTGCCGAAAGCCAAGAGAGGAGATGAAAGTCAGACTTAAGCAGAAACAAGGAGTCCTGAAGCAGCATTTGAGCTTTCAGTCGTTCTCACCCTGATTTCTAGCACCCAGCTTCTCTTTCCAGGCCCATTACCACACCCTTCTTCATCAGGGCCGACTTGTGGATGAAAAGTACGGACTCGGAGACTGCTTTCAGCTCTGAGAATAAGATTCTGCTGATGGGAGCTCATCTTCCCCTGCTCTTCAGAGAAGGTTACAGCCCACCTCCTCACCATTCCCAGCGCAGACATCCTTATCCTTACAAAGCCTCCAGGCTGTCCCTCCTTCTGTCATTCTCCACTTACATGTCCTTCAAGACCCTACTCAATTCAGGCCTCTTCTCTGCGCTGGAGGCAGACAGACAGCCCTGTACTCAGATTTGGGCTCCACTGCTTCCTAGCTGTGAAACCTTGGGCAAGTTACTCAACCTCTCTGAGCCCACTGTAAGACATGGACCCACTGGAGTCACCTCATAAGGCTGCTCTGAAAACTAAAGGAGAACATGTGTTTTTGGTGCCTGGCATATTAGAAGTATCCACTAAATGCGTACTTTACCTGATGTCTGTGACTCTCCAATTACTCCAGACAAGTTTGCAACTCATCTGTTGTTAAAGATGAAAACCACAGGTCAGGAAGGATTTTAGCCCTCTAAATCATTTAAAAGAGGTCAGGTTTTTTCTTTTTTTAATATTTAGGCAAGACTAGAGTATGTTCCTTTTTATTAGTATTATCATCATCGTGATTAATAAAATAGCATCAAAAACTATTATTTAATGAACACTTCTATTGCTCCATGTGATCTTTTCAACAGCTTTGTGGCAGGTCTTTTATTTGTGAAAATCTCCCCAAATTTAGCAGCTTAAGGCAGCAACAAATTTAATATACCTCCTGAATTTGTGGCCAAGGTATTTGAACGAGGCTCAGCAGGGCAACTCTCCTGCT
The DNA here is from genome assembly GCF_003031525.2 of Neophocaena asiaeorientalis asiaeorientalis. NCBI lineage: Eukaryota > Metazoa > Chordata > Mammalia > Artiodactyla > Phocoenidae > Neophocaena > Neophocaena asiaeorientalis. The sequence goes on from NW_020172625.1 coordinate 2,170,221, forward strand.
CTGCAGCTACCCACTGAGGTTCCTTGGGGCTTTTGGTTGGTTTTCCTGGAGAATTCTAGTTCTCTGTTCTGGAGAATCCAGAACTACTATTCTCCATCCTGGAGAATCCAAGATGGCTTCATTCCCACCCCTGGTATGTAGGGACGGCTGGAAGAGTGAACTCTGCCGGGACAGTCGACTGAAACACCGACAGACAGCCTCTCCAGCTTGGTAGTTTCAGCATAGTCAGACTTCTTAAATGGCAGCTCGGGACTCCCAGCAAGTCAGGAAGGAGATGCTGCCCAGAAATGGCACAGTGTCACTTCTGCAATTTTCTATCAATCAAAGCACTCACGGAGCCCACTTAGATTCAAGGGGAGGGGACAGAGACTTCATCTCTTGCTGGGAGGAGTGTTAAACAATGTGTGGTCCTGCTTAATCAACTATTATTATTATTATTATTCTCATATTGCAAATACAGCCCAAGTTTCACAGTAGCTGTTTTACTTGCCCAAGGTCACACAACTAGTAGTGAAAGAACAATTTCACACAACTAGTAGGGAAAGAACAATTCAGAAATGTCTAGCCCTCACGCCTACCCTCAAGTCTTAACCAGTCATTTGTGTTCTCTCTCTCTCACACACACACAGAAGCACACACTCCAGCAGAGCTGGAAATGAGTGCTTATTCAAGCAGTTCTGTTACCTTCATGGAGGAGTGCTGTGGGAATTGTAATGGCAATCAGTTTCCCCACTGCAATTGGAAAGTTGGTTAATGTATTGGCACTAATACAGCGCCTCTTCCCATCACAGCAGAATTGGCTGTTACTGTTATAGTTGGATTACGGCCACTTCTCCCTCCTTTGCAAAATTTAAGTCTGTGATGTTCTCGTCAAGGGAAATGATGATGGAGTTACAGAAGGCCAGTGATTAAATTTGCTCGGCAACAATCCGTAAATAACCTACACATTCCATTTGCCAGCTTTGATTTGGTCCCTAACTTCTACAAAGGGCTGACTTCCAGGTATTGCAATAGAAAATGAGCCAGGTGTCGGCAGGGGGCCATGGTGGCAGGGGGAGGAGAGGGAGAGCCCATGTGGGAGCCAGATTGGTCTCAGAACTTCAAGGAAAAGTGACGAGCAGATAGGCATCTTAAGAAATCTCACCAAAAAAAATTTAATTGGCTGTCCTCTTTCTTGCCCTTTTCAACTGTCTACCACACATCTCTTCCTGCCTCTGCCCACGCTGTGCCTGTGGTGGGTGTACTAGGACAGCTCACTTCTCTTCTGTTGGAGTCTGATTGTGGAATCCAGACTCTTCTCTCCCTCACTGCAGGTGATTTCAGTGGAGGCAGGAGAGGATGAGGGATGCCATTATTCCTGGATAATAAAGATTCCAGGAATCTTATTACTGTATGAGGATTCTCCTCAGTTTTTGTTCTCTCATTGTATAGGGGGGCCCCAAACTCTGTTCCAACTTACATAAATAAAATGCATTCATACCCTTGCTCTAAATGCCACCAAACAGTTACCGGGTGATGAGAGAGAGTGAGGGAACTAAAGAGAGCTAGACTGAGAAAAGGGAATTTATGCCATCCAAAAAAGCATTGACAGAGAATGTCTGCCAGTTAGCACAGGTTCAATTCTATTCATAAAATAACAACCATGAAAAAAAACCACAAAAAACCAAGGACTTCACGAAATCCCTCCACTCACAATCTCAAATTTTCTTGGTCTTTTAAACTATGCTGTCCCTTTTGGCTTTGCTGTTTATTTTCTTTTTTTCTTGTTTTAATTAATTAATTTTTGGCTGCATTGGGTCCTCGTTGCTGTGCATGGGCTTTCTCTCTATTTGCAGCGAGCAGGGACTACTCTTTGTTGCGCAGCACAGGCTCTAGGCGCGCAGGCTCAGCAGTTCTGGCTCGCAGGCTCAGGAGTTGTGGCACATGGGCTTAGTTGCTCCATGGCATGTGGGATCTTCCTGGACAAGGGCTCGATCCCGTGTCTGTCCCACTGGCAGGCAGATTCTTAACCACTGCGCCACCAGGGAAGTCCTTGGCTCTGTTGTTTCAAGGAAAGTTAATTCAGGTGAACATGCTTTCTTTCAACATAGATATATTGAGGTATGCTGGGGTTTTGTTCTACCATAAAATTCACCTGTTTTAAGTAGTACACAATTTAACAATTTTTAATAAATTTACAGAGTTATGCAACCATCACTACAATCTAACTGTAGAAATTTCTATCACACCACTTGTAGTCACTCCCCATTCACATGTCCAGCCTCAGGCAATAACTAATCTACTTTTTGTCTCTCCAGATTTGCCTTTTCTGGACATTTGATATAGATGAGATTATAAATATGTGACCTCTTGTGCCTGACTTCTCACTTAGTATAATGTTTTTCAGGTTCAACTGACAGGTTCAACATCATGTATCAGGATTTCATTCTTTTTACTGCAAATTGTATTACACTGTACAGATATACCACATTCACTAGTTTTATCCATTTAACCATTCACCAGTTTGTCCACCAGTCAATGGACATGTGGGTTGTTTCCACCTTTTAGCTATTATGAACAATGCTGCTATGGACATTTATGTGCACGTCTTTGTGTAGAAAAGAGTTTTTATTTCCCTTGGGTAGAGACCCAGGAGCAGAATTCCTCGGTGATATAAAATATCTATGTTTAACGTTTTAAAAAACTACAAAACTATTTTCCAAAATGGCTGCACCATTTTACATTCCTAGCAGCAATCTATGGAGAATTCAAATTTCTCTACATCCCCATCAATGACTGCTACTCTCTGACTTTTTTTTATTATAGCCACTCTCTGGAATGTGAAGCAGTATCTCATTGTGAGGTAAAAAGCCTTAAGACTCTCAGATAAATACCTTTAATATTACTGCCATAAATCAGGAAGATGGAAAATTTTCACATTTTAATGAAAACATCTTTCTCTTTTCTAAGCACTTAGAGACTCAAAGTAGAATTTTACAAACTGTGTCTGGGGGTTAATTCTAGTTTTCTTAGCAAACAGGTCAAAGACTTATGCTTAATGAATAGACTTAGATCTTATTTCTGGTGTTATTGGGACATGTTAAACAAGTATCCTTTGTCTATCACTTAAAACACATCTCATATATATGGGAAATGTTATAGTATCTCCTACCACTTCCTACTCAACATGCCCATAACCCCTTGTGTTCTTTTCTCATATCTTGTAATACTCTGTAAGACTGTAGGCAGACTTCCATTCTGGGTAACTAGTGGTCATTCAGAAAATATCTGAGCAGGCTGAAGAAATGCTATAAGGTGATAGCAGCATTATTTACAATAGCCAAGATATGGAAGCAACCTAAGTATCCGTCAACAGATGAATGCATAAAGAAGATGTGCTGTGTGTGTGTATACACACACACACACACACACATATATATACACACATACCACATCTGGAATATTACTCAGCTATAAAAAGGATGAAATTTTGCCATTTGCAGCAACATGGATGGACCTGAAGAGCATTATACTTAGTGAAGTAATAAGTCAGACAGAAAAAGACAAATACTATATGTTTTCACTTACATGTGTAATCTAAAAAACAAAACAAATGAAGGAACATAACAAAACAGACTCACAGATACAAAGAAAAAACTAGAGGCTGCCAGAGGGGAAAGGGATGGGGAGAGAGGCAAGATAGGTAAAGGGGATTAAGAGTTACAAACTAATAGGTATAAAATAAATAAGTTACAAGAACATAACATACAGCACAGGAAATATAGCCAATATTTTATAAAAACTTTATATGGAGTATAATCTATAAAAATATTGAATCACTATGTTGTAAATGTGAAACTAATATAATATTGTAGATCAACTATACAATAGGAAATCATTAATTAGGAAATTGATTGACAAAGACAGGTAAAGCTAACCAGCAATAACGGAGATAGGAAGGATTAATTTTAATCAGACCATTGTACAGAGGCTCAAATTTTATCAAATTTGAGCCAGTATGACCTCACCCTGCTAAGATGGAAACAAAAGCTCATTTTTGTTGAACATGCCGCAAGAAAACTGGTGAATGACATAACAGTATTATCTGCAATACTCATACACATAACAAATATTGCTGTGTCTTTGTCAGGTTAGGGTGACCAACTGTCCCAGTTTGCTGGGGCTGAGAGGTTCCCCACAATGCAAGACTTACAGTGCTAAAACTGAGAGGCCCAGAAAAACTGTCATCAAACATGGAGGTCTGTGAGGAAAGCAGATGAGAAATTTTGTGGAAAAATCTACACACCTGAATACCTGAGATTTTGTGTTTTAACTCTCCTAGTAATTGGCTTAGACCCTGAGGTCTAAGTCAATTGGCCCCTCTGACCCTGAGGAGTGTGAAATAGGATATCTCAAAGAACTTTTCTAACCCTGGTATTTTATAATTCTTTAGATGTGTATGGTTATAAATACAACTGTTTTATTTTGCTGATCCATAATCCACAGCCAGTAGAGTCAGGAAAAAATACATTTAGGTATAGGAATATGATATTCAAATTCAGAATTTTGCCACTACTGACACTTTAAGGATATTAATTAATAAATCGTCTGGGGCACCCCATGCTTATTTCCACCTCTTACAACTCTGTAAGAGTGAATGACATTATTCTATTAAAATACAAAATACAAATCTTTTTTTGGTACTGGAATTTCTCAAAGAACCCAAATTCTAATCCCAAGAGGTTAAAACTTTTCTCATGGGATTCAAAACAGACTCTGGCTTTAATTTCAGAACTTAGCACAGCACTTTATCACAGTTCCTGCCACACTGAAGAAGCCTAATAAATATTTGTTGAATTCAAATGAACTAATGAATCTTTGACTTTATTTTAAAGTTAATATGCCCAGAAGAGCTGGGGAAGGTTTTCTTGTCTGCTCATCTTTTCACTTTTCAAAAGGTTACAATAATAAGAAGTAACTAACACTGGGTTTATAAGCATTCAGTGGTGAAATGTATTTTAAAATATCTCGTAAGTAATAATGCAATATACAAACGTACCACATTAATGTGTTCTACTAGAAAAAGAAAAAGACACTGAATTTATAGACACTGGACTATATAGTCATTCAAAACTCAATGATTTATATGAGTATTCAGTGGAGCTCTGAATTTTCATTCTGAGAACCATAGCAGTTTTCAGAGATTATAAAAATCTCTGATTATTTGAATGTATCTATGTGCAAAAGTAAGATTAAAGAAATACAATGCTGATACAGCTTAATTTCATCTAAACCCAGAGATTTAAGATATGAAATACAGTTCAAAACAACAATAACCCCAGATAAAAACAACAAACAAACATACACACACCACCACCACTACCACCCCACCAAGTAATTACTTAGGGAGAAATTTGATCCAAACTTGAAAGTCAACTCAGAAGATTGATTCTTTACTTTTTAAAGCAAATGGCATTTATTTTGTTATGTACCCAGGATTTCTCAACCTTTGCGCTACTGACAGTTTGGCTGGATAATTCTTTGTTGTAGGGGGTTGACTGTGCATTGTAGGATATTTAGCAGCATCCATGGCCTCCACCCACCAGCTACCAACAAACACCCCCAAAGCTCCCCTCTCTGTCCCTTGTTGTGACAAAAAACAAAACATTTCTAGACACTGCCAAATGTCCCATGGTGGGCAAAATCACCCAGCTTGGGAACCCTGATCTAACCTGAGGGTATATGAACTAGCTCTGAGAAATATAATAAATAAGACCTTGAGATTTATAAAGTTTCTATGTCAACTATTCTGTAATAGTTTACACGCTTACCTACAATTATTACTTATCATAAAATAATGTCACTTTTGCCCTTAAACAAAATTAAGACTTTCTGCCCATCCCACCCCTATCCCTTGGAATTAATGTTGTTTCTTTGACCCTCGTTCTCTCTTGTAGTTCAAATGCAGCTTTGTTTACCAAAGTCACATTTGGAAAGGCATCCAACTGTAACAAGCAGTCAGGCCTTTTGGTAATGTTTGCTATTTCAAAAGGTTAGCTTGTCAAATTTTAAACACTTCTCTGATACTGAAACTCCCCATCATTGTGTGTTAGTTTCATTCATTTCCATGAAGCTTCTACTAAGAAAGGAACATTTATTCCTTGCAATAAGCAAAAGATATATATTTTTTTATTTTCAGTGTGTTTGATAAAATACATCATGAGAAACTGAGGCAAGGTAGTTTCAAGAGCTTCTCCAAAACAATGAGAATTAGTGAATACAAACATTTCCTGAAATATTATAAAGATCTGTGGCTTTTTCTCCTCCAGTAAACCCCCTCATTCCTATGCATGATTGATTGATGTCCATTTACCAGAAGGAGTTCAATGAAATTAAGAAAAGTTTATTAAATGTAAGTAATATCTAGCAATCTTGAGAACGAAAAAAGGAGCTGGAGGAATCAGGCTCCCTGACTTCACCTCACCTAGCCAACTGCATACTAGACAACTTCTCTCAAAAACGTTAGTGTCTAAAATTCAACCTAGTCAAAGATGATTTCTTAATCACCTGTCCCCTCCAATACTTGTCTCTTTTCTGAATTACTTATCTCAGTGAATGCATCCCTATTCCTTCTCACTCAAGACAGAAACCTCATAATTGTATACATTTCTTATATCATCTGTCTTTCCATCCCACTGCCATGAATTCAGTCTAGGTCTCATATTTACTTTCTGTAATGTTGAGAAAATTAATAGTGTCCTGTTACGTGCTGGGTTGTGCCCCCCCCCCACCCAGATTCATATGTTGAAGCCATTAACCCCCAGTACCTCAGAATGTAACGGTATTTGGAGAGAGGGGCTTCAAAGAGGTAATTAAGTTAAAAAGAGGCCTCTAGTAATGGCCCTAATTCAATATGACTGGCGTCCTTATAAAAAGAGGAGATTAGGACCCAAAGGGATGCCAGGGATGTGTGCACAGAAGGAAAGGCCATGTGAGGACACAGAGAGAAGCAGGCCTCTACAAGCCAAGAAGAGACACCTCGGAAGAAACCAAACGTGCCAACACCTTGATCTTGGACTTCTAGCCTACAGAACTGTGAGAAATAAATTTCTGCTATTTAGCTCCTCAGTTTGGAGATTGCAACTGAGGCATGTACAGGAAGCCACCACACTCCTCACCCCTAGGATCTAAACTTCCTGGCTCAATATAGACTTCAGTTCTGCTTCTGCTATCCCTCTGCTCACAAATCCAGCTGTTATTAGGCTGACAGTAATCTGGTAACCTAATATAGTGCTATCATTGTGTTCAATGCTCTGAACACCGAGATGAACAAGAAAACAACATCATCCTCAAGAACCTCAAAAATGCCTAGAGCCATACCAAGTGTGGTGAGGATGTGAAGCAACCAGGACCCTCATTCACTGCTGGTAGGAGCAGAAGTAGCAACAACTCTGGATGTCTGTTTGGCAGTATTTACTCAGGATGAACTTATCCATATCCTGTGGCCCAGCAAGTCTACTCCTGGGTATATACCCAACAGAAATATGTATATGTGTCCTTCAAAAGATCCATGCAAGAAATGTTCAAAGCAGCACTGCTTGTGGGAGCCAAAAACAGCCTAAGCACCCATCAAGAATGAATAAATTGCATAATGACATAGTGGAAAAATATACAACAATGCAGATGAATAAATTAAAATGAAGTATGGTACTGATGGGTGGGTCTTATAATGTTGAGCGTAGGATGCCAGTCTCAAAAGAGGCTATGTAGTATGATTCCATTTACAGAAGTACACAAAAGGCAAAAGGAATCTAGAAGACAGGAGAGTGGGTACCCTTGAGGAGTAGCTAGAAGGAGGCATGAGAGAGGCTCCTGGATTGTTATTTCTTCTTCGTGTGGCTTTACACAGGTGTGTGTTCGGTTTGAGAAAATTTATAACATGCATACTTTTCTGTTTATATTATATATTTACATTGCATTGTATATTTCACTGTTATATTTGATTTCCATCCCACTGCCATGAATCATATATATATGATTTGCTATCATATTCCGCAAAAAGTTTATAAAAATTAAAATTCCAAAATCCCAATATAAATTAGTGGAAGATCCCAGATCTATTTCCATGATTTATTAATGCAGAAACTGAGTTTGCTTTTTCCTGAGATTTCCCCAGCTTCCAACTAAAACTGTCAAAGTCCTCTACAGCCAGCTGCATGAATATACAAAGGTTCCTGGAAGCAAAAATAAGTAGGAAATGTCAGAATACTCATATTGCACTTCCTGCCATCCCCTTTTACTGACTTAAAGAAAAAACGTTGAGAACCCCAAACTGAAATTCCCCCTTTCCATCTTCAATGCTCTAAAATCACAATCTTAAAAGGCATAATTTCAGAGAGAGACAGGCGCACCAGCAGGTGCCATTTCTAATTCCTCAGGCTACCATCTGTGCAGAGTGCTGAGAGATAAAAGCAGTGATGAGAGCATTCTTTCCCCAATTTCATATTCATGGAATTTGTTGTTACTTAACTTTTCACGAATCGTTAGACTGAAGTACCTCTCCATTTCCCTCCCAAATACTGTCATTTGACCTGGTATCCAGCTTAATACAGCCTCTGCTTTTGAACAGATTTCCTCACAAGTGGCAATCTCTAATAGGGTCATGTCGAGAGGCAACCTAACTGCATGCTACCTAGTGCACGGAAATGTGATGAGGGCAATTTCAAATGGCATTCAATCAAAAAATCTGAAAGTTTTATTAGGTGCGGTTGGGGGCTTTTTCAGATGAGGCTCACTGCAGCTCGACTTTGACATTTTCAACTAAGATTTCAAAGGATTGAATTTTTTAAACTGTACACGTACTCAATGGTCCACATTGCCGTACGGATCAAATAGTTGGGCGTGTTTTTAAAATACTGAATGCAATTTCCTTTTCTTCTTCCAAATAAATACAATAGACCACTTGCCACTTAATCATCAATATGGAGGCTCTCTAAATGTGTGAGATAAGTTAAATATTAAACCATAAGATCAAAATTTGGGTGTTGCTGGGAAAAAATACTACTTCTGCGTTGCTGTTCAAAATATGCACCCATATTTAGTTACTGCATACCCCCTTTTTTCAGGATAGAACTGCTTGTGTAAGAACTGAATCCCAGAAAGAATTGAGGGGGGGGCTAGGATGAAATTGCTGGCCTTCTCCAATCCTTTGGCAGTTAAAAGGATAGAGTCCTGGATTAATAGGAATATATGCTGAAATAAATAAGCCACAGGCCTTTGTTGAGGTAGGGGAGATGATGATGGATAGTTGCCTTTTCTGAGCATAAAAAAGTTCAACCAAAACCAGTTATAACTTTTCAAGAAATTCACGGCCCTGAATAGTCTAGGCAAAAACAAAAATGGTACAAAGTTGGGATTAAGTCATTATTCTGGAATGAGGCATTTTAAAGATAGGGACCACCTGAGAAGTGTGAGTCATCCTGACCTAAGTGGAGTAAGATTGGTAAGGTATTAGGTTTAGTCTCTTTGTATCTTTTCCATTCAGGTGACCCAACACCAAGCCAGGCTGAGAATTCCTACTGCAACTCAAGACAATAATCCAGATTTCTACTTGCCTTGCTTCTACCATCAATTTCTTTAGAGAAAGGAAGAAGAAAGGATGAGGGCATTACACAACTCCTAGTACCGTTTTAACCTCCACTGGGTTCTTACTACAGTTTTTATGGTTCCTGGCTATTCTGCCAGCCTTGACTCCCCTTCCCATCAACTAATCCATGTAGAGCTAACATGTGGCTCATCTCAGCTTTGGACTTTGTTCTTCAGACATCCATACTTATTTGTTTTTTTGGTTCTTTTATTATAAAAGGAATTATTATTATGTAATTGTTAAACATTAAGTAACTACAGGAAGGAGAGGAGAGATTTTTCTCTATTTCCAATAAACAAACCACATATTATCATTTTGGTAACTACCTTTCTATTCTTCTTTCATATATAATCTTATAGTAATTAGATAAGTTATATAAAATTTTATCCAATAATCAGAAATACAGTTGAGAGTATTTCAAGACATGCAACAATCTGGAAGCTCAACACTGAAATCTCAACAAAGGTCTCTAAGTTTTTTAGGCTTGGTATTACAGGTTTCCTCCACTATCTGAAATAAGAGCTTTCCTGCGAAAACTTTGATAAGCTGAAATGGCATAAAGCAAAGAAGCATTATTAAAACACATCTTGCTAATGGATGCACGAAATAAATCGAGATAAAGCACAGATGTACACAGATACAGGTCAAAGCTATGGTGGCTTGATGCTGAGTGTGGTTTCTGGGGAAGGAGCTTGGCGGAGCCACTCCCGCTATTCAGAGTGGGGTGCACTGCCTCTAAAATGACTCCCTGCAAAACAAACACTGAACACTATTTTCACTTTTTGCCTTTTTTTATAAAAGCAAAAATTATCTTCGAATAGTTCTGTTAGCATAAACAGGTACTAATGTAGGTCCTTCATAAAAGCCAAGTGGCACAAAGCAAACCTGAAAAGCAGTGGATAGCTATATAATATAATGGAACCCTTCTTCTTTAATGAGCCTATAGTCATTGGCTATCAAGTCTTAGTTCAAACCATCTCCACAGTCCTTTCCCTGCAATTGAAATTCAGGAATCAGGTAGATGTCAGAGCAAAGAAGCTCTAAAATCAAGTTCAAGTAGGTTCTAGAAAGCTCTTCCCTCTGTTTGCCCTGCCCATATTCCTCCCTTCCACACAGAAGGATGACACTGGTCCACGAATATTCAGTTTTCCTTTCTGAGGATGTTATTTATCCCTGGATTCTGAGCCTGTGCTGCTCTGGAATGCCTGATCCTGACTTCCTCCCTCTTCCTAACCTAACTTTCCTTTCCCCACAAAGCCCAAAAATCACACACAAAAAATGAAAGATGGTGAGGGCAGAAGAGGAAAGGGATAAAGGAACAAGGAGGTAGGGAGAAGTGATCAACATTGAGAGATTCCAGCCTAGAATCTTTTGAGTCTTGGGAAAACCTTTCTGTATGCTCAAGAATAAAATGACACTCATTTATTTAACTAGGTCTTGTGTTAATGAAAAGGGAATGTATATCCTCAAACAACTGGATTGAAACACCAGCTCACTTTCTAGTTGTTGTTTTTTAATTGAAAATCATTAGTAGTATCACTTGATTTACTTTTACTGTTCATAACCAGCATCATGAAAAAGCTCAGATTTGAAAAGTTAATGGAAATAGAGAACGACTTCAGATTTTTAAAAAATTGCTGGCACCCTATTAAGCAAGTAGCGATATTGTGAAATATGGGTGTCTACCGCTGCTGTTTGTTTAATAGCCCATGCCTCCATTTTGCTTTACTATTTATGCAGAACATTTTGACTTTCGGAGAGAAGAGATTTTTCACAAATGCTATTAAAAATGCTTTGTGAGGCAAGATTATTTGGAGCTGCCAAACTAAAAGTGTGGCTTCGAGAATCAGTTAAGCATGGCTTAAAGAACCTAAAACAAGTATTCTATCACCCCAAGCATGGCAACAGTCTCTGGATGACATCCCTCAAAAAGGTGAATTTTAAAATAATTAAGCCTGCTTGTGTAATGGAAACCAAGTTCTGAGACATGTGGGATCCAGTGCTTTGTTAGAATGGTGGCCTTGCAATGAACAGATGTCATGTGGTTTTTACGGTCTGGTGTAGAAGGAAAGATTATGTCACCTCTTGAGAGGAGTCCATCAGCCATTAATCCCTGAGCACACATGCCCCCCTCCCTTCCAAGCACCCACCATAACATTCAAACACACTGCCTATCAAATTTCACAATACAGATCACTTTTCAAAGCACAACTACATGCTTACAAATATCCATTCATCATCGTCACATATTTCAACATAATGTTTTCTTCAATATACAGACACGTGAAAGTTCAAAGCACCTAGGAATTTCTTCACATATTCTTTTATAAAGCCAGGAAGTACGTGTCCTGACCGACATGATGAAATCTTGAGGTCAACTGATTGTTTCTAGATCTCACAGCAAAATCGATACAGAACTAAGTTTGTTTCAAATCTCAGTTTTCTTCTGCCAATCCTTGTGCTACCCAGTGAGGCCCACAAAAAAGCTTAGGTTATGTAAGTGATGGGTTGCATCTCTCTTACTTACTGGCCAGTGATTCCCTCACCACCTTGTGCCCATTCTCATGCCTACAATAAGCGAGAACTGACGGTATCAACTCCCCATTTTGCACCAAGTATTTTTTCATATTTTATCCCACTGAATCTTCAAAACAAATCTATAAGGTAGAAACTGTGGTCTCCATCTTATAAGTGAACTCACTAGAGCTAAAGCATAAAATGATGTAATGTGATAAAAATTATTGGGCAGGAATTCAAGTATCGATTTGCCTAAATCCAAAACCTGTGCTCCTTCATCAGGCTATGGCAAGAGGTTTAATATCTTCCCTTTTCCAAAGAAGTGTTTATAACACTTTCAGAGTAACTCATGGTGGCGATCATGCCATATGGAAATTTCCTAGCAAGTGGCTCTGCAGTTGCTTTCAGGGCCTCAAGCTTGAGGACGCATTCATTCTCATTGGGAAGAAAAGGTCTCTATAGGTTGGTGTTAGGGACTTGAAGATGCTAACTGCAGAACTTATATTCTTCCTCTTCTAAATATTCTAACCAGTAATCCTGACTTCCTCCCTCTTCCTAACCTAACTTTCCTTTCCCCACAAAGCCCAAAAATCACACACAAAAAAATGAAAGATGGTGAGGGCAGAAGAGGAAAGGGATAAAGGAACAAGGAGGTAGGGAGAAGTGATCAACATTGAGAGATTCCAGCCTAGAATCTTTTGAGTCTTGGGAAAACCTTTCTGTATGCTCAAGAATAAAATGACACTCATTTATTTAACTAGGTCTTGTGTTAATGAAAAGGGAATGTATATCCTCAAACAACTGGATTGAAACACCAGCTCACTTTCTAGTTGTTGTTTTTTAATTGAAAATCATTAGTAGTATCACTTGATTTACTTTTACTGTTCATAACCAGCATCATGAAAAAGCTCAGATTTGAAAAGTTAATGGAAATAGAGAACGACTTCAGATTTTTAAAAAATTGCTGGCACCCTATTAAGCAAGTAGCGATATTGTGAAATATGGGTGTCTACCGCTGCTGTTTGTTTAATAGCCCATGCCTCCATTTTGCTTTACTATTTATGCAGAACATTTTGACTTTCGGAGAGAAGAGATTTTTCACAAATGCTATTAAAAATGCTTTGTGAGGCAAGATTATTTGGAGCTGCCAAACTAAAAGTGTGGCTTCGAGAATCAGTTAAGCATGGCTTAAAGAACCTAAAACAAGTATTCTATCACCCCAAGCATGGCAACAGTCTCTGGATGACATCCCTCAAAAAGGTGAATTTTAAAATAATTAAGCCTGCTTGTGTAATGGAAACCAAGTTCTGAGACATGTGGGATCCAGTGCTTTGTTAGAATGGTGGCCTTGCAATGAACAGATGTCATGTGGTTTTTACGGTCTGGTGTAGAAGGAAAGATTATGTCACCTCTTGAGAGGAGTCCATCAGCCATTAATCCCTGAGCACACATGCCCCCCTCCCTTCCAAGCACCCACCATAACATTCAAACACACTGCCTATCAAATTTCACAATACAGATCACTTTTCAAAGCACAACTACATGCTTACAAATATCCATTCATCATCGTCACATATTTCAACATAATGTTTTCTTCAATATACAGACACGTGAAAGTTCAAAGCACCTAGGAATTTCTTCACATATTCTTTTATAAAGCCAGGAAGTACGTGTCCTGACCGACATGATGAAATCTTGAGGTCAACTGATTGTTTCTAGATCTCACAGCAAAATCGATACAGAACTAAGTTTGTTTCAAATCTCAGTTTTCTTCTGCCAATCCTTGTGCTACCCAGTGAGGCCCACAAAAAAGCTTAGGTTATGTAAGTGATGGGTTGCATCTCTCTTACTTACTGGCCAGTGATTCCCTCACCACCTTGTGCCCATTCTCATGCCTACAATAAGCGAGAACTGACGGTATCAACTCCCCATTTTGCACCAAGTATTTTTTCATATTTTATCCCACTGAATCTTCAAAACAAATCTATAAGGTAGAAACTGTGGTCTCCATCTTATAAGTGAACTCACTAGAGCTAAAGCATAAAATGATGTAATGTGATAAAAATTATTGGGCAGGAATTCAAGTATCGATTTGCCTAAATCCAAAACCTGTGCTCCTTCATCAGGCTATGGCAAGAGGTTTAATATCTTCCCTTTTCCAAAGAAGTGTTTATAACACTTTCAGAGTAACTCATGGTGGCGATCATGCCATATGGAAATTTCCTAGCAAGTGGCTCTGCAGTTGCTTTCAGGGCCTCAAGCTTGAGGACGCATTCATTCTCATTGGGAAGAAAAGGTCTCTATAGGTTGGTGTTAGGGACTTGAAGATGCTAACTGCAGAACTTATATTCTTCCTCTTCTAAATATTCTAACCAGTCAATACGAGGATTAAGATACAGTATTTATTTCAACATATAGTATCGTCTTTGTTATTATCTATTCTCCTCTTCCCTCTTCCTAACAGAAGCTCAATTTTGTTCAGTTACCATGTCTCCTTCACACCATCTCAGGAGGATAAGTGGACTCACCCTACTCAAGGAGTGGTTGCAAATAGTCTAAGAGTTATTCTACCCTTTATTAATGATTGGTTAAGGAATGTTCATAAACCACAATTAAGGCCATTGAGACCGCTCTGTTAAGAGGAATATTTCCCACTTTACGAGGAAAGACAAGAAAATAGGGAAAACATAAATGGTACCCCTGTTGACATTGGCAGACATTGGATGCACTCGGTATTTTTGTCTAATTATAATTACATGTTGAGAGAGGAGGGGGTGGGGAGTACTTGGACTATTTATCAGAGAGAGAGCTTGGATTAGTTATCAGTTAGAATTAATCACTCTCTAAGTGCTTTTCTTCCAAAGACAGTTCCTTTGAATTAATGGCTATTTGGGTATTGCCTGAAAGATGTTCTCAGGAGGAAAATTAGACTTGCCTGAAAAATTAAATCTCTTTCCTTCACAAATAATGGGCCTTCTACTGAAACCATAGTTTCCATATCAACCGGCTTTATGGTCCTTCACTAATGCTTCGGAACTGTGCAGGAAGTCACTTTTCCATGCTGACTTCCACAGAATATGATATTATGGTGAACTTGTTGCCTTTTTAACGTTCAGATAAGGTTCCAAATGCCTCTCAGGGTAAGTGCTGATTCTGAGCCAAACTGGAATCAGAAGTTGTTTCTCTCTGCTCTATTCGGAATTTGTAATTATTAGTTTAAATGGATGCCATGTATTCAGGAGAAAGAGCCAAGGCACAAGATGCTACAGATGGGAACTTCTTGAGATAGGAGAGTGGACATTATCCATGGATTCAAGATAGTAGGAAGAGATCTCTTTGCAAAAATCACTTGGGTTTGCCAATATTGAAGGCATCAAAGAAATATGGTATAACTGAAAAATACTGTGAAATTAGGTTTCGAGTGCCATTTACTCACTGTGGAACTTGGGTAGATTAATTTTTCTGACCCTCAATTTTTGCACGTTAATTAAGCTTATCAATATTCAGCAGAAATCTTTAAAGAGTCTATCTAGGTGGTCAGCCATCTTCCCTACAGGTTCAGTTTCATCTTCGTCCTTTTATTTCCTTGTTTGTCATGTAGACCAGGGCTTCCATAGCTCCCATCCACTAGCTGCCCCTGAGCCTGGGAAGTCAGACACAGCAATAAACAACACCACAAACAACATTCATGTTTTGCCTTAGTTTACAAAATGTATTCACATACATTTTCAAGTTAGTCATCATAACAATCCCACGAGACTAGTAGTATTAAGACACCTACTCTACAGATAGTGAAAATGAGACTCAGGATGTTGAAGCAAACTTCCCAAAGGCACTAAGCTAGGAAAAGGCAGATCAGGATAAAAATCTAGTCTGCTTGACAAAAATCTTGTGTTCTCCATGGGAGCCTGGAAGTCAAGAGAACCACTGTGGAAGCAGCTTCTGCTATAGACATTTCTGCTTGCTCTGCAGCTGGTTAGGGCATGCATCCCACTGCTTTTGTGAGAGTTAGTTGCAACAGGTAACAAACAAACTTGTCCTGGGTACTGGCTTCTGCAAAAATGAGCTCCCACTAGAACATACCTGTGAGCTTATGTCTCCTTCCCCAGTAGCAGCCAACAGCCCATGAGAGACAAATTCAGGGATATAAATTTCTGTCCCCATGCCTGAAGATGGGACTATTGGTGGTGTTACTTACACTCTAGAGCTTCCTGTGCAATCAGACTGAGGCTAGACTTGAAATGAACTCACATCTTTGCCTAGCTTCTTTCCCCACCCTACCTTGCTTGGCTCATTCCCTTGCAGAGTCCCCTGAGAGTGTGCTTTCATAAAACAGCTGCACAAGTAACTCCATCCCAGGATTTGCTTCAAGAGAACCCAATCTCAGGCAAAAATGGACTCTACGGTACCTGGGATTATATCCTGGTTTCACTACTTATTAACTGCGTGATCTTGGGGAAATTATGTAACTGCTCTAAGCCTCAGTTTCCCCATTTGAAACACAAAGATAACAGTAGGATCTACCTATTAGGATTACTGACAGTGTAAACTGTGGTAATCAATGATAAAAGCTT
Source organism: Neophocaena asiaeorientalis asiaeorientalis (assembly GCF_003031525.2). Classification (NCBI taxonomy): domain Eukaryota; kingdom Metazoa; phylum Chordata; class Mammalia; order Artiodactyla; family Phocoenidae; genus Neophocaena; species Neophocaena asiaeorientalis. The sequence continues at coordinate 2,186,937 of NW_020172625.1, forward strand.
CTCTCCATGCCTGGGAAATAGTAAGCACTTAATAAATGTGTGTTGGTATTTATCACGATTATCATCATTATTGTAATTCTCACAACATCCCCAATCCATGCTAGTCCTTTGAAGATACAATTTCCTTAGCCCTACTGAACTGGGATGCTGGATGTAGGAAAAAATATACAGAAGAATAGCATATGCAGTGGTGGCAGCCAGGGAATTTCAACAAAACGGGGATTAAACCAAATGATATACTTTAAGAAACATCTAGACTTCCTGATGCCACTCATTCAAATCAATTTAGTAGACATTTATGGAGTGCCATGTGCCAGGAACTGTGGTAGTTTCTAGACATCCGAGAAGGGAATCTATTTCTCTCTTGACAAGTTGACGCTACAGGAAGGGGGAAGGGTTTTCATTTTGTGATGCACTAGTAATCCCCTCAAGTATTGCATACACAAATGTATAAATGTTGGCTATTAAGTCATAATACATTTGAAAGTCTCAGATAATTGCCCAGGAGGTGAAATAAACAGGCTTGGGGATAAATCTAGTTGTAATATAATTGTTAGTTATATAAGCTTTTAATGGATTATATTTTTAAGTACTATTACTTGTAAACTTTTGCTTTTAGCAAATTAGGTATCATTTGAACACACTGGCTGATGCCTAATGCCGAATAAGAATTAGAATTATATTTTGCTTGTTATGTAAGTAAATAATCTTGTTGCATGCCTGTTTAATGCTTGCGAAAACCATTCCAAACAATCTCTTTAGAATAAGAGTCTAATTACATATTTATCATTAAGATTACAGTGAGCTAATTGCCTTGGAGATATCTTTATCTCTCTTGCAGCTTGCTTAATCCTAATGCATGTTTTCAATAATCATTTGTTACTTAATTAACTAATTAACAAACAATACCTGTCCTATGGAAAATCCTAAATTAAACACTTGAGGCTCTTTAATTGAATGCTCAATAACCCAATATAGTCCTTAATATTAGAACTTTTAAATATTGCAAAGATTCTATTGAATCACATATTAGTTTGCTTCTGTTATCTTTAGGGCTTAATTGGTATAAAAAGGGCAGTTGATAATACACAAGGGGTAGCCAGCACAGCAAGCCTCTGATGAAACAGAAAATATCCATTAATTGCTGCTGAACAACAGCCAAAGTTGGCCAGTCACACCAACCCTCAACAAAGGCAGACCATTCATTTAGATACAAATGTCCTTGCCCCCATGAAATTAAGAAGCATACTTTGGGAGGTAAGCACATACAGGCCCCAAAGTCAACAGTTCCTGATGCAAAGCAGACACACCTGATATCTTGTCCCCCCTGCTCTCCTCTGTTCTTCTTTGAACTCACTGGGAGGGCAGTATTTTCTTCTATGGGTAAAGTGTTTATAGGAGACCTCGAGAGTATTCCTTTGTACTACATCCCCCCATACTGTTTTTCACGTCTCCAGCCTAGCCCTCCCTCATTTAACTTTGAAAATGCTGCTAGAAATAACTTTCGAAAACGCAAGTCTAATTATTAACTTCCCAATAATGGTTTCCCACCATTTTCTAAGGATTGCTCTCTAGCATCTTTGATGTTAGCAACTCTCCAAATTCTAATCCCTCATTTCTTACTGATTTCCTGATGTGTCCAGCCACCACTTCCTGTACCTTATGCTCCATTAATATTTACTATATGCCACTACCTTAAGTTTTCATGCTCATCTACTTTGTGCATTATCTGCTCATCTCCCTGGCTGTCCTACTCATTCTTCAAGGGTGCATCTTTCAAAGAATTACCTGCTCTTGAAACCTGTAGTCAGACTTAAAACCATCTCTTCCCATGTTTCCTATATTATCTCCATTATATAGTACATACCAAATTGTATTGTAATTTCTTGTATGTGTCTCTCCCAACTTAGGCTATGGAATAAGATGTGAATAGTTAAAAGCATGCATTATATGGTCCAGGAAATACTGGTTCAGATTTCTGTTTCACCACTATCTAAGTTTAGAGGGAAAATATTTAACTCCTTCTAGCCTCAGTTTTCGTATCTGTAAAATGGAGAGAAAACTTGTACTTCTCTCATAAGGTTATTGTGAGAACTAAACGGCGTAACGCATATGAAGTGTCAATAACATTGGTAAGTGATAAATCATTGTGAGTTCATTTTAATGTTATTGTGTACACTTAATATTGGATTTCTTGTGCCCAATACAGCTGTGACACACTGTATGTGTATGCACCCAGTAAATGTTGCATGGGTGATTGCATGAATAAATAACTGTATGAATGCTTGAAACGGAGAGAGAAACACTTTGAAGTAATCTAGAAGTTTGTGTTTCTTGTTTTTCGTTTTTGTATGATGGTTTAAAGTTCTTTCTCTCTTTCTTCTTCATGGCTTTAACTGATTATACAACCTGTAGTTTTTATTGTTACTGTGAATGAGATCTTTTCCCCCAAAAAAGGGAATGAATTCTAAAACATCACTGGTCTGGCACAACTGTATTTCTATTACATTTTCCAACCAATTTCCAGACTAAATGGTAATAACATATTCCTATTGCAAATTTTCCTCAAATACGTCTATAAGTTCAATGCTTTTCCAGTCAAAATCTCAGCAAGGATTGATAAGCTGATTTTTTGAGGTATAATTGACATGTGCCATTGTATTAGTTTCAGATATACAACATAATGATTTGATCTTCGTATATATTGCAAAATGATCACAATAAGTCTAGCTAACATCTATCACCATATATAGTAACAAAATTTCTTTTTCTTGTGATGAGAATTTTTAAGATGTACTCTCTTAGCAACTTTCAAATATGCAATACAGTATTATTAACTATAGTCATCATGCTGTATATTATTGGGTTGGCCAAAAAATATCGTTCGGGATTTTCCGTAACATCTTATGGAAAAATCCGAATGAACTTTTGGGCCAGCCCAATACATCCTCATGACTCATTTATTTTATAACTGGAAGTTTGTATCTTTTGAACCCCTTCACCCATTTCTCCCACCCCCAATATGCAAGTTTTTATAGATATTTGAAATTATGTCCTCCAGCAAAGGGATCAGTATGTTTCCATGTGGCCGCAGAGGGAGATCCATGACCATAAAGTAAATCAATAGAGAGGGAAAGATAGGTTGAATGCTAAAATTTTCTTAAAAATTGAATGTATTTAAGATCTAATGAGGTTTCTAATTTTCCCTTTATTTCATGTGTTCAAGCAGAGGTCAAACAATAAAACTGTTGGAGGACTACAGATTAGGGGCTGGATTATATGACACCAAATGCCTTTATGTCTTTATGATTCTGTGACTCTATTTGAAGTTCATAGCACCCTATATGTTTTACAAAAGTGCATGTGTTCACTGTTCTATTGGCTGTAGCATCCATTCATTCATCTCCTATACTGCTCAGTGTTCAAAGTTACTGCATCATCGTTAAGATTCCAATGAACCACCTTTTAAGTTTTCTTAGTGACTCATTTCAGGGAGCAGCAGCTGTAGTGACACTACAGCTGCATTTTGCTTGCATTGTCTGTAGATTAAAAAATTCTTGGGAGGAATCTGAGCTTCTGGGCTGTGTAAAGCAGACACAAGAAATGATGCATATTAAGACCTTGCCTTTGGCCCATCTTGTTCCTAACAAAATATTTTCAATGTCTGTTTTCAAGTTTTGATATTGTTGTTTACATTTGGGGGCTTTTTTTTGTTCTTCCAGAAAATGAAATTCAAAACCTCCCAAGTTTGGCCCAGCAGTAATTTGATATAACTTTCTAACAATAATTTGATGTAACTCTTTTTTTTTATGGTTAGGCTGAAACATTAGAAAATTAGTAGCTTAGAAAATATTATCAGTTGCAAACGTCATACTTGGAAAGTGATGTACACAGTAGGTGAAAACCATCCACCTCAACTTGAAAACATTGGGGACATAAAGCCCTGAGAGATGGCTGTCCATAGGGGGCTCCTCCCGGGAAGCACTGTGCCCTAAACTGACCCTCACCACTTTGTATTTATTATTACTATCTATAAGATAAACGCTAAAGTCGTTGCCTTTCAAAGGAAGAAGCAGTAGCTTCCATCCCTCTTAATATCGACCTTCATTTATAAAAATAAAAGCCCCACAGATAGTCTGAACTTATTTCAAATTAACATTATGCTCCGAAGTTTTGCTGCAAATGTTCATAATTTACCTGTCAGAGACTGTGAAAGACATCATTATAATCCCAATCAAAGAATTTTCTTTTGCTTGTTTAGAATGATTTCTCTGAGTTTCAATAACGCTTTTGTTAAATCACATAGGGTGAGAAATAATAATACGATATCACTTAATTGAATATGTCATCAAGACAGGAGGTACAATACTCCGTTTAAAACACAACAGAGCTTGCTGGCTACCAAGTTGGATTGACTGCCCTCATTATGTACATAGTCTGCATTTCCTGTCGCCTGTTTCACCCTCACCAGCAACCCAGCTCCACTGAGCTGTTGAAATCCTGTATTTCAAATTAGCTGTGAGCTTTCCATTCGTAAGCCTTTCTGCACTCAAACTGCTGGTACTATTTCAAACGCCAAGAGACTGAGCAGAATTCTGAAAACATACATTGAAAGCTATTTTTTAAATAATTTAGCATAAGGATCACAGCCTTTTCACCAAGGTAGCAATTAAGTCATCACTGCTGCTGGTCCTATAAAAATTGATTGGGCCTGTTTTTATCACCCATACCTTCTAAACTGCTTTCCTGTACAATCTGACACCAAAGTCAGAAATCACGCAGTGAAAACTGGTACCAGGAAAAGAGAAAAAAGGTCATTAAATAAAACTCGTATTTTTTAATATGTTCCACTGATATTAACCCTGCAGAAAATGACCAGGCAGGCAGGTAATGTTTCAGGTACCCATGTAATTATCATTGCTAAAGACATTTGTCCAATCAAACATAATTTTTCCTATTCAACCAGGAAAAATACACTAACTTTTACTTCAGGGACATCTCAATTTTCAGGACAGCTCAGCTGGGAAGACCTTTTCTTGCCTGTTTTTAAAAAATTCTTAATTTGCCTATGAGCAATATTTATACACACCAGCCTCTCTGACATGTCAAATCTCCCACCCCACTTCCCCTCCTCTGCTCCCATGAATGTCTCTGTCCTATTGTATAACAAACTTCCCCTGGAGAACCTGCTTATTATCCTGGCAGGTGTTGGGCTCTTTTTATTCCATGGCTGCAGCTCTCCATTTTTTAAGTTAAGCTCTGTGGCTTTCAGAGAACAGTCAGCAAGGAACATCAGCTGAGGCTTGGAGCCTGGCCCTCATGCTTGGGTAACTTCCAGGGAGAGCTCCAACTCTGTCCTGACATTTCCAAGCACGTGATTCTCTTGCAGCACTGGTGCAGGTAAGAGGAGGGCTGGGCCCTGGGCATTTAGGACAATTAAAGGCTCGCATTTTACCACTGAGAAAGTCAGGCCCACCTTGCTTGAGAAAACCTCCAAGAAAAGCAGCTAACACTTGGCTGAACACCGACATTTATCTGGAATTGTGATCGCTGTTTTTCTTCTATTTTATCTTTTAGTCCTTATTACAACCCTGCAAAGTACATATTGTCAGCCCCATTTTTCAGAATGGGAAACTGAGACTGAGGGATGAAAAACTGCATCCCCCAAAACCCCAAAGCAGGAGGAAGTGACTTCTAATCCGCAACTGTACAAATCAGTGCTTCTCAAAATTGGATGAGCATACAAATCACCTGGGGGTTTTGTTGAAAAGCAGCATCTGAAGGTCTGGGATGAGGCCCAAGATTCTGAATTTCTAACAAGTTCCTGTTGATGCCTAGCTGCTGGTCCCTGGGCCACACTTTGCTCAGCAAGGGTGTAGGTTATCTTTTTTTAATGAAGAGAAACCTTTAGTGGCAAATACAAGTAGACCTGTGCAAGGATGCCATGCATTGGCCCCGCGGACGCATAAAACCTTGAATCTGTGATGCCAAACAAGGTATAGGCAGGTTGTGCCAGGAATCATGCCAGCATCCATGTCCGACAGGCACTTTGCTCTCTGCCAGCAAGTTCTTTGGCAGTAGTGAGAAACGCCTATTTTTTTCTGGCCAGAATTTGAGATTTTTTTTTTTTCTCCCGATTTTGTCCCAGTGAATGCTTTACAAGTGCCTTTTCTGCTTACAGATAACTCTGTGTCTTTAAAGGAGCTGTTATATAAAGCTATAGCAGGGAGAGGGTAAATTCAAAAGGCCCAGGCGTCACTCCCATTTATGTTATTTTCTAGCTGTGTGATATGTAAGAGCATTAAACCTCACTCCAATCAGTTTCTTCATTTGTAAAGTAGGGAAGATAACACTTATTTCAATCAATGATGGGTTTATGGATACATTTTAAATTATTAAAAATAATTAATTAGTTAGATAAACAAAAGTGGACCATGCTGGCACAACCACTTGGGAAAACAGAGTGACATATCTACTAAGCTAAGCTATGCCCCATGCCGGAGGGGTGCTCCTACAACCTCGCCTCTACGTAGATTCTCAAAGAAAATGAGAGCATGTCATTCACAAGTACCTTCATAGATGCTTTACTCATAGCAGTCAAAACAACGGAAGCAACCCAATGTCCACCAGTATTTGAATGGATAAATAAATTGTCACATAGTCACATAAATGATGCCAGCCAGCAGTAAAACGGAATACACTGCCGCTACACCCAAAAACTTGGATGAATTTCATGCACAAAGTGAAAAAAAAAGAAGCCTTGCCCCAAAGAGTACGTACTGTGTGATTCCATTTAGGCAAAGTTAAGAACACGTAAGGCTAATCTATGTTGATAAAAGTCAGAACAGTGGTTCCCTCTAAGTTGGGAGTGAGGATGAGTACTGATGGAGAAGGATGTGAAGGAAACTTCTAAGGCGGTAGAAATGTTCTGCATCTTGACTTACACTGTGGCTGTCAGGGTGTGTACTTATAAAAAGTTAATCAAGTGAATACGTATGATTTGTACATGATAGTGGTGCACCAAGGGTAGGGCCCAGGCTCAGGCAACACAGGGTGTCTCATCCTTAGAGAATTCACAATAATAGTAACACCGACCAAAAGTCAGGTCTTCTTTTTATTAATCCCCATGTCCTTGCAATTCTAAACAATGCCAGTGATAAAATACTCCTTCCTATTGGGGCCAAACAGTTCCCACTGCCCTGCTTTAGGCATGTCACTGGGGCACTTTACCATAGGCAGGCAATTTAACAACAAAGAGTACTGAAGAAGCCACCGTGTATAGACTGATGATGAGAGTGTGTTATCACCCACACTAATTTTTGCATGTGAAGCACAAAAAGAAATAGAATAAAATTACACTGACCTATAGAGTTATGATCATCAGAAGAGCCAATGTTTTTTATTTTTTTTAATTGAGGTATAATTGACATGTAACACTGTAAATTTCAGGTGCACACCATGTTGATTTGATACATTTACATATTGCAAGATGATTGATACTTAGCGTTAGCGAACACCTCTATCGCATCACATAATTATCATTTCTTTTTTATGGTGGGAATAATTAAGATCTTTCTCTTAGCAAGCTTGATGTCTATAATACGGTATTGTTGTTTATAATCACTATGCTGTGCATGAGATCTCCAGGATCTATTTTTCTACAGTTGCAAATTGTACCCTTAAACATCATCTCCCCAGTTCTCCACCCCCCAGCCCCTGGTAACCACCATTCTACTCTGTTTTTCCAAATTCAGCTTTTTTTAGATTCCACATCTAAGTGATACCGTACAATATGTGTCTTTCTCTGACTGATCTCACTTAGCATAATGTCCTTAAGGTTGATCATATGGGTGTTTTTTAAACAGTAAAGGGTTTATATCAATAGATGTTCTAAAAATCAGAGGATTGAAGCCACACTGACACTTTTAAAATGCCTCATATACCAACCATTTTCTAATTTGTTTTTTTGTTTTAATTATGGACACAAGGAGCCTAGCTGGGAAGGAGTATGTCATGAGAAAGCCTCCATCTGAATGCCCCGCTTCCTTAACACCTGCCGTCTCATTTGAGGAATAAATCACAGATCTGCATCCATAAATACCTTATCTTTGCTGGATTAACAATTCAAATAGACGCTATGGGGACACAAAACAAAAAGGAGGTAAATTTGTGAGGAGAGGAGGTAGGTGGATGGATTTCTGGGGTCCTATTTGCACACTAATAATGAAAGGAGTCACGTATTAAGAGCAAGCATTAACTCAAACCTCTCAATAACCCTCTAAGGTAGGGACCATTTTTACCATTATTTCATAGTTGAGGAAACTTGAGACACAGAACAGTAAAGTAATATATCTTTCAAGTCTCATGACCTGTGAGTAGTGAGGGCAGAGTTTGCAGTCAGGTGGTCTCACTCCTGAATCTCTTCTGCTTCACTACCAGGGGCTCCAGACACTACCAGGGGCTCCAGACAGCTGCAACAAACACTCGTACAAAGTACAACAGTTCTTGAACTATTTTTGGAGTTCTCCCTCAGTCTCACAGATCCTCCCTACTCCATGGCCCCTGGATCTAAATCCTCTACCCCGGGGATTTTATCTCTGGACAAAATCAATGGAAAGTTTTGACAAAGGGTTCTCAGCCATTTTGTATTTGCCAATCATTAAACATTTCATCAGCAGAGGTAAACAGACTGAAAGACTGAAAATAACACTAAACAGATCCGCAGTAGTTGCGACCAATGAGTACTTTCTAAAGTTTTACATCATCTCCACGTTTATAAAAGTATTTATAATTGTGACGTCACTTGTTTGTGGTTAATCTTCAGGCCCACCACTCATCACTTCCTGCATTGGCCGTTACCACGCAGGACACAGTTTAACAAGAGAAGCCAGCCTGCAGGAGTGGGTAGGTGCAGGGACTATGGAGAGAGTCTTGGGTTTGAATCTGACCTCTCCTACTTGTTAGCTCTATAGGTCGAGGGTGGGGGAACTGGGGAGATGCTGTTTAAGGGTACAATTTGCAACTGTAGATAAATAAATCCTGGAGCTCTAATGCACGATATAGTGGTTATAGACAACAGTACTGTATTACAGACATCAAACTTGCTAAGAGAACAGGTCTTAATTATTCTCACCACAAAGAAGAAATGATAATTATATGATGTTGACAGAGGTGTTAGCTCATGCTACAATGGCAATCGTGGAAATGATTTAACCTCTCTGTTCCTCGGTTTCCACATCTGCACAACACACACAATTATGATATCTTCCTCATGGGGGATATTAGAAACAATTATTTAATTAATTGATACTTGAAAACATTTACACAAATACCTGTACATGCTAAGCAATATTTTTTTCATAAATAAATGTTACATGTATCATTTTCTTTGGTATCAGCCTTGATTTGACGCTATTCATGTTTCTATTACTTTCAAAAAATTATACCCCACTCCACATAATCTACATAATCCGATGACAATCCACTCAATGCAACATTTTCTTATGACAGAATAAAAATCAGAGTAACAGTATTAAAACTCAGGGAAAATAATGTTATATACTTATCAAAATTTCAGAGCATATACCAGTAAGGCAGAGATGTCCCGCTGAGATGAACACAGACCCACAGGCCCACATGGAGCATTTAGGGGAAATGCTGGTAATAAGCCCTAGTGGCACTCTCCCCACCTCCCTTCCCTCTGCATGATTGCCCGGACTGTATAACTGCTCATTCCTATTTAGTTCTGGCTCTTTCTCACAACCGCCCTCTAGTTGTGCCATACTATTTCCGCTTCACCCAAGCCACACATTCGAGAGGCATTCTCAGGAGTCTCTCACTCCACTTATCCCCCAACATCCATTGAGCACCATGAGTTCATCCCAGAAATGTCTGTCTCTTGACTCTTTGCCCTCCATTGCATTCCTGGTATGTTTTTGCTGCAGCCTTCCTGTCTTCCTTTTTCTTTGTCTATTTCACCTGGACTACCTGCCTTTAGCACTCACCCCAAGGCGGACCATCCTCCACATTATCCACCAGTTACATTCCTTGTTTTAAAAAATCTCATCCCAAGTTTCCCTCTTAACATCCGAGTTCCTCATTCATTAGTTCTTCTGCTCATTCATTAAATAGACACTTATTGAGCACCTACTGTGTGCCCCATATTACACGAGCTTTGGTGGTAAAATGGATACAGACATGGCCTTGAGCTCATCCGAGACCTCTGGCAACCCACCTGTCACCTGCCTCACTGGTGATGTTCCTCACGATGCCCGGGCCACAGCCCAGTGCTCTCTGAACACACAATGCCCTTCCAGGAATTTGCACATACTCCCTGCTGCCGAGAATTCCCTTCCATTCCATCTTCAACTGCTAAACTCCTCCTCATCCTTCAGGGACACCATGTTCTATGAAGAATTCCTCAGCTTCTGAAGCAGAATTCAGACTCCTTCTTCTGTCTGTCCCAGCATTTCTGGCTTATTTATTATGGGGCATTGTAATTATCTGTCTGGGAGTTGGGAGAGCCTACAGTCCAGATATCGTCATCTTTTGGGTTGTCCCTGTCATTCTGTATGGCACTTCCCAACGAAGATATGAAAAAGGAAGAGTAAATTACCACGTTGTTATGTAAGCAATGGGAGCACTGTGCTGAAAATGACAGGTACCCATCTCCTAGGGACTGGGACTCCTGAAGCCAGGTGTCATTTTTGGGTACAGGAACATAAGACTCCTAAGTTTCCAGTTTCCTGAGGAACCCTTAGGCCAGGTACCTGGAGAATATTCCCCAGTCTTCACTGGAGCAGCCAGTCTCTGAGGAGAATGAGACTGAGAGAGAGGATCCCCTAAGTTAGAATGGAGCAGCCTCTCCATCTAACATTCCGTGCTCTAAATAGCTCAGGGCAATGGGCAACAATTTGATGCCATGTCCGTTTTCACCAAGCAGGCGGCCACATGTGGTACAAGCCGTAGAGGCTCCCACTGGCCAAGCCGCATGGCAAATATAGAAGGATCAGTACATTCAAAGAATGTAATTAGGTCCTCTAATAACCAGGCCTCATTTTTAAGTGGGGGGAAAAAATGCCATATTAAAAAAAGAAAAAAGACAACTCTAACTGTAGGCTTCTTTGAAACCATAAGCTGCCACTACGAACAGACATCACATTAACTCTCCTGGCTTGGGGTATTTTTCCAGATCCAGGTGACATGCATTTAAAAAGAGAAACTAGTAAGCTCTTAGCCAAGAAGAAGAGGAAGACAGAGAGAAGGAAGGAGGAGAAGAGAGAGAAAGAAAAGGAGGAGGGGGAGGGGAGGGGAGGGGAGGGGGAAAGTCCCCTGGCTGCCTCTCATCCATCTCTCTGCTGCAACCTTGGTTCCTCCCATCCAGTCTCCTTTCCCCAAAACACCGTAACAAAGGGAAAAAATAATGTCTTAGGTGCTAACGCAGGTTTGAAGGCAAGGAAAAAAAAAAAAAGATGATCCTCCTCAACACAAGTTTAAATCAGCAAACTCCCTGCTAGCAATAAACAAAATCCTACAGGGTCACTGGAACAAAGCGCAGTGAAGGCCTGTCTGCTTGGGCGGCACCTTCCAGCCCATCGTGAAAGGGAGGCGAAGGGGCTCAACCGGGAGGCTTCTAAGCTCCCCCCACAGGCCCGCCCAGAAGAGAAGGTGGAGACCCCTACACTCCAGCTTTGCTTAGCCTGCCTTGGGGCATGAAAAAGCAGGCAACCAGAGAAAGCCGTTCTTCCAGGGGCCAATCCTCTGGGGGCTTCCCCTCTGCCTGCCTTGACACTACCTTTCCCCCTAACTGCCATGCATCCCCTCTTGCCCCGCCTCCCCCGCTCCCCAAAAGAATGGCCAAATTGCCCTGACACTGTGTCTTGGCAGAAGCTGTCCTGGGAGCTCACCTAAGTGTGAGTGGGCCACAGGGAGGACCGGGGCTGAGAAAGGGCCACAGCTTCAAAAGTCAAGTCATCGCAAACGACAGGCTGCTCTGCCCAGCTCCAAGCCAGCCGGGGGAGCAGGGTGCCCTTTCAGATCAGGTGTCCCAGCTCCGGCGGCTGAAATAACTGGTCACGGAGAGCTGCAAGCAAATTGCTTTGACAAGGCTGTTCCCGTTGTAAAGGTTCAAGGGTGCCGGCCACTAGGTCAGCGGCTGCCAATCAAGAGGACAGAAGAACCGCTCACTGAGCCTGTGATTTCTACCTAGGCCGCAATTATCCCGACTATTCCTGTACCTCAGCAGCTCCTCTGATTAAACCTGTCTCCCTTTTACTTCTCTTTCAGAGTGCGCTTCCCACACTAATTAGTTGCCTGCTTTCCACTGAGATGTCATACCCTCCATCAATTTATCTCTATTTCAGCCTGCTCAGAGTGACTTCCCCGGTTATCAAAATTTAATCACGCCTTCAAAAATGTTGAAAAGTGGTCATTAGAGGCAAAAGGCCACAGGATACAATATTCATTTTTCTCTATCTTCCAGCCATCCAGCTGGCATCTATAATGGATATCCTGGGGGCTGTGAGAACACGTTGATTTATGCAACCTCGGCCCCACTCTTAACTGTGCTCCACCAGGCTGCTTGAGAGAACAGGTTTTAACAAGGTCTGAGGTGGGAGGACATTAATCACGGCGGCATTGTGTGTGGAAAAGGGTGCCGTATAGTCGAAGAACCCCCTACAGTAGGGCAGTTAGATTTCTTTTTTTCTTTACCACCTTCTCAGTGATAAAAGAGTTTGACAATTGATTAGACCTTTCTGTAACCTTGCAGCCCTGTGAAATGATGAGAGAGAGAAAAGAGGGAGAGAATGATTCTCATACCGATGGTTTTAAATGTGCAATAACTTTATGATTCTTGACTGAAACTGGCTATCAAAATCAGTCCCAGCTCAATACCGTCGAAAAAAGATCATTCTTGGAATAAGAGCCCTTTCGGCCAGATGTGTCAGAGCCAATCACAAGCACTGGGGTCCCGCGGTGACTGCTCTGGCCGCCTCGTGCAGTGGGTTCTGATAAAAATCACATCTGATAAATTCACCTCTGCCTGCCTGCTTGGCTGGAAAGAGGGTTTCAGTCCAAAATCAACAATGATGAACTGACATCTGTCGGCCACTGGGAACTGCTTTCCTTCCACCTCCCTCCATTTTGCTTCCTAGCTGCCCACTTCGCCATTCTGCTTCTCCTTTCTTCTTCCCACACTGTCCCCAAGCCTAAGGGAAGAGAAAGGTGGACACTGACTGCCCCCCCCCAGCTGCCCCGCTGACACGTTCAAATCTTGTGATACCTACAGCCCCTCTCCACGCTCTTCCCGCCCCTGCTGCTGGAAGCAAAGTCTGCCCTCACAATGGAACATGCAAAATAACTCTTCTGCCTTTTTTATTTATGGCAGAAACACCTTACATTAACAATTTTTTGATCCTCACTCCTGTCTTTGATACATGTGGTAGAGGAAAAAACAATCAAATAACACCCTGTAGAAAAACTTAAAGAGGACCTGGATAGCATGATAGAGATGGGTCATAAACATGATTTGCTGGTGGGCCTTCTGTACCAGCTCTCATGTTCTGACCTACGCTCATATGCTCATGCTTCCACATCCTGAGGCCCCAAATGACTGACTTTCTTTCTTCTCTGGGAATTCAGCTTAGTTTGGGAACAGGGAGGGGACTGCGACATACAGAATATTCGGAGGTGTGTCCTGACCTCAGGGTCAAGCCAAAAGAAACAACGGGATTGCTTTTATGTTGGAGTGTTAGGGAAGGTGATTCATCTGAAATGATACATGATTGTAGAGGTCATGCCTCAACCAGATTTCTCCCCGTGCACTTCTCTGTCTAGAAGAGGATCAAGCTTATGACCAAACCCAGAAACAGGTCAGGAAAGCAGAAGACAAATGGGAAGAAAGCCAGGTGATGTTTCTCTTAGTTTGTTGATTCCCCACCCAAAATCAGCTGTCCTGTTATGGAATACATTCCAGATACAAGGGCAAGAACATGGGCCTGATGACAAAGGCTGGGAATACAGAAAAGTGATAAGAAGGGATTGCACACATCTACCTTGAAATGGCACTGTTCTCCACAGTGGATCCTGGCACCATTGTGTTCAGGACCCAATCATGATGAGCCCTACACACCTCCAGCTGCATTTGTTACCCAACTTGGAGCCTGTCACCAGATTCCTGCCTTAGACTTCACTTTCCACCCTACAATTGCATCCCTCCAGACTCCTTGCCATACCTTTTTAACCCCCATTCAACATGGACCAATGCTTTCTTTAGTAACATGGTATCCATCCTTGTTACTTCTGGTCGTCCTATACCTTAAGAACTTACCTCAGCGCTGAGCAGTATGGCTAGTATTTACTTTGGGCATAACCCTAACCCTGAGAAAGGGAAAAATGCATGTGAGATTACAAACACACACCTATGATCCTCTGATCCAATAAATAAGCAGAATGATTGGCTGCATGCTGTAATCTGTTACTATCTGAATGTAGAGAGTTTCTCAAGCTTTCAAATCCAGTGATATTTGAATGGAGAGAACAACATCATGGAGTAAAATGAAAAGGTGTTGCCATCATAGCTTGTATAAAAATGAAGGACCGGGCTTCCCTGGTGGCGCAGTGGTTGAGAGTCCGCCTGCCAATGCAGGGGACACGGGTTCGTGCCCCGGTCCGGGAAGATCCCACATGCCGTGGAGCGGCTGGGCCCGTGAGCCATGGCCGCTGAGCCTGCGCATCCGGAGCCTGTGCTCCGCAATGGGAGAGGCCACAACAGTGAGAGGCCTGCGTACCGCAAAAAAAAAAAAGTATGTGAGGATTTAATAAACCCTTGACCTTCTCTGTGAATGTACTGATGTTAAAAGAATGGAATGTTGTTCATCCCAATCCCAATAAAATAGTTTTAAAAAAAAAAAAAATGAAGGACCTTTTACATATCTGCAGTGTATGCGACAGAAAAGCATAAACTTGTAAATGTGAATGCAAATAAGCAGAAGTTTTTCAGTAACAGTACCTGATTTTATTTACTCTACCAGAAGCATGTTTCTACCTTGTTTGGACGGTTTTACTGCCTCAGCACATAAGAAGTGTGAAAATAATCTACCTTCCTCCAATTTTTTTTTTTTTTTTTCCGATACGCGGGCCTCTCACTCTTGTGGCCTCTCCCGTTGCAGAGCACAGGCTCCGGACACGCAGGCTCAGCGGCCATGGCTCACGGGCCCAGCCGCTCCGCGGCATGTTGGATCTTCCCGGACCGGGGCACGAACCCGTGTCCCCTGCATCGGCAGGCAGACTCTCAACCACTGCGCCACCAGGGAAGCCCAACCTTCCTCCAATTTAGTGAATATTATTTTAGGGCAGGAGTACTTAACCTAGGGTCCATGGACACCCCCTCCCCCAGCTAAGAGGTCTTTTGATATGATTCAGGAGGTCTGAGATTTTGGATGGAAAAGTATTACTTCTTCATTTTTGCTATCCTCCAGCTGTAATTTAACATTTCAGTCCATTCTGAATATAGACCATAGAGCACTGACAGAATCTGTGACTGTGTCACCAAGAAAAATCACAGGTATAATCACATCACATTACAGTTGTCACAGATATCACAAATCATCACTTTTGTTTGTTGCTCTTTTGAAATTATAGCTGTTATTAAACCTGCTATTAGATCTTATCACTTAATACATTCATAAAGAAGGACACATATTACTTTATCACACATTGGTATTTCAATAGAGTAATTGATTTCCTTTGAAATTCTATGTATTCTATTGTATGTATTTACAATATTATTCTGAAAAGGGCTCTGTGGGTTCTCTAGACTGTAAAGGTATCCACGATACCAAAAAAAAAAGAAAGAAAGAAAGTTAAGGATCTCTGTTGTAAATAAATTCTGATATTATCCAGTCCCCCTTTTCATCATTTAGACAGTGGGAGAAATAGATTCTAGCGACTCCTCCGATATAAATGTGTTTTACAAAATTCTATTTCCCCATTTCACATACCAGTCAAGCAATCAAAGTGGATTTTTTTTTGCATCTCACGGTGTATATCAGTTCTAGAATGATCAGAAGCTAAGTCTCATTATCTAAATGTTAGGTGTTTTTTATGAAATCTATAGCTAGCAAAGACAAAAATAGACAACAAATACAAAGCATAATAACTAGGTGACCACATAATTTATTGTCTAAACCAGGACACTTTGAGAGTGATAGAGAAACTATTAATAATTAAGCCAGGACAACAGTTGTCAACTGGAATTGTCCCCCAGGGAACCCTGCAGTATGGCCACATTAACAATGATTTAATTTCATGTAATATTAATAACATTTGTGCCTAGTTCCATCTTTGAGTCACTTAGATAAGCCTACCCATCCTAAAATATATTATGAGAAGAAGTGAGAAAAGTCCACTGATTAGCCTGGCAGAGCTCTCATGTGAGTGAGCCTTAATTGCAGATTTCCACATCTGAGGTATTGAAGTCAAGAAGACAGAGCAGTATTTATGTCTTAGGATTCAGTAGCTAAATTTTAATCTAAACTAGCTGAACAGATCCAGTGGCACCCCTCAATTCAGAGGAAGGTACACAGGATATTTTTTTAACACTTGCCAAAGATTTTTTAATAGTGGCTTAAATATAATAATTCTAGTATGCCATTTTTATCACCATAATGCATGTAAACAAATAAGACTACTTAATACTGCATGCTATTACATTAAAATGCTTAGCTCTTCTATCACCTTACTCTTGGCAAGAATTATCCCCCAGTAAGTCATATAATTAATCATATAGCATGAAGCTGTTTGAATGTAATAAAATTGCTGTTCCATTACTTTCAACTAGGGGCGTTAAAAAATGTGAAGAAGAAGGTGGGCAACATTGAGGAATAGAGTTACAATATACTCAGCCCTGTAGCCAACAAATCATCTTATAACATACAAATAATTTAATAGTAAAATAGTAAAGAGATTATCACTTTATATTCTTTATCCCTGTTCAGTTTGTATCCATTCCCCCCTTACCACTCTGGCCTACATGCTTCCCTACATGCCCTTGGTTACTCCATATGACGGCCTAAGGAATCACTGGAAGCGCTTAAGAAATACATGAATCTTTCATCTGCCAAGGGTGTGAAGTAAATGGTAAATCCAGCTAGCCAACTGCTAAGTTTCCTCAAAACATAAAGATCCCATGATTTTTAATCCAATACAACAAATATGCTGATGAAAATTATCTTAGAACACATCTCAAGATCTAATTCCAGACTGTTAGATTAGCCATGACATTGGTTTAACTACATCGAAGCCTGCATCCATCAATAGTTTTCAATCCAGAGATATTTTAAGGAATCTGTAAGTTGAAGGGGGTACTTCAGAAGACTCATCTTACCAGTCCAGTCAAGCCTTATTCTGCCATCTGAAAACATTGTGCCTTCAAAGCAAAAGAGGTATAGTCATTAAAAAAATCACGTCCAAAACTTAAGTTCAAAGTTCTATATTGAACAGGAAGGTGAAAGGAAAATATTTGCCAGAGTTTTAGGACTGTCCACATGCAGGAAGATGCAATAGGTATAGTTTTCCCTGTGTTTCCCACTAAGTACATTGAAAAACACTGGACATTATACGTAAAACAAACATAGGAAGACTCAAAGTTGGAGAGAAGAAGACTCACTAGGAATCTCAGTGCCCATGTAACAACAAGGTAGTGAGTTCCCTGGGTTTTCTTTTTGCCTCGTGTATCTACACTTGGAGCCAAAGAAGGCAACAACCCAGAAATGCCAAAAAGAGAAGACAAAAAAGCCTCAACGAAAACCTGCTGTCTCTAGCCAAAAGACCAGAAAAGGAACATCCTAACAAGACAGAAAATATGCAGACAATAATCATTCTATATTAGCCAAACGCAGAAAAAATTGTGGTGCCATTCCTACCCACAGCAGCAAAGTCCAAATGAGAAGCTAGACTCCCATCCTCATGAGATTGTAACAAGGTGTCCCAACACCTGTACCAGGGTACGTTCAAAGAAGGTAAGAACGGAGTCAGGACTTTCATCCCTGCCAGCTGGTAACAATCCCTTCCCCCCACCACCACAGTGTCAGTGGAGACCACATGGGGATCGTGGACTTCCACCTCCATCTGTCGGCAACAAGACACCTGTCCACTTCCCTACTGGGGTGGTATCAGAGAAGGCCTCCTAGAGAGCTAGGACTTTCCCCATCTTCCAACAGTAGTGAAACCAGCCCCCACCAGTGATCAATAGAAAATCATATGGGAGAAAGAACACCCACTTCTACTTAGCTGAAGCAAGGAGGCCCCTCCTCTATGTAAGGGATGACTGAGTGGAGAAATTGAACTTCTGTTTCTACCTAGAAGTAACAAAATGTTGCCCTTATTTCCCCTGTCAAATCAATGTCAGATAAAACTAGCTAAAACAGAAGGCTTAAGTAAGATGCAAAATCTTATAATGTAATATGAAAATGTCTCCATTTCAATGAAAAATCTCTGGTCATATCAAGTACCAAAAAGAGCTCAAATTGAATGAAAAAACAATCAATGGATTCCAACACTGAGAATACAGAGATGGCAGAATCATCAAAGATTTTAAAGCCATGACAAAAAATCTTTAACAAGTAATTAAAAGGAAATAAGAAAGAAAAAAATAGAAAGCCTCTACAAAGAAACAGAAAGTATTAGCAAAGAAATAAAAGGTATAAATTTACCAAATGGAAATTTTGAAACTAAAAAATACAATAACCAAGATAAAAATCTCAGCAGAGGAGCTGAAGAGCAGAAAGGAGGGGACAGAAGAAAGAATTGCTGAACTGGAAGGTAGAAAAAGAGAAATTACCCAATTTGAACAACAGAGAAAATATACTGGAAAAAAGCGAGCAGAGCCTCAGGGACCTGTGAAACTACAGCAAAGCATCTAACATTCATGATCAAGTCACAGGAGAGGAAAAAAGAGGGCAAGGCTGAAAAACTACTCAAAGAAATAATGGCTGAAAACTCCCCTTATTTGGCAAGAGACATAAACCTACAGATTCAAGAAGCTGACCAAACCCAAGCATGATAAATCTAAAGAAAGCCATGCCAAGACATAGTAATTAAACTTCTGAAAATTAAAGACAGAGAAAAAAGTCTTGAAAGCAGCCAAAGAAAACTGACACCTTACATACAGGGGAAACAATTTTTTGAATAATATCCAAAATCACAGAGGCCAGAAGGAAATGGTAAAGTATTTTTTAAGTACTAAAAGAATGGAACTGTCAACCCAGAACCTCATACCTAGCAAAAATATTCTTTAGAAATAGACAGTCAAGACATTCTCAGATGAAGGAAAAGTAAGAGAATTTGTCATCAACAGACCCACCCTAAAAGAATGGCTATGAGATAAAAAAGGGTGAAGAAATATTATAAAAGGAAAAAATGAGGTAAAGGAGTAAAGAGATATAAAGGAGGTAAGATTTTTATATTTCACTCTAACTGGTAAAATGATGACACCAGAAGACTGGGATAAGTTATTAATATATAATGTACTGCCTAGAGCAGCCACTGAGAAACTGTACAAAAAAGTACACTCAAACACACTATAGATAAATCAAAATGAAATTCTAAAAACATGATTAAGCAAACCACAGGAATGCAGGAAAAAGTAAAGAGCAAAAAAAGAAAACAAAAGGAAAACAAGAGATAAATAAAAGCCACTCAACATATAAATAGTTACATTAAATGTAAAAGGTTTATATACAGCAATTAAAAGACAGAGATTGGCAGAGTGGATTAAAAAACATGACCATTTTATGTTGTCTATAAGAAACTCACTTTAAATATAATGATATATTCAAGATGAAAGTAGAAGGTCAGAAAAAGATATATCATGCATACATTAATCAAAGGAAAGCATGAGTGACTATAGTAATATCAGATAAAGTAGACTTTTCAGTAAGAAAAATTACCAGACATAGAGAGGAACATTATATAATGATAAAAGCATCAGTCTACCAAGAAAACAAAGCAATGCTAAATGTATATGCACCAAACAACAAAGGTACAATATGAAGTAAAGTAAAATGAAGTGAAGTGAAGTAAAATCTAATGAACTGAAAGAAGTAGAAAAATACAATAACTATAGTTGGAGATTTCAATAAGCCTCTCTCAAAAATTGGTAGAGGACCTAGATAGAAAATCAGCAAAGATATAAAGGAACTCAACAATACCATCAACCAATAGGATCTAATTGACATTTATAGAACCCTGCACCCCAAGACAACAGAATACACATTTTTTCAAGTGCACGTGGAGCATACACCAAGATAGAACATGTCCTGGGCCATAAAACAAGCAGTGACAAATTTTTAAAACTTTAAATCACATATAGTGTGTTCTTTGATCACAATGGAATCAAGGCTGAAATCAAGAACAAACACATAAGAAGAAAATCTCTGAACACTCAGAAAGTAAACAACATTTTTCTAAATAATTCATAGGTCCAAAGGAGAATTCTCAAGAGAAATTTAAAAATACATTGAACTAAATTAAAATGCAACATATCAAACTTTGTGGGGCACAACTAAAACAGTGCTGAAAGGAAGATGTATAACAGTAAACGTATGCATTAGAAAAGAAGGAAAGTCTCAAATCAATAATCTAAACTCTCTCCTTAATAACCTAGACAAAGAAGAATAAAATAAACCCAAAACGAACAGGAAAGGAAATAGTAACTTTAAGAACAGAAATTAAAGATATTTAAGACAGAAAAACAGTAGAGAAAATTAATGAAACAAATAGCTGGCTCTTGGAAAAAAATATCAGTAAAATTGACAAGCCTCTAGCAAGACTGACAAAGAAAAAAAAGAGGAGACATAAATTAACAATATCAAGAATGAGGTGGGATATCACTACAGATCTTGCAGGCATCAAGAAGGCAATAAAAAATGCCACTAACACATCCACATACATAAATTTGATAAATTAGATGAGACTGACTGATCCTTCACAAAATATGATCTGTTACAACTCACCTAATATGAAATAAATAACGTGAATGGCCCTGTGACTATTAAGAACTTAATAATTCAGAATTTTTAAACTCCCCCCCCTCAAAAAAATCTCCAAGCCCAGATGTTTTCACTAGAGAATTCTACCAGACATTTAAAGAAGAATTAACACCATTATACAACATATCTTCTTCAAATTATGAGGAGAGAACACTTCCCAATTCATTTTATGAAGCTAAAAATATTCTGATATCAAAAACAGTACAAAAAATAAACTATAGGCCAATATCCCTCATTAATACAGATGCAAGAATTCTTAACAAAGTATTAACAAATAGAATTCAACAATACATAAGAATTATACACCATGACCTAGTGAATGCAGGAATGCAAAGTTGGTTCAATATTCAAAACCAATCAATGTAATCCACCACAACCAGTTAACAACAAAAAAAGTCACATGATCATAATCAGAAAAAGCCAGAAAATCAACAGAAAAAGCCCTTGACAAAAATTAGTAAGATAAAAACCTCAGAAAAATAAGAATAAAAGAGGATTTTTTCAATTTGATTAAAGACCAGCTACAAAAACCTACAGCTAACATACTTAATGGTGAAAGGCTGAATGATTTGCCTCTAAAGTCAAGAGCAAGGTTTATGTAAGATACCACTGGAAGTTTTAGCCAGTGAAATAAGGCAAAAAAAGAAAATAAATGACATGAAGATTGTAAAGTAAAGAGTAAAACTGTGCTTATTTGTGGATAACATGATTGTCCAGGTAGAAAATCCCAGGGAATCTTAAAACAAAAAACAAAGAAAGAAAGAAACTCGTATTATTAATAAGTGGGTTCAGCAAGGTCACAGAATACAAGATAAACATAAATATATCAATGTATTCATATATACTAAAAATGAAAATGTGAAGACTGAAATTAAAAATGCAATACAATTTACAATCACTCACAAAAATAAAATACTTAGATGTAAATCTAATAAAACATGAAGAGGACTTATATGCTAAAAACTACACAATACAGATGAAATAAGTCAAAAGATTTAAACAAATGGAGAGATATAGTATGTTCATCAACTGGAAAAATCAACATGGTAAAGATGGTCAATTCTCCTCAAAATGGAATTTTCAACAATTTACATAGCATTTATATTGTATTAGGTATTATAAGTAATCTAGAGATTACTTAAAGTATACAAGAGGATGTGCATGAGTTATATGCAAATAATACATAATTTTATACAAAGGACTTGAGCATCCACAGATTTTGGTATCAGTGGAAGTCCCAGAACCAATCTTCCATGGATACCAAGGGATGACTTCACTGGTTTAAACAATGTCTATTAAAACCCCAGCAGAAGACTGTGTGTGTGTGTGTGAGAGTATGTGTTAATTTAGAACAATATTATTCTAAAATTTATGTGGAAAGGGAAAGAAACTGAAATAGCTGAAACAATTTTGAAAAAGAATAATAAAGTGGGACGAATCAGTCTACCTAATTTCAAGAATTATTATATTACCACCATGATGAAGACTGTGCGGTACTGGCAGAGGTACAGACACAAGGATTGATGGAAAACAACAGAAAACCCAGATATAGACCCACACAAATATGCTCCACTGATTTTGACAAAGGTGCAAAAACAATGCAGTGGAGGAAAGGTCATGTTTTCAGCAAACGGTACTGGAGCAATTGGACAACCATAGGCAAAAAAAATGAACCTAAACAGAAGTCTCACACCTTATAAAAAATTAGCTCAAAATGAATCATGGGCTTAAATGTAAAACTGTAAAACTTTAAAAAATTAGGAGAAAATGTTCAGGATATAGTGCTAGGCAAAGAGTTCTAGGACTTTATACCAAAAGCATAAAAGGAAAATTTAATAAACATGCTTTATCAAAATTAAAAACTTTTGCTCTCTGAAAGACCCTGGGAAGAGGATAAAAAGACAAATTACAGAATGGGAGAAAGTATTTTTGCCAACCACATCCTTCACAAAAGCCTAGTATCTAGAATAAACACTCTCAAAGTGCAACAGTAAAAAAAATTACAGTTAGAAAATGGGCAAATACATGAACAAAGATGATATACAGATGGAAAATAAGCATATGAAAAGATGTTCATGTGATTACCCATTAGGAAAGTGCAAATTAAAACTAAAATGAGATACCACTACACATCTATCAGAATGGCTAACCTAAAATATTGTGACAACACCAAATGCTAGCAATGGATGAGGAGAAACTGGATCACACATAAATTGCTAGTGGAAATGTAAAATGGTACCGCCACCCTGTAAAACAGTTTACAGCTTCTTATAAAACTATGCAGCTACCATACAAACCATCAGTTGCACTCTTGGGCATTTATCCCGGAGAAATGAAGACCAAGATTGACACAAAAACTTTATACAAATGCTCATGGCAGCTTTATTCATAATAGCTAAAAATTATTGTCTTTCCATGGGTGAGTGGTTAAACAAATGTGGTATATCCATACTACATAATCCTACTCAGCAATCAAAAGGAACAGATTATTGATATGAGCAACACCCTTAATGAATTTCCAGAGCATTATGCTAAGTGAAAAGAAATTCCAAACGGTTACATGGTTTCTTGAAATGACAAAACAATAAAAATGGAGAAAAGATTGGTAGTTGCCAGAGTTTAAGGAGGGGATGAAGGCAGGAGGGAAATGGGTGTGGCTATAAAATGGCAACACGAGGGATCCTTATGGCGATGGAAATGTTCTGTTTCTTGACCCGTATCATGTCAATATTTTGACTGTTATAGTGTACTATGGTTTTGCAAGATGTAACCACTGGGGGGAACCAAGTAAAGTATACAATGGGATCACCCTGTATTATTTCTTTCAACTGCAAGTGAATTTACAATTATTTCAAGACTTTAAAATATTAACTTTAAAAAATGTTTATCAGCCAGGCAAATAAACAGAAAGAGTACCATTTAATCTACAATGAGATCTTAAAAATAGTTTCAAATCACTTAGAAGAAATGGTTACAACATTAAATTTACTTTATAAGTTGTTTCTATACAATTTCTCTTTTGCTGAATAAGCTAGATCTCTAATCCTAGCTACAATGAAATAGCTTGTAGCAGACCAATGATCCTACTGAAATGTGGAGATTTTTAATTTTTTAAACATCTGTTTGAAGGCATGATAGAGCTGCCTAGTGCCAGAACTTGTGGAATCAGATCCTGAGGAAAGAAGAAATTCACTGAGCAAAGTCAAACTTTCTGCATATCATTTTTCTTTTGAGGGGTATCTGTTCATTCCTGGGACAGTAAAGATGCTGAGAAGTCAGCTGAGTCTTATGCCATCTCATAGAGCAAAGAGGCAAAAGGTGGAGTTCAAAACTATCAATGTAGGAAGGACTTGAGTGGCCAAGATTTTGTAAAGAAGGCAGATGCAAAAATCTGAGCTGGATACTCAGTTTTCCCTTTGATATATTTGCCTAATAAGCTGCACAGAGCAAAACACTAAGACCCCAAGAAGAAATCAGCTGAAAAACACTGTTGAGTTTGAGGCAGTCTTATGGTATTAGGGATAAAAAAAAAAATGGAAGTCCAAGACCTACTAAGAGAACAGGACACAGTCTCAGTCAGGAAGCCTGGAGAGCTATACCACGGAGGTGATGGCAAACTAGAAATAGACTGAGCCTTACAAAGACTGAAAATCAGCCTCAAGTCAGCTCAGTCCCTGCTTGGACTGAGATGATCTGCCCTTCTATGGCTTAAAGAAGAGAATAAATTCTGCTTGGAGGAAGAAACATCCAGACCATTCATATTTTTCATAATCAGTGCCAGGCATTCAATTAAAACAATTTACTGGTACAGACAGATACAGAATAAACAGAGGGAAACAAAGAAATGGACTTACAAGTAACCCATATATTGGAATTATCAGATACAGATGTGAAAACAATTTTAATTGTCAAAGGAAAAAATGGCAAAATGGAAATTATCACCAGAAAACCAGAATCCATAAAAAAGAATTAAATGGAATTCCATAATTTAAAAATACAATAATTGAAATTAAGGAGAACACAAAAGATAGCTTGAAGAGCAGATTGGACCCAGCAGAAGAGAGAATTAGTTAACTGAAACCTTCGAGTAGGAAATATCCAGACTAAAGCATTGAGAGTCAAAAGAATGGAGAGTACATAAAAGAGTATGTGTGTGACACTGTGTTAAAAGTCTAACATGTGTATAATTAGAGTCCCAAAAGCAAAGGAGACAGAGAATAGGACAGAAACAAAATCTGAAGAGATAAAAATTGAGTATTTTCTAAAACTGATGAAAGACATCAAATCACATATTTCAGAAATGATAGCTGGATAAATACAAAGAACACCATGTCTAGGCTCATCACAAACAGCTAGAAACTAAAGACAAAAAAACCACAGAAAGAATACATTATCATTATAAAAATAAGAAGTCTGATAGTTGATTAAGTTTTTCAATGGATGCAAAAATAAAAATATCTTTACAATGCCAACCTAGGGTTCTAAACTCAGGAAGAAAAATTCTCAAAGGTAAAAGAGGAATAAAGTCATTTCTAGACAAATGGAAACCAGAAGATTCACACTAAAGGAAATATAGAAGGAGTTGTTCTAGTGGAAGGGAAATTATCTCAGACAGAAATAGAGATGCAGGAAGAAATTAAGTGCAATGGGGTATATATGTAGATGAATCCAAATACTTTTTTTTTTCTTATTGGAGTATAGTTGCTTTACAATGTTGTGTTAGTTTCTGTTGTACAACGAAGTGAATCAGCTATATGTATACATATTTCCCCTCCCTCTTAGACCTCCCTCCCACCCCACCACCCATCTAGGTCATCACAGAGCACCAAGCTGAGCTCCCTGTGCTATATGGCAGGTTCCCACTAGCTATCTGTTTTACACATGGTAGTGTATACATGTCAATCCTAATCTCCCAATTTGTCCCGCCCTCCCCTTCCCCCACTGTGTCCACATGTCCATTCTCTATGTCTGCATCTCTGTTCCTGCCCTGCAAATAGGTTCATCTGTGCCATTTTTCTAGATTCCACATATATGTGTTAATATACAATATTTCTTTTTCTCTTTCTGACTTACTTCACTCTGTATGACAGACTCTAGGTCCATCCACATCTCTACAAATGACCCACTTTCATTCCTTTTTATGGCTGACTAATATTCCATTGTACATATGTACCACATCTTCTTTATCCATTCATCTGCTGATGGGCACTTAGGTTGTTTCCATGTCCTGGCTATTGTAAATAGTGCTGCACTGGACAAATACTTATTTTTTTAATCAATAATAATCTCTTGAAAAATTTAAAATGTAAAAGTATGACAACAATTAGAAAAATAAAGTCAGGTAACTGGGATATGTTGTCTTTAAAATATGGTCACAAATCCTTTGATGCTCCTCCATCAAGAGCTATGGACTATATCCCATTCTCTTGAGTCTAGGTGGACTTGTGATTGCTTAAATCCATAAGGTGTGGAAGACATGACAATATGTGACTTTCAAGGCTAGGTCACACAAGGCCATGCAACTTCCACCTTGCTCTCTTGTTCTTTGAGCCCTGAGTCACTATATAAAGAGTCTGATTACTCTTAGACCACCATGCTGGAGAGCTTGAATTGGGCCTCTAATCAATAATCATATCTGATCCCTTCCTTCAATTATCTCAACCCAGACACTTCACACGTGTGTGAAGAAGCCATGTGTTCAGGTCAGCCAGCCAGTCAAGTCACCCCAGCTGACACTCTGGACATCATGGCGTAGAGACAAGCCACTCCCACTGAGCCCTTTCAAAATTTCTGACTCAGAGAATCCAGAAACATAGCAAATTGGTTATTGCTTAATGCTACTAAATTTTAGGATAGTTTTTTACACTGCAAAGATAACAGTGATACAGAATTCAAGTCATCTAATGTCCTAGAACTGTCTGAGAAATAGTAAAAGAACTAATTTATATTGGAGTCTGATAGGTAAGTACAATTAAGTTGCATAAGCAAATATTTCTCATCAATTCTTCATAAACTGCACTTGCTAGTGAAGTTTTTGTTTTGCTTTTGAATGTACCCTTGAGAATAGTCATGGGAGAAGTCATTGCAATATTTTAGGAAAATTGTCAGTGTAATTACCTGTACTACCTGTATATCTGTCACCATCACTCAGCTGCGCACACTCCCTCACCATGGAAAGCTGTAACAAGCATGGATGACATAAGTAGTATGAAAATCCCTAATGGCCAATGCATTTTTGTTTAGATCCTATGGAAATAGAAGATCCTGAAATAAACATTGGAAAATCTCTTTCCAGTTTTAGCTCCAACAAAGCAAAAGCTTGACATATTGCAATTGAGTTCTAGCTCCATCTCTGCCACTATTCAGCTATGTGACCTGGGAGGAAAAAAATCACCTAAAATGTAAATTCAGCTTTATAGAATTGAGAATTTTACAACTGAAAGAGATGAACTTTTCCAAACCCATTATACAATGTAAACCGTAAAATCAAGAGGTTCCACACGATCATCTCTAAACCTATCCAGATTTTAAAATTCAGTAGGAAAACATTTGCCTTTGCAAAGAATATAGGTTCTAGTCCAGAGACATAAAGCGTTGAGAATTATAGTTAGGTACTCAAAGAAAAAGGGCTTGTTTTCCCTTCTACCAATTACTCTCTCTCTCTTCCTCCTCTACATTGTCTCTTCCCTACCCCACAACTACAGACACGTATGAAAGCCATAATTTTCATTAGAAGACTCATGCAGATTCATAGCTGAAGTTATACAGACTCCAAAATGAAAGTGAAAACACACAATTAACCCACAAAACAGAGCTCATACAATATTTGTTTCTAGTGTCTAGTTATATGTCAGCACAATTTAAATGTGGCATTGCTGGGTAATATCTGCTTGAAAGAAAACTGGTACAAGCAAATAAAAGCACTCATTATTACCTCTCATTCTTTGCACCCAAAGCACACAGTAGATACACAGATTCAAAATTAACTATAAAATCTCCAGTGTTGACTAAGGTCAGGTGGAGACTAAGAATACCGAAGAAATAGCACAACCATTTGAATCAATTTCATTCTTTGAAAATGTGCAACTCAGTATAACAGAATGTTGAAGTTTCTTCCTGCCTTATTTTTATACAAGGTGTACAAACAACAGCAGATGCCAAGAGGAGTTGTGAGGCTGGGGTGAGGCTGGGGGGCTTGCATAGACTATAGACTGGGAAACTTGGATGATTCTTTAATCTCTTGCCCATAATGAGGGTATAAAAATTGTCAGGATCAAACAGAGAGCTTGACTGGTGTTGTGAGAGGTGAACTCAGCGACTGAATACTGAATTAGGGAACAGCCTGATTTTTAGAGTCTACTGGCAGTCTACAGGCGACAAAACCATAAGACGTTCTCATGGATTATATGGGGACCATGAATGGGATGAAGTTGTGTTGGGTTGTTTTCAACTCAGTGTGGAGAAGGCTGCTTAAAAGCAATCTCAGAAGATGGAAGCCAAAGGATTTCTAAGGTCTTTGGAAGGAACCAGACACAAGAGAGAGAGATCAATAAAACAGCAATAACATATTCCAACAACTGGAAGGAGCATGTTTCCCAATACACCCATGTGAAAAAGTTTTTCATAACTGCCTGAGAAGGTGAAGCAACCTGGACTGCCTGAGAGTATCAGTTAAGTTATGAACTTTCTGGTGTTCCTTAAGTCCTCCTTTCGGCCCCTTAAGCTCAAAGGGGTCAGAAACCACAGGAAGCAAGCTGGGGGAAGAAGAGTAGGGAAATGATAAAGCCCTAGCTAGGACTGGGACAAAAGTAACTTTAAAGCACGTTTGGAATTTTAATTATTATATGGACTGGATTTTTAATAACTTAAGAGTAATGAGAAAAGTCATGAGACTGCTGAATTTTCACCCAGGGCAGGAAAGGAACTTTCCACACTGAATACATTTTTAAAGAGCAGTGAGAGTCAAAAATCAAGCTGTCTCATGATTGTACCCCCAAAATTCAGCTTGTTCAGCCTAACAGCGTCGTGAATTGTATGCATATTCTAAGCCTTTTGCCAAAATTATCCAAATAATTGTCAATTCTGCCTTACTTTCCTGAGACAAACATGAACTGAAGACGTTGCTATTTCATTTCTTAGTTCCAAAAAAATTTACATTAGAAATATTATAAATAAGTTGGTGTATGAGAATAGTGAACAAAAAGTGGAAGAAACTGGTCTTAGAAACTGGTCAATTGACAGTGCTGTGTACATCTACTACTTGCTGAGTGTTACTTTAGGCTTTGACAACGCTATTAGAAAAACAGATATTACCCAGCATTGCCACATTTAAATTGTGCTGACATATAACTAGAAACTAAAAACAAATATTGTATGAGCTCTGTTTTGCTGTGCTCAAAAAGCTGATCATCTATTTCTAAAATCATTGTTTAATAATGTGCTGGTCTTGCCACATGAAGATAAGGAACTGACCACGTGGTGTCATTTCTCTACAGTGAGAAATGACAATGCTACAATGGCTTTGTGCTTACACATCCTCTGTGGACCATCTGGTCCATCCTAGGAAACAGCAGGATGCATTGCACAAAGATGAGCTGGAATTCGGCTACCACCTGTAGCCAGAAGTTTGAATAGGAAAGGAACCCTTCACCCACACAGGAGCAACACACTATAGAAAAGTCAGGATCCATGAACGTCTACCCTGATTTCTATGCGGATTTTGCTTAAATTCTCTAGTGTATTTTTTGTCAAACCATTGTAATTCTCCTTAGAAAAAGGATCATGGGTATTGATGTATCCTTGTGGGCAAACAGAATATTTTGACTATATACACATTGTATTGAAAAACTAAAGTTATTTTAGCTACAGAAAAACAAGTCAACTTCAGTGCTATCTATCTGCAACTCCTTAATGCTTATTTATGTGTAATATTTCTCAGTTTCTGGTTTCTATCTTTATTATTTGCACTTGTATCAAAATACATTCATTTTCATTAAGTGAATGGGTGAGAATTACTGGTCAAATCAATGACACCTAGTTATGATAACTGTATTTCACATCCATAATGGAAAAATGTACTTCATTAATTTTATATTAGTTCCACTGCTTATATTTCTCAATCCAGTGGCCTGGACTATTTTCCCTCTTCTCTCCACCACAAGAAATGCATTTCAAAAAAGCAGATCAACATAAAATTCCACTGGCGTGGAGTGCACATAGTGGGTATTCAATTAATGCTTGCTGATCTGTGAAGAGCACTGTATTAGCCTATAAACTCAATCAATATAGTAAAAGTGATTTGCACACTACACACAGGAGTGAACAAATTCACATTTGATTTTCCATTTGCTTGTGAACAGCAAGTGATTCCACATGTATTTTTATTAAGCTGATTGCTTCCTGATGTATTTTTTTCTGATGGAGGTTATGAAACAGCATCCTGCATGGAATCAGCCCACAGTTTACTGAGGTCATATTTATGCTGTGGGTGAAGAAAAACACAGTTGTCTCTATTTAGAAACACGCCCCCCCCACGCATGAAGTAAGGCCAATTTATATATGTTGAAGGCTTATTTGAAAGTATCTCACTAAACCACATCATCAGTAACAATGTGAGTCCAGTAGTTTTCTCCACATACATGATGACATTACAACAGAAAACGCTGTGACCCCAGCTTAGCTGGTATTAAAAAAGTTTTATTTGGGTTTGGGTTATGATTTTGATTTGAGCAACAGTTCAAACTGAAATAGCCAGGTGACACACCTCACTTGCATCCTCCTCTACCAGCATGGAAATTGGTTGAGTTCCTTCCGGGTAAACAGAAACAGGAGGATGAAACTTCATTGCCTACCCAGCTCCCAACTGAGATTAAAGGACACTCAAGTCCTGTCAAGAGAGACAGGATAACAACATCACCTGCAACAAAGGAAACTCTCAAAAAAAGAGAGATAAAAGAAGCCACGTGTTCTAAAGTAACCCACGTACAGCAAAATTATGGCCCTGCTCTGTTTATACACAGGGGTACCATTTTCATACACTATTATGGTCTCAGATTATATATCTTTAAATCATCCAGCAAAAGTTTCTGCCTCCGCCTAATGCTGCCTCTAATTTAGGATGAACAACTGCTCTCATAAAGAAAAACTGCTGCTGCTGCTGTTTATTAGGAGGCAGAAAGGTCCACTGACTCATGTCCCAGGATTAAATGAATGTGGAATAATAAGAGCTGATTTATTTGTGCTCTGCTAGGATAAAGCCGCCACTGCTTTTACAAGAAACTATTCATCTGAGGCCCAGTACAGCTAGTAAATTGTGGCTATTGCTGAAGTGAGTCTCCAGGCCTTCGTGTAATCTACAGTGTGAAGAAGGAGTGTGGTAATAAAGCCATTGTGGGCACTGGGTTTATTTAAAAGGTCCCCCTTTAATCCCGATCTTCAGGGCTTCTAAAGTCAACCTTCTGAGATCACTTCTGGAAATTCACCTGTCCCTGGCCCACAGACTGCATTTCTAGCTGTGGAATTTAAAGCCAGAATTAAAAGCATATAGCCCCCAGTAAATAAACACCAGAGCAGCCATGTCTCTCACCTCAGATTTTTCTTTCTGGCCCAGTGTCCAAGGACAGCATTTCTCAGGCTCTGGGCACACACACAGTGGCAATCAGAATGTGGCAGTCCCAGGACAAAAAGAACAGTACATGTTTGGACCTTCTGTGTTCCCAAACTATCCCCCCGATAATTTACTGGTAGTCATCCTATGCAGGGCCTTGGTCTAGACATCTCTTTTAAATGAAATGTTAAAACAAACCAATGGAAAATTCCAACTGACAGAAATCAGCAAAAAGAGGTGCAGTTGCTGAAGCCATAACACAATGAATGCTACAGAGAACTCTGGAAAGAGTGGTAACTGCTCTCTATCCCCTCTAGAATAACAGCTTTTCAGAAACAAAAATCATACTTTAGACATCGCCGTCTAATTAATTCTGGCTCACCATCGTTATTCAGTTGTTGAACTGAAAAAATAAACAGTATATTAACTTAAGAGCCAATCAAAATAAGCAACAGCTCCCCTGAAGAACAGTCTCCTCCATGTCACAATTAACGGAACTATCGGAAATCAGTTTCAAGTTGCTCTTCATTTTACCTGACCTTGCTTGTCAGATTGTTTCTGGAAGAATGATGATCTGCATGCTTTATCATCAAGATGATGAAAATAATAACAAAAACAACAGTAATCATAGCTAACCCGAATTGTACTTACCCAGTGCCTGGCATTGCTTTAAGCACTTTTGTAATCCTCTCCCACTGGCCCTTCATAACAATCTTATTGGGAGAAGGCCACTGTTATTCCTGTCTTACAAATGAGGAGACTGGCGTACAAAAAATTAGGAAATGTGTCCAAGGTTTCCCAGTTTGTAAGTGGGAGAAATAGGATTTGAACCTAGAGGGTCTGGCTCTGTGCTCCTAACCTCTAGGCTACATTTTTTTTAAAAAGTGTGGAAAACATAAGTATGTATAGCTTGCAGGATTTCTGAGGACTTATTTATCCTAGCAGGGGCCAAGAAATTTGGTCAACTTTATTAAATGTCACTGGAATACAGAGTTTATTTTAACACTCACTCTACCAAAGCAAGTACCATTGTACCTAATTTTGATTCTCCTAATTTCACTTTCTCTTGTGGCAAAATTGTCATCTGACTTTCTCTCTATACTTTCTCTCAAGTACTCTTTAATGAGAAACAGGAATTTTGCCTGTCCTGGTTTCCCTGCCATCTTTCCTATAACTGACCTTCTTCTTCCCCAAATTGCTCGCTTGGCACCATGATCCAGGACATGGTAGTGTGTAAGATTTTTGTATTACTAAACAGGCACTGGCCCAGTCACACACTGAATGATTTGGCTGAGCAAAAAGAAGAGGTTGGAAAAATCCCACATCCCAATCCTGGTTTGTGGCTACATGCCCTTATGTATTACATCTTGACCCAAGTCATCATGTTCCAGGAAAGACAGATCAACCACTATGCCCTGACTACAGAGTTTTCCCTTTGTAGCTAGACTAGAAGGGACATAGGCCTCAATGGGCTTTTCTCCAAGGCACAGAATACATTTATGTTTACCCTTCACGGGTGAGATCATCTATTAATTTTATGGTGGTTCACTCTGGTTTGTGTTCAACGCTATGATTTCATTATCAGCTTTGGAAGGATGGGATCAGGGGAGCAAGTGGAATCCACTTAGCAGTTGCTAAGAAGTCTGGCCTGGGATTTACTTGTAACTATCACAGGTGCAAAGTGTTTGCTGTGCTCTGTGACAGCCTCCCTCTTACACCAGTCCAGACTTCTGCAGACAACACTTCTCACCCGCAGCGGAATTTGTCTCTTGGCTTTGGCTACTGAGACTAAGCTAGAAGTTAGTAGTTTTGTGTCTATTGTTGTTTTCCTTTTTCTCATCGATTCTGTCTTATCCATAAAAAAGGCTGTATTTCTAAGACCTAGTTTTCCTACCACTTCACCTTAATTTGAGAATCACAAAGTGAACATTGCATTCTTAGATAAGAGCTATTGCCTACGTCCTTGCTACTCCAAATGCCCTCAG
This sequence comes from Neophocaena asiaeorientalis asiaeorientalis, assembly GCF_003031525.2. Lineage (NCBI taxonomy): Eukaryota > Metazoa > Chordata > Mammalia > Artiodactyla > Phocoenidae > Neophocaena > Neophocaena asiaeorientalis. The sequence goes on from NW_020172625.1 coordinate 2,220,578, forward strand.
AATAGTAGCATTGGCATCAACTGGGAATTTGTTAGAAATACACAACCTAAGGCCCCATCTTATACCTATTAAGTCAGAAAGTTCATTTAACAAGATCTCCCAGTGATTCACATGCACACAGAGTTTGAGAAGCACATGTGGAGGTTATAGGAAGTTTTCTGTTGGTTTGTTTGTTTGTTTTTGCGGTACACAGGCCTCTCACTGTTGTGGCCCCTCCCGTTGCGGAGCACAGGCTCGGGACGCGCAGGCTCAGCAGCCATGGCTCACGAGCCCAGCCACTCCGTGGCATGTGGGATCCTCCCGGATCGGGGCTCGAACCCGTGTCCCCTGCATCGGCAGGCGGACTCTCAACCACGGCGCCACCAGGGAAGCCCTGATAGGAAGTTTTAAGTCCCTAGTAAGAGACTGAGCAAGCTAGTGCTTTAGACAAGCAACAGCACTGGTCCTGTCGTAAAGCTGCCTGTTGACTTGGAAATATTCAGATTTCCAAATGTTACAGGCCCCACAGAAAGAGCTGCCTCTTTCAGAATTGTTATCACTGACATTTCAGGAGGTCTGCCACAGAAGAAGTAAAAGGAAAGAAAGGAAGTATTCCATTCTTTATAATCTGTTCTAAAGATACTACCTCATACTTCACAAGTTATTTTTTAAAAGATCAGTGGTGATAATAACTTAAAGGAGCAAGATAACCCCTTGATTTTCTCCCTTGCATCACTGCAAGTATGTCACACTCAAGCATTCCTAAAAGCTCCCTCCACTCTAGTGAGAAGAACCTTGCACTCCAACCACACAACCAACTGCTCTTGAGGTTTGTATGTTTGTTTGTTTTGCGGTACGCGGGCCTCTCACTGTTGTGGCCTCTCCTGTTGCACAAGTTCCGGACGCGCAGGCTCAGCGGCCATGGCTCACGGGCCCAACCGCTGCACGGCACGTGGGATCTTCCTGGACTGGGGCACGAACCCGTGTCCCCTGCATCGGCAGGCGGACTCTCAGCCACTGCGCCACCAGGGAAGCCCAGGAAATATATTTTGAAATTATATTTTAAATGTTTTCTTCCATCTTATTTTAATAAATAAATGTAAATTCCATTTTCATTCTTTATCATAGAACATGGCTGTTTTTTGGAATAAGAGTCCACAGATTGGAGCTCCTCATTGATTTTCTTGCATAACTCATACCCCTAATGCATCACATACAATTCTCAATTCCTAAATTTGATAAAGAACTTAACATCTGGTAATCAAGCTGAATGCAGGAAATTTCTACATTTTTATTTCTCTTCCAAAATTTCCATAAATTTTGCCTACATCTGATATAATAATGATGTTTTAGCTACTCAGATGGAAACTGAAGTTTCCAACATAAGTTTCATAGAAATAATCATGTTATTTGCATGCTAACAATTCATTATTTTGCATAACCTTTAATTGACTGACAATCACAATCAATACCTCCTCCAGACACAGGAACAGGGACCCCCGTTTTGGGCCCAGGCTTTAGAAGTTCACATTCTCCTCTCAATGGAGCCAAGGTGCCATGCCCGCCCAGTGAACACATCCCGCTTCCCAAACCATGTTCCAGGTACGAAGCCAGGAAATTCCCTGGCCAGATATCATGAAAAAAATTTAGGTGTGAACAAAGTTTGGAAGCATGGTTTAAGTTGTTCATATACTACCTAAGACCCCTTACAATGTGGGACAGATTTGAGGTTGAAGCCTTCAGGGCTTCAGAAGGCTTCAGGGCAAGAAGGCTTTAGGGCAAGGTGGCGAGAGTGGGACCTCTTTGCACCACCATGTTTTGGAATATCAAAGATTTCGAGAACTGGAAATTGGAATTTAGATTTCCAGATCATTATGAAGATTTATTTTACCAAGTAAGGGGAATAGAACATACTTTAAGAGTTTATTAGTTTAAGTTATACCTTTAAATATTTAGATCCAAGGGATATGGACCTCCCTTTGTATTCTTGTGCATGATCCTATCAATGTTAGGGTCAGGCCTGATTACAAGAAGACATATAAATAGTGTGGGAAACACACACAGATGACTCTTGGGAGGTCCACAACCCTGTTGGTGGGAGCAGTGGTGACCAGAGCATCCTTGTAGTCATAGACATTCAGAAGTCATGGGCACCCACGTGAGCTCTACAGATGGAATTTAGAGTTCAGATTAATCTAGAAAGGTAGTTACATGGAAGTTGTTTAAAAGAGTTTCTACTATACTTAACTTCATTAAGCCTCAGTCTTGGATCCGTGAAATAAAGATAATCACATCTAACACATAAGCTTACTGTGAGGAATAAGCAGATCAGCCTATAGAGTACTTAAAATGAGGGCCATAAACATAATACACAGTAACAACCACTTTTTTATTCCTTTTTGCCTTTCCACTAAATTTTTCTAGTTATAACATTAATAGTGATACCAAATAATTATATACCAATCAGTTTGTGCTTCTGAGGATCCTCTCATTATCCCATTTTAACAAATTAGGAAATTTAGGCACAGAGAGGGCAACTTGCCCCAAGTATACAGAGCTGGTTAAATGGTGGAGCCAGAATCCAAGCCTCGGCATTCTGGCCCTAGAGTCCTTGTTCTTCGGTAAGTCCTTCCTTGTGTCTTTTATCCCTCTCTTACTTGGATAAGACCCTCTTTTTATTTTTTATATTTACCTCCTTGAAGTGGTATTGAACCTTAGATGAGCCTATTAGAAAAACATGCTGGCTACATCAAATGGATTAGTTATATGGTACAAGTGCTTCATAAACTTTCAAGTATTAACAGCATATATGGTGAAGATAAAGACATTTTCTGACCTCTTCCTATACCCTAACCTTCCCTGGGTCATACAACTTATAAAAGATGACATTTAACTTCCAAGTCATTATGACCTCAAGGATATTTCTGGCCATTGTCTTTATATCCATCAGTTATTTTATGTTTATGTTATAGGTGTGTGTTCCTTTTTTTATTTCTAGGTGAGCAGTTCTTCAGCACTGGAACTTTAACTTGCTCCTTTCAGCCAAATTTTCACAGTTATTATGGCAAAGTCCGAGTTGCTTACTACACCCACGTAAGTCAAGGTTATCAAGGAGCTTATTCAGCACCCTATTCCCAAATATGAGAATTACAAATAAATGGATCAAATTCACTGATTCTAAGACACTATCTCATGTATATATCCCCAAACTAGGTCTGCACTGAGACAATCATGAAGATATTTCCACTCCAATGAAAGACGTTTAAAAAAAAAAAATCAGTATGATTAGTTTTCACTGTAACTATCCAGTTCAGAAATTTCAAATTTGTGGTCCCCGAGTTAAAAGAAGTTTAGACAGCTAGCTAGCTGGCCCACAGTATTTAAAACCTCTCACCAACATTTAAAAATCAGATTTTACATAAAACCCAGATTTCCAATTTCTCTTGAAAACTAGACAATCTCTTCACCCAACCCAGATCTGCACATGGCAATCATCAGCTGGACATGAATTCTCCACTGTCACTGCCATTTCCTAGAGTCTTACACGTTCTGGTTCAGCTATCCGATTATCTAACTGAACCCAACAGGCATCTGAGTGTAATACTCCTAATCCTGAAGGTTTGGTGAAGTACAGACAAAATTAAGGTTTGATGTTTCAAGAAACTCTCCACCACCATTAGATGTAGAAGCTGGCCAAGAATTTTTCATGATCGAATTATATGAGTTGAAGTTAGATTCAATTATACCAACCTCACTGCCCTTTATTCTTTTTAAGTCACAAGGTTTTCTGTTAGATCATAGCAAGACGTTACATTAATCTGACAAGACTTATTATTTACATTCATTGTTTCAATACAACTCATTCCTGTGGAGTTCCCCAGCCCATTACTCTATTTTTCCAATTCTGTAAGTTAAGACGATGTGTGAAGATTCTGAGTTGCCCAGAGCTGCCGGAGTGAACACATTCTTCCTTTACACAATCCTAGTAATTCCAATGAGTTACTTCCATCATTATTTCAGCATTGGAAACAGATTTTTACACAGGCGAACAAAATTCAAGCAAATTTGTCATGAAGATAGCATGTCATGACTAAAGTTTATTTGCATTGTAATTTATTTAAGTGACTACAAAATCTGAACAAATAGGAGTTGTGACTTTCTAATAGTAACAGAGCAAAAGATGAAAATGTAGTATTTTATGAATATGATTAATGATCATAGAATAAATCAATTAAAATGTGTATTCTTAGAATCACTGACTTCTAGCCCCAGCTCTAAAACTGTATTTCAGTCATTTAATAAAACAATATCTTGGATGAGAATTTTTTGACAGGAATTTTAGTCTGCAGAGTGGACCCCTTTTATAAATACATGCTATAATAATGGTATTTTATTTTGAGATGTAACGTACAGTAACTTGCTTGGGTATAAGAATACAAAGATACAAAAGAGTGAGACAAAATTCTACAGGAAAGCATTTTAATATTTTTATCCTCTAAACAGCCTTCTTTTTTATCAAAAAACAATTAAAAACCCAGCATTCTGATTTTCACTATATTATTTAGACAGACCACTTATTACTATCACTAATTCTGCTTGAAGCCTGCTTAAATGCTGAGCAAAACATGCTAACAATAATATGCTTTTGGTCTCCAAGATGCCAAAACAAAGAATGCATTCAGTTCTATGATTCAGTTGGTTTCCTCTAAACAGCTGTCAACAAGAGCCCAGCCTGACCTTCTGTGGAAAGAGCAAGGTGGCTGGCTGAATTTTCCATCATTATATCAAGAAAACAAACAAATGCTGTGTGTGGTGGGGAGGGTAGGGGGAGTGAGGTATGGATTATGTCTGTTTTACCCATTAGGAAGCGAGTTTGGCAAGGGAATGTAGAGAAACAGCCCACTAATTTTTATTCCATTTCAAGACACTAAATAAACCATCACATTTCCAAGTGGAAAGGCAAAAACCCCAGCCTCCCCCAAAGAATCCCTGCTGTCTCTCCACCTTGTCCTAGCTACAGTTGATTTATCTCTTTACTATGCAAACCTACCCACCCCACAGGGCATCAGCTCCTTAGAAAAAGTCCATCTGCCTTGAGAATGTGCCAGAGTCACATTTTCTAAAATCGCAGACCTTCACTCCAGGCTTTTATTCAACTATGAAGTGGAACCAAATGAAGAAAATAGGACTGTGCAAAGGCCGACTGGGCTTATTTTCATACCTAAATATGACTCCAGAATTTTTCTCATAACACACAAGGCCATTAAGCCCTGGGAGTCTTTTTACTGCATTTCTGAATGTGGATCACACAGGGTTTGGTTGTGTACTAGGTAAAATAACTTGCCTGGATGGATAAAATAGAGCTGATGATACAAGCTAGATTACTGGTTTGGAAGAACAAGTCCTAGGTACAACCTGGAACTCAAAAACCCTGTGTTCACAGTTGCCTGATTAATTTGGGAAGATAAAAATTCAGACACACACACACACACACACACACACACACACACACACACAAAGTGTAAGTTAAGTATCATCCTAAATTTCACAATCAGCAAGGGACCAGTCACCCCCCATGCCTTCCAATATAAGAGAAGATGAAATGGTAAAGAAGAGATTAAATCAATCTAAATATGATGCTGAAAATAAAACTGAGCTGGGAAAGGGGAAATTTGTTAGGTATGGTGGAAGCTAAACTCCTATAATAAAGAGCACAGCCCAAAATACAACGGCTTAATCAACATAGAAGACTTCTTTCTCATATCATAGGTTAGAGGTTGGCGGTCAGTCCAAAGTACTGAGAGTCATCCTCAGTATGTGGCTTCTATCCTTGGGTTCAAAGTGATGACTCCAGCAAGTCTTCTCCAAACCAGCAAGACAGAAAAGAAAGTAGAAGTTAAACAACTTCCTTACTAACAAGATGACCTAGAAGTTGAGCCCATTGCTTCTGCCCATATCCCATCAGCTAAACCTTAACACGTGGCCATCACACATGGTTGCAAGATACACTTGGAATGATTGGTAGTTATTAAATGTTAATTATATCCAAAAAATAACTTTGTGGAGGAGACCCTGCATCCATCAGGCTAGAGGAGGCTTTAGTCTCTAGCTCTGCCAGGATAGGGTGGTGAAAATTCTCTTATGAAAAGTTAGAAGGGAAAATGGATATTGGGAGACAATTAACAGTATCTGCTATACCAATACATCCTCAGACTCCTTCAGTCCCTTCTTCAAATTGTTAAAGGAACACAGATACATTAGCATACATTCAATAGCCAAGAGAAATAAAGATTCCCAAAAGGGAAAAAATATCAATACAAAAATTCATAAATCTCTCTGGTTTTTCTCAAGCAGACCATATATATTTTAAAGCCAGCTTTTCCCTCTCTTAGCATAGCTTTATAACCAGCTTAAGTTCTACAATTATTGCAGAATAATTACCCCCAATTGGATTTTACCTTGCCAGATAACATAAATGTCCCTCCATGAAATTCTCAAATGGTTGCTCACACCCTCCCTCTCTCAACTTCTCATACTGTGTCCTCCTCCACAACTTCCCAAGACCAGAAAGAAAGGTGAAACTAGGCAGCATTGCCTTCCTATCATTGTCCACAGTAAAGTCAAATAAAGCCTTTTTGGTCCATCCTAAGAAAATATAAAGTTTTCTTCTTGTGTTCCATTTGGAAGAAAATAAAATAAAGAGAAAACAAGTCAGTGATATTAAAAATTCAACAAAAGAGAGAAAATGATTATATATTACAATGAAGAGGCAAGAAAACATACAGCAGCACTTTGATATGTAGAATAGATATATGCTGTCAGAGCCTCCTGGGGAGACACTGCAGAAGTCATTAGTGCTACTTGCGAAATATTCTGGGTTCGCTTGTTTGGAGAAAAATTAGGATTTACCCACTGGATCATTAGTGATCAGAAGGATCCATGTGACTAGTTTTGGCCAGTGAGTTCTAAGCAGAAAAGACATGCATCTTTTCCAGGCCAGATCATTTAACTGCAGTCACAAATCCTTCCAGAGCTTTCATTTCCATTGTCATGAGTGGACCTAGACTCTGCACTGAAGATCATGTAGACTATGACCATGTCAGCAGGACAGCTGACCTCAGTGGACATGAAATATGACAGATATAAAACTTTGCTCTTTAAGCCACTGAGATTTGGGACTTGCACGTTACCAAGAGAAACTTCACCTTGCCTGACAGACGCAAGCCCTTCCTCACACAGTTACTTTTTGGAGTCAATGAGTGTGTAATGACTACCCACCATATGCCAGGCACTCTGCTCATGTCACCTGCACTAACCCTCTCTCGCACAGATGACGAAACTGAGGCAAAGCTCCACAGCAAGTGGATGGTGGATTTAAGATCTGAGCTCTGACTCTGTATCTGTTGCTCACTCCATTACCCCAACTCTGTTTATTCAACCACCAAATCCTTTTTAATTAGTCTCAGACCACCCCACTTAGTCTCCAGAAAAATCTACAGTTCCCAGTATTCCTGTGCATTAGAGACATTTCCTTCTCCAAACTGGCACACGCTAGCAAAATCTAACCTTTTCAAATCACTCTCCTCAGAAAGCACAGGAAGAGTTCAAACGTAGGAGTTAAAAGAACAATTTTCCTTTTGGTAAGGTCTTTCCTCCCAGCCAAGAACAACAAGGCAGCAAAATCTGAATGATGGGCTCTCCTGGACTCCTTATTAGCTGTCCATGGCGATCCCTGGCCCAGGTTGGCCGCACACTGCCATCATCACTATAGAAGCACTCGTTTCCCCATTATGTGGCGGAGCAGGTGCCGGATGCAAAGCTGGACGGTGACCCAATTTACTGTGCGGCAACAACAGAACCGCACCCCAGCTGGAGAGAAGACATTTCAGCTTTGCTCTTTGCAAAGATATTTGTATAGATAAACAGAGGTTTATGTGTGCACAAAGAGAATAGATTGTCCTCCCGACGCCCAAGTGTAACTTCAATTCTGCCAGAAGTCATCATCATAATAAGTGAGGTTTATGGAAGGCTCTTTATCCAGAAGGATCCCAAAGAGCTTCACAAAAACTTCCCAAATTGCAGGCGAAAAGCCTTCTTTCAGATCCATGTGGAGAATTTCATCGCTAATATTCTGCTTCCCTGGCACAAGGCCTCCAGATGTCAATGAGAGATTACCCACACATCAGGAGAATGGAATATTGGCGTCAAAACCTGCCATGGGGCCAGGAAGAGGGGAATTTTGCCCCAAATACATATAATAACTGTGTCTCTGCCCACCCTGGGGACTGGGAATGACAGCTGCTTAACAGCCACCCATGAGCATGGCACATATGGCTCAACGTTAGTAGTCAAAAACAACATTGCTGCACCCACCGGAAAACTTCATGGGGAGGTTAGGCATAACGAATTGGAATTTGGCCTATTTCCTCTTTCCAGATGTGCCACAGGCTCACTCATTCCATTTTTAATAATGTGTACAAATTGAGTTGGAGTAAAAACCAACAACTCAACTGTGAGTTTGTTTCTTAAAACAAAACAGCTCTAGCAAAGACTGAACTAGGGGAGTTTCTAGTTGCTGGGTTATGATTTGGGTTTTGGTTTCCTACTACCCTAACAACGATGGCTTGAGTTGGAGGGAATTTAAATCTTGCAGTTCTGTCTAAAGAATTACATCACCTCCTTGTGATGCACTTCAGGGAAATTCAGATTGAACTGGATCATGCCTTAATTCAACTTCTTGAGGAAGGTAATATATTACCCCCATTTTCCAGATGCAGAAACTGAAGCCCATGCTCACACAGCTGGTAAATGGCAGGGTCAGGATTCAAACCGAGTTTCTTTGACTTGAGCCCAAGATCTTACTGACTTTAAGTATTATGGGGAAAAGAATATACCTTAATATGTACTGCTAAATACATACCTTTTGTAAAAGAGATAAACGATTGAAAGATTTAATGTGTATTTTTAAACCAAACAATCCCTTGAAATCCAACTATACTTCATTAGGTACAAGTTAGTAGTCACTATGTGTTTTATTTCATATTGTGTGAATCTCTGTGCTCAACCAACAAATGAGTAAGTATTTCTATAGACTGATACGGCCTGGGTTATGACTAAATTATATCAGGAATCTTAAAGTCTTCTAAAGAAAGCTAAACTCATATTTTAAGCTTTACATTAGGCAGTATAAAAACTAGAGAGTACAAAACTGTATATTACAGACTATATGAAAAGAACTAAACTGGATAGAGAGTAATGAATATACTAATATCCTCGGCTATTTGGAGAATCAGGCAATCAGCCTGGGACGGAAAAGTTGGAATATAAATCTTACTCTGGACCTTGAAGAATGAATACGAGCGGCAAAGTGACAGTTATTTAGAGCTATCGTTGCTTCGCTGTGCTGGCTCCTGGGCCAGTGTACCTACGTATCTGTCTGGCTCCCATCTGCCTCCCACTTAGGCCCTCTCATCAGCTCCTGGTCTGCACCAAAGGCCAACAAACATTGATGTGAGTAGAGGACAATCCCAGGCAGTGTGAAGGTAACCTAAACTCCTTTTCCTATCATGTCTAATTAAATTTAATTAACTCTTCTGATCTAAAAGAGAAAGATCCAAACATTTAAAGTGCTCTATTGGAACTCTGAACTGACCCCTGCTTCAAGATGGCCACCTGAACATCTTTACTGAAACACTTTCTTACCCTCTCACAAATTACTATTGAGATGACCATAGAAATACAAACGATAAATGATAATGTGCTTGTGTTTTGAAACTCATGTCAGAAATATGAACCGAAAGAAGGCTTCCTAAGCAAAGCGCCAATGGCGCATATATATATACATATATATATAACTGTGACTTCTGTGCACAACAATTAAATAGATATAAAACAAAACCAACTAAATTATGAACAAGACTGAAGACAAAGAACTAACAGCAATATTTACAGCAGAGGTGACAAAAGAATTGAAATCTATATGGGGCTTTTACAAATCAATAAGAAATTAGCAATAACCCACCGTAACAAATGAACAAGGAAATAAATGTATTTAAAAATGTTAAACCTCACTAATAATCAGAGAAATGACTATTAAACAGCGGTATGCGATTTTTCATCTGTCATACTGGTATTAAAAATATTATTCTCAACAAGTGGCTGTGTTTTTAGTCGTGTGTGAACTTCTAAACCCATGACACAAAGGAAAATTTTCAAATATTACAAAATTGATATCTTTATATGAAAGATGTTTTAATAAATTTGAATGAAAAAACCATAACATTAGAAAAAATATTAATATGAAAACATGTTCTCAATGTCTTTATACAGTAGTTATAGACTTGTGGAAATTATTTCCTTTACTACTCATAATGCAAACTAAACATAAACTAAAACAACTCAAATGTTTTGAATACATATTTATATTGTCTTGATAGTCGGAATATTTTCTTCAACAATAAATTCTGTTGATTGTTTAAAAATATATATTATGCTCAAGACAATGATATTGTAATTGGAAGTACAAACTGCTAGAATCTTTGGGCACGGATGTTTGAAAATAATGAACAAACATTTCTTCATGCCACTTGACCTAACACTTTTACTTGTATGAGTTTATCATAAAGAAATAACCAAGAATGCGTGCAAAGATATACTCCAAGAACGTTCAGCAAAGCACTTTTCATAACAATGTAAATTGGAAAAAACTTAAATGTCAAAAAAAAATAAGGAACTGATTAAGTAAATTACAGTAAATCTGTTTAAAACAATACTGTGCAGCCTTTTAACATAGTGCTACAGTAGTATATTTTTAAAATAGAAAAATACTTAGGATATTCATTTTGTACATACAGCATGATCCCATCTTGTTCTTAAAACACACACACACACACACACACACACACACAAAATGAAAGAGACAAGAAAAATGTTAACATCTCTGGATGGTGAGATTACAGATAATTTTCTACAATAAACATATATTCTACTTTTGTCATAAGGAGAAAAAATGTCATTAAGAAAACAATAGCAAAAAAAAAGAAAACAACAGCACTGACCTATACAACTCTGTTGGAAGTAAATGTTTAGCTATAACCTTGCCCCAAAAAAGCACTGAAATTTTGTGAAGGTATTACTCTCACAAAACAGCAGGCTTCACTCTCCAAAGGAAATAGTAACTGATAGAAAACCCAAATCATTACAGGAAATTAGTTTCCAAGAACAGTACTATTTCTGAAGCTAAACCTTTTGTTGTGAACCAAGCCCAAACTAGAGCAGTTATTCATTCAGTGTTATCTATGAGGTTTATTCCTTCAAAACCTCAGCCTCATCCACTCTTCTGAGCCAACCCCTACAGAGATTTGAGGTGTATGGCTATTAGGGTCTGGAATTAGCCTTGCTGATTTAAGCAGTTAATGCCCTCTTTGCACGGGGGCTGGGGTATCCTGGCACTCCTGGGTGACCACAGAGCTTCAACCTATTCCCAATGTCTGTCCAGTTGTTCAGTAGGGACAACTGTTTCTGCTATGGTGTCTGATGTCATATCTCCACAGGAATGTTAGTTCTGTTTTGGACTAAACGCTTACTTCCCCAAAATTCATGTACGGCAGCCCTAACCCCGCCCCCCCAGCATGACTGTATTTGGAGATGCAGCCTCTAAGGAAGTCACTGAAGTTAAATGAGGTCATATGAGTGGGGCCCTAATCTGATAGGATTAGTGTCCTTATCAGAAGAGACATCAGATCACTCACTCTCTCTCTACATCAGGTGAGGACACAGCAAGAAGGAAGTCATCTGCAAGCCAGAAGGAGAGCTCTTACCGTGAAATGAATCAGCAAAACACTGATATTGGACATTCCAGCCTTCAGAACTGCAAGAAAATTAATTTCTGTTCTTTATCCACCCAGCCCATGGTATTTTGTTATGGCAGCCTGAACAGGCTATGACATCTTCCTTAAGACTCTTGAATGGACCCCATCTGGCTGCCTGTTAGTAGGTTGCCTCAAAGCCTGACCATTGTGTCCTGTGCCCCCAACTGTCTGGTTACTGTAAACTTGCTGAATACACTAAAACCATAGATTTCCTTATGCTTTTCTTGTTGTACTGTCACTATCTGAAACATATGCAGACATGACCTCTCCTCCAAATCATCCATTTGCACCATTCCCATCCCCATCACCTCTACAACCGTCTGGGCTCCAAATCAAGTCTTGTCCCTCTTAGACTCTGCAACTTGGACTGCTGGCCTCTCGACCCTAAAGACTAACCCTGCAATTTTGTCAGCTGTTCTAAACCGGAACTATCAAAACCTACTTCCTTGAATTTTTTCCCTCCTCTACCCTGGAGCACTGGGGCTCAAGCATGGTTTGCAGTCAAAACATTCAAGGTCAGAAAATAGTCCCCTAAAAGCCTTGACATAATAGCTAATCTGATTATCAAACCTTATTTCACTTCTCCATGGATGAGCTGAGGATTTTATTTTCTTTGGTGGGAGAAAACAAAGGAAGGGACATTTAGTGGATACTCTGACACACACCAAGTTTACCCCTTCCCTGTTCCCAGAGCTCTTGGCCCCTGATGGCTCCCAGCTGGGTCACCTTCTGAGAACTGTCCTTAACTGAAGAAAGCCACCACATTCAAGGTCACTCCCCTCCCTCGGATAGCCTATATTCAATCACAGGTGGACGTGGGGATACCAAGGCCAGTCCCCTTAACTCAAGGGGATGTAAATCTGCAGAGCCACTCTGGCTCCAGAGCTCCTTGTGGGATTGGCTGAAGTCTTTGTTGAGTCTGCCTCTCAGTTCAACTTCTCCCTGTGCCCAATCCAATTTCTTTCACTCACAAGTGCTGATCCTGAAGGTGTCCCCAATAAGCTTCTGCAAACAAATATCTTAGAGTCTGTTTTCTATGGAACCCAACCTAAGACAGAATGATCAAATAATTAATGCATTTCTGGTGGTGTAATTTTTCACTTAGCATATTCCAAAACAGAGCTTTCAAAATTCTTTCCTCCTTTGCTCAGCTCAAAAGCCCATTGACGAAGAACCCCATTCCATGACCCTGTTTATATCAATCCCATGAAATCTGCACAGCTCAAACTCCAATTCTTCCATGATGGTTTGAGTTCAGCTGGACTTAGGGTGAACCTTAAGTCTGTTGTGCAATGCACTGCCTGGTTTGCGTGAAGCACTCAATAAATACTCCTTTTTAAATACACCACACACACACACACACACACACTTAGGATATGTGTTTCTTATTCTATCATCCTTGTGCTTCATTTATTCATTCAACAATAATATGACACCTACTATGTGCACTGTGCTTCTCAGGGACTGTGGAAGTACAAGTACAAAAGCTGTCACGAGCTACAGCACATTTCTCCAGAAGATTCACTGCCATACTGAGACAACTGGGAACCTTCTGTGTTGATTTAGGATGAGGCTGACTCCAGGTTAGATAGTATGTGAGAGATCAGAGAGTGTAAGATGTAATATGCCCTCAGAGCACCAGCTGGTTGGGGAGAGGAGGTATTCACAAGGCAATGTATGCCCAGCACCAGATGAACACTTAGGCAATAAATGAAACAATATCAAAAGGGTAGGCAGGGGCTTCCCTGGTGGCGCAGTGGTTGAGGGTCCGCCTGCCGATGCAGGGGACACGGGTTCGTGCCCCGGTCTGGGAAGATCCCACATGCCGCGAAGCGGCTGGGCCCGTGCGCCATGGCTGCTGAGCCTGTGCGTCCGGAGCCTGTGCTCCGCAACAGGAGAGGCCACAGCAGTGAGAGGCCCGCGTACCGCAAAAAAAAAGAAAAAACAACGGGTGGGTAGGATAACAAGACAATAGTCCTGGAAAGTCTGCAGTGGTAAATTGTCACCTCTAAGAAGTAGAGGGGCACAAACTGAACATTTCAGGATTAACTTTTCAGTAAGCTGCTTCATTTTATCTTCTCAAGAAATCTCTTTACAAAACTTTTCCACACAGGAGTAACTTTTGTATTTTTTCCTGTTAGAAAGGCCCTGCAGACTCCAGATATTAAACATTAACCTCATATATAATGAAACCCCTAGACGGGCTCTCTAGGAAATGTCTCACATTTGCCAGTCTAATGAAGGAAATGTTCGTTTCCATGGCTGGATTGTCAACTTCTACTTTAAGAATTTTTTGTTTTTCATTGTAATTTTGGTAGACTTCAAGAGAAATGAGCTCAATTGTTGAACTTAATATTCTATTTGCTACACACCCATGTGCACAGCAATCACTATTAGAAACTCATTACCTGAAAAGTTGGGGTTTAAATTAAGATCCACTGATCTGTTTTAGAAATATATTAAATGGGCTTTGACTGTCTGCACTACACAGTGGGCAAATTTCTCATGATGACCATTACTAAACTGAAATGTAATAGAAATGACTGGAGCCCCTTCCATAGACAAAACTACTGATAAGAGACACCTAGTGGTGGTTTCTAGAAATTACATCGTCTGCGTTCGCAAAAAAAAATCTTGTGTTAACGAGCGTTTTGCTCCAGGTCAAAAGGCGACAGCGAGTTTTTCATGGAGACAGAGTTTGGATTGATTCTTCGGTTAAGTAAGTTACGGTAAAACCTTGTACATTTCTCCAAAAATGGAAGTGCACTGCAACAATTTCAATTCTCCTACTGTTCAAATAAAAGGAAAACGAAAGTAGACATTTAAAAATCTATTTCATTGCTCAGGACTAGCACACGTTTGTTCAACGATGATGTCACTCTTTCTGAAGATCAGCATCTGGGTTAGATTCACCATAATGTAAATCCAAGACTTAGAACCAGCTCTACAAACATCCTCACTAGACCGATTACAAACTCATTTGGCACCTGTGCCTCATAAAATATATTCATCCTCCTTGCACCTAATTTCAAATTACGCTGCACCTCTTCACAGTTCTAATCGCACTGGCAACTGATCATATATGGCACTTTTCTCCAACTGTAATCTTATTTTTCGCTTATTTTTAGCTGTTTTCCATTTCAGCCTCCTACTAAAACTCTCGTTTTACTGAGCTTATTGGAATATCTGAAACCCCATTCCCCATGCACATTGCCTCTAAACAAAACTGAGTAACAAAGTGAAACGTGCGGTACAGACAGGAGTGTTCTTGAATACCAGAATCTTTTTTTTCCCCATACTCTCTTCCATTACGGCGTATTACAGGTAATTGAATGCAGTTCTCTGTGCTATACAGTAGGACCTTGTTGTTTATCTATTTTCTATATATTAGTGTGTATCTTCTAATCCCAAACTCCTAATTTATCCCCCCAACCCCCTTTCCCCTTAGGCAAACATGAGTTTGTTTTCTATGTCTGTGAGTCTGTTTCTGTTTTGTAAATATGTTCATTTGTATCATATTTTAGACGCCACATATAAGTGACATCATACGGTATTTGTCTTTCTCTTTCTGACTTACTTCACTTAGTATAATCTGCAGGTCCATCTATGTTGCTGTAAATGGCATTATTTGATCCTTTTTATGGCTGAGTAATTTTCCACTGTGTGTGAGTGTGGGTGTCTGTGTGTGTGATGGACATTTATGTTGCTTCCGAGATAGTGAGGGAGCTTCAAGATGGCGGAAGAGTAAGACGTGGAGATCACCTTCCTCCCCACAAATACATCAGAAATACATCTACATGTGGAACAACTCCTACAGAACAACTTCTGAACGCTGGCAGAAGACCTCAGACCTCCCAAAAGACAAGAAACTCCCCACGTACCTGGGTAGAGCAAAAGGAAAAACAAAGTACAGAGACAGGACCTGCACCAGTGGGAGAGAGCTGTGAAGGAGGAAAAGTTTCCACACACTAGGAAGGCCCTTCGCAGGCAGGGACTGTGGGTGGCGGATGGGGGGAAGCTTCGGAGCCACGGAGGGGAGCGCAGCAACAGGGGTGCGGAGGGCAAAGCGGAGAGATTCCCGCACAGAGGATCGGTGCCGACCAGCACTCACCAGCCACAGAGGCTTGTCTGCTCACCCACCAGGCAGGCAGGGCTGCGAGCTAAGGCTCGGGCTTTGGTCGGAGCGCAGGGAGAGGGCTGGGGTTGGCAGCGTGAACACAGCCTGAAGGGGGCTAGTGCGCCACAGCTAGCCGGGAGGGAGTCCAGGAAAAGTCTGGAGCTGCTGAAGAGGCTAGAGACTTTTTCTTCCCTCTTTGTTTCCAGGTGCACGAGGAGAGGGGATTAAGAGCGCTGCTTAAAGGAGCTCCAGAGACGGGCGCGAGCCGCGGCTAAAAGCGCGGACCCCAGAGACGGGCGGGAGACTATAAGGCTGCTGCTGCCGCCACCAAGAATCCTGTGTGCGAGCACAGGTCACTATCCACACCTCCCTTCTGGGGAGCCTCTGCAGCCTGCCACTGCCAGCGTCCCGTGGTCGAGGGACAACTTCCCCAAGAGAACACACGGCGCGCCTCAGGCTGGTGCAACGTCACGCTGGCCTCTGCCGCTGCAGGGTCGCCCCACATCCGTACCCTCCCTCCCCCCGGCCTGAGTGAGCCAGAGCCCACGAATCAGCTGCTACTTTAATCCCGTCCTGTCTGAGCAAAGAACAGATGCCCTCCGGCGACCTGCACGCAGAGGCGGGGCCAAATCCAAAGCTGAACCCCGGGAGCTGGGCAAACAAAGAAGAGAAAGGGAAATCTCTCCCAGCAGCCTCAGGAGCAGCGAATTAAATCTCCACAATCAACTTGACGTACCCTGAATCTGTGGAATACCTTAGTAGACAACGAATCATCCCAAATTGAGGAGGTGAACTTTGGGAGCAACGATATATATATATTTTTCCCTTTTTCACTTTTTGTGAGTGTGTATGTTTCTGTGTGTGATTTTGTCTGTATAGCTTTGCTTTTACCATTTGTCCTAGGGTTCTGTCTGTCCATTTTGTTCTGTTTTGTTTCATTTTAGTATAGTTTCTAGCACTTGTTATCATTCGTGGATTTGTTCTTTGGTTTGGTTGCTCTCTTCTTCCTTTTTTTTTTTAATTACTTAAAAATTTTTTAATAATTCTTTTTTATTTTTATTATTTTATTTTATCTTCTTCTTTCTTTTTTTTCTCCCTTTTATTCTGAGCCATGTGGATGACAGGCTCTTGGTGCTCCAGCCAGGAATCAGGGTTGTGCCTCTGATTAAATGCTCCAACCAAAAGATACAGGCTGGTTGAATGGATAGAAAAACAAGACCCATATATATGCTGTCTAAAAGAGACCCACCTCAGACCTAGGGACACATACAGACTGAAAGTGAGGGGATGGGAAAAGATATTCCATGCAAATGGAAATCAAAAGAAAGCTGGAGTACCAATTTTCATATCAGACAAAATAGACTTTAAAACAAAGACCAGTACAAGAGACAAAGAAGGACACTATATAACAATCAATGGTCTTGGGATCAACCCAAGAAGAAGGTATAACAATTGTAAATATTTATGCACCCAACATAGGAGCACCTCAATACATAAGGCAAATACTAACAGCCATAAAAGGGAAAATCGACAGTAACACAATCATAGTAGTGGACTTTAACATCCCACTTTCACCAATGGACAGATCATCCAAACTGAAAATAAATGAGGAAACACAAGCTTTAAATGATACATTAAACAAAATGGACTTAATTGATATATATAGGACATTCCATCCAAAAACAACATAATATTCATTCTTCTCAAGTGCTCTTGGAACATTCTCCAGAACAGATCATACACTGGTTCACTAATCATGCCTTGGAAAATTTAAGAAAACTGAAATCGTATCAAGTTACTTTTCCGACCACAACGCTATGAGACTAGATATTCAATTACAGGAAAATATCTGTAAAAAATACAAACACAAGTAGGCTAAACAATACACTACTTAATAACCAAGAGATCACTTAAGAAATGAAAGAGGAAATCAAATAATACCTAGAAACAAATGACAATGAAAACACGACGAACCAAAACCTATGAGATGCAGCAAAAGCAGTACTAAGAGGGAAGTTTATAGCAATACAATCCTACCTTAAGAAACAAGAAACATCTCAAATAAACCTAAGCTAACCTTACACCTAAAGCAATTAGAGAAAGAAGAACAAAATACCCCCAAAGTTAGCAGAAAGAAAGAAATCATAAAGATCAGAGCAGAAATAAATGAAATAAAGAAAACAATAGCAAAGATCAATAAAACTAAAAGCTGACTCTTTGAGGTGATAAACAAAATTGATAAACCATTAGCCAGACTCATCAAGAAAAAGAGGAAGAGGACTCAAATCAATAAAAATAGAAATGAAAAAGGAGAAATCACAACTGACACTGCAGAAATACAAAGTATCCTAAGAGACTACTACAAGCAACTCTATGCCAATAAAATGGACAACCTGGAAGAAATGGACAAATTCTTAGAAAGGTATAACCTTCCAAGACTGAACCAGGAAGAAATAGAAAATATGAACAGACATTAAGAGTAATGAAATTGAAACTGTGATTAAAAATCTTCCAACAAACAAAAGTCCAGGACCAGATGGCTGCACAGGGAAATTCTATCAAACATTTAGAGAGGACCTAGCACCCATCCTTCTCAAACTCTTCCAAAAATTTCACAGGAAGGAACACTCCCAAACTCATTCTATGAGGCCACCATCACCCTGATACCAAAACCCAACAAAGATACCACAAAAAAGAAAATTACAGACCAGTATCACTGATGAATATAGATGCAAAAATCCTCAACAAAATACTAGCAAACAGAATCCAACAACACATTAAAAGGATCATACACAGCTGCACCGATTTACATTCCCACCAACAGTGTAGGAGGGTTCCCTTTTCTCCACACCCACTCCAGCATTGGTTATTTTTAGACTTTTTAATGATGACCATTGTGTCTGGTGTGAGGTGATAATCCTTGCAGTTTTGATTTTCATTTCTCTAACAATTAGCGATGTTGAATATCTTTTCACGTGCCTATTGGTCATCTGTATGTCTTCTTTGGAAAAATGTCTATTTAGGTCTTCTGCCCTTTTTTCAATTGGGTTGTTTGGTTTTTTGTTATTGAGTTGTATGAGCTGTTTGTATATTTTGGAAATTGAGCCCTTGTTTTTCCCATCTTTTGCAAATATTTTCTCCCATTCCGTAGGTTGTCTTTTTGTTTTGTTTATGGTTTCCTTTGTTGTGCAAAAGCTTATCAGTCTGATTAGGTCCCATCTCTTTATTTAGTTTTGCTTTTTCTATTGCCCTGGGAGACTGACCTAAGAAAACATTGGTATGATTTGTATCAAAGAATGCTTTGCCTATATTCTCCTTTAGGAGTTTTATGGTGTCATGTCTTATATTTAAATCTTTAAGCCATTTTGAGTTGATTTTTATGTATGGTGTGAGGGGTTGTTCTAACTTCATTGATTTACATGTGTTTGTCCAGCTTTCCCAACACCACTTGCTGAAGAGACTATGTTCTCTCCATTGTATATCTTGCCTCCTTTGTCAAAGAATAACTGACCATAGGCGTGTGGGTTTATTTCTGGGCTCTCTATTCTTTGAACACCAGAATATTTTTTGTTGTTGTTGTTTTTGATTGATACAAACAAATGCACAGAATCAACTGGCCCATAGTTTCCACCAAAGGTCTGAGGCAGTACATTTTTTGAACACCAGAATCGACTTCAATTTTCAAGTGAGCCTATCTGAACTGAGTTCACAATAGGGAATGAATAGCATGCATGGGCTAAAATAGCACAGATATGTACTGTAGTTTGTGCCTGTGTGTGTGTGTGTGTGTGTGTGTGTGTACAGTACAAATAAAAGTTTAGGTCTGATGTTAACAACAATCCCTTTTCACCAGGAAATTAGAAAACCTCTTTAGGCAGTTCTAATGAGATCCAGATTGCCTAGAAACATCATCCAGGTTCAGCATCATCTATGTCAAGTACTCTGCCCTGGAATAATGGCTTCCTTGTATTAGGGGTTATACTCATTGCTAGGGAAATTATCAGTATTGGTCTTTAATTATCAAAAGTTCAGTATTTAAATGTAGACTCTTTATCTGCTTTAGTACTATGGCTGAGCCACTAATGTTTGTAACTAATACACGGTTGTGCATAATATGGAAATTCAGTGGATTGCCTTTTCTTCAATACAGCTCTATAAAATACATGCTATACCTGCCTCATTACTCTGGGCAGCTGTTTCCACCACTGGGCACAACATGTGTACTGCAGTCAGACAGAAGGTATCTTGTAATATGACCCCATCAATACCTCTCAAAGTCTCTCTCACTGTGAAGATACCATATTCTTTCTATGTTTTATCACATGAGATGGGCATCCCCTTGGCATTTGAAAAGTAGCAGAAGCATGGCACTTAGCCACTTTAAACATAATTATAGCTACACAGGTGTTATGGAATCACAGAAGGATTTACAGCTAATGGATTCTAATTCCCCAATTCTTCAGGGCACAAAGACCCAGAGAAGGTATGTTATTTTCTTCAACAGATGCTTCTTTAAGTGCCTACCCTGTACAGTGGGATGTAAAAGTAGTAGGACAAAAATCTCCCTGAGAAAATTTTATTCTGAGGAAGGAGATAGTAAGTAATGTTGTAATTATGATGTGACTCAGTAATCATTTCCTTGGGACAGAGATATTTGCCAAATGTGATCACAATATAAAAGAAACAAAGCTGGTTAATGGAAAGTTGGGTCTTTGCATTTGCATTCTACTGCAGCTTCCAAAACCCCACAAAGGCAACCCCAGAAGAAGCTTCATATTTTGTGATAGACAGACAAGCACATACACAACTTGGGGCCCTGAGGCATCTATAAATTCTGAAAAGCCCTGACAGGAGAACAGCATGCCTACCATCAACTGCATCACACTCTCTTAAGACAAGATGAAGCCACAGTTGGGCAGGCCTTGATGGGGACATCTCATTCCCACTCCACTCAGCATCAGCTGGGGTGGCTCAAAGGCTGGAGGCTCTAATCATCTGAAGACTCCATCACTCACCTGTCTGCCACCTGGGGGCCGAAAGAGCTGGGACTCCTTGGGGACATCTCTCTAACCCTATGTGGGCTCTCAATGTGGGCTCTCCAGCTCAGCCTGGTGGCTTCAGCTAATAGTCTTTTTTGTTTTGTTTTGTTTTGTTTTTGGCTTAAACAACACAAATTTATTATCTTAGAGTTCTGTAATTCAGAAGTCTGACATAGGTCACAAGTCACAACATGCTTCACTTAAGGTGACGGCAGTGATGATTCCTTCTGGAGGTTCATTTCCTTGTCTTTTCTAGCTGGTTAAGGCCACCTACACTTGTTGGCTCGCGACACCTCCTCACATTACTCCAACCTCTTGTTTCCATCATCACATTTCCTCCTTTGACTTCTGCTGCCTCTTGCTTATGAGAACCATTGTGATTACACTGGGCCCACCCAGATTACCAAGGATAATCTCCCCTAAATCCTGATCCTTAACTTAATCACTTTTGCCAAGTCTCTTTTGCCATGTATGGTAACATTCACAAGTTCTGGGGATAAAGACATGGGCGTATTTGGGGAGCCATTATTCTTTGGCTGAACTTCCCACCCATCAGCTCAGAGCTGTCAAGGTGTATGTCCCAGTAGGGAGAAAGCCAGGTAGCAACCGCATCCTCTTTGATGACCCTGATTTGGAAGTCATGCAGTGTCCCTTCCACTTTATTTTAATTGTCATCAGCGAGTTACTACAGACAGCCTTTATTCAAATGTAAGGGCTATGAAACATTACATCTTGAAAGGAGGAATGTCAAAAATTTGCATACATTTAAAAACCACCAGTATCTGTGTGTGGGAGCGTATATGTGTGTTTTACGTACGTGCATACACAAAAGTATTTTTAAAGATGAAGTGAGCACACACCAAATTCATGATAGTGATTGCTCCATGGGGGAAATGAATGGGACCTGCAAAATGACCCAAAATTTGTTCACATTTATCCTTAATACCTTAATATTTTAACTGAGAATTAAGATTTTAATATGACACATATTAATAAGTATCAGTCCTAGGAGGTCTGGAATAATGCATATAGTAGGTTAATTGCATTGATAGCCCCAATTAAAGTTCTCCCTATATCCACACCATTTAAACTACCACTTCATAGCCCCTCCCATCAAGAGGCAGAGTCTGTTTCTCCACTCCTTGAATTGGGCTGGCCTTGTGACTTGGTTTGGTCAACAGAAAGCAATGGGTCTGGTGTGCCAGTTTTGAGACTAGGTTTTAGGAGATCTTGCACACTTCTTCTGCTTTCTTTCTTTCAGACGCCTGTGCTCACCATGAGAACAACCCTGAAATAGCTTATTGGAGGATGACAGGCCACGTGGAGTGCAGGTGAGTCAGCCCAGCTGTGGCCATCATAGACCAGCCAACCCCTGCCCCTTACCAAGCTGATAAACCAGCTGACCACTGTAAGAACAGAACAATAGACCCCAAATAGAGTTGCTTATGCTAAGCCCCATGTCATCAAACCAAGACTTAATTACAGTTTCAGTTCTCCCAGAAATGGAATGGTAAACTAGTCAATCAGGAATTGCCTGATCAGCGCTAGTTAGTTAAATGGCCTGATAGATCCCTGCCACCTCCTAAAAAAAACTAACCTTATATAACCAACCTGCTTTTTTGTCTAGTAGAACTTCCTTGTTCCTGTTCCCTTCTGCTACTGAGGTCTTTCATCTTGTTCAGCTCCTCAGAGCTCCTTTCTATCTGCTAGATCGGAAGCTGCCCAATTCAAATCAATTTTTGCTAAAATAAACTCTTAAAAAATTTAATATGCCTCAATTTATCTTTTAACACCACCCATGCATGAGCTTCCCATGTAGCCCCTGCACTCCTGAGGAATGATTAATGACATAAGCAACCAAATTTTGAGCTGGTATGTTACACAGCAAAACGGCCTGATACAAAATGCTTGTTACTGTTCTCTAAGCTTTTCTGTATTTTTACATTTATTCAAGATAAGAAAGAAAGACAGCAAGGAAAAGTGGAACAGAATGAAAAATTAAAGTCGCATTGATGGAAGTTTCAAAACCTAAAATGGCAATGGGTTCCTTATTTTGACTGTCATGAATAAAAAAATCCCAAAGGTACTTATTATATTCTTTGTATTTAGAAGGAGGCCTTT
Organism: Neophocaena asiaeorientalis asiaeorientalis; assembly: GCF_003031525.2. NCBI lineage: Eukaryota > Metazoa > Chordata > Mammalia > Artiodactyla > Phocoenidae > Neophocaena > Neophocaena asiaeorientalis. Next base: position 2,243,704 of record NW_020172625.1, read on the forward strand.
CGATATGATTCAAATACTACTATTAAGCATAGCAAAACAACCAAAACATGTTAATTATAACAAGGAAATGGAACACTAGAAAATGCATACTTGTTGATATGCTGCTTTGATCCACGAAACACAATACTTACAGTAATTAATCTTCATTTATTCCCTGCGATGAAATGGGTATTTCATCCAATAATAGACAACTACTTTTTTTTTCTTTCCTATTAAATAATGGCAGTTTAAAACAGCAAATAACAATGCAAGGTCAATGAAGTAGGGGCTAACTAAATTAAGTTTTCTTAGCCCAAATCTTCCACATTCTTCCAAGGAGAGTCAATAATGGGAATGTTTTTGCTCATTGTTAGGGACTGAATATTTGTGCCACTTGCCCCTGCCCCACAATTCATATGTTGAAGCCCTAATCCCCAGTAATACCAATGTGATGGTATTTGGAGGTGAATCTTTGGGAGATAATTAGGTCATGAGGGTGGAGCCCTCATGAATGGGATTAGTTCCCTTATAAGAAGAGACAGAAGCCAGAGCCCCCCCTCACTCTACCATGTGAGGATACAGCAAGAAGACTACCATCTGTTAATCAGGAAGAGCTTCCCTCATCATAATTCAACCATGCTGGCACCCTGATCGCAAACTTTCTAGCCTCCAGAATTGTGAGAAATAAATCCCTGTTGTTTAAGCTCCCCAGCCTATGGCATTCTGCTATACAGACTGAACTAAGACACTCATCCAGTAACTTCTTTATGTACTAATCTTTAAAAACCAATATAACTATGTGAGGAAATTTATATTTATATTTTGGTAATTTATTTTTAAAAAAACAACATGAAGTTTTCAATATTGAGCAAGAGAAAGAGATTTTAACTGATCATTTCACTACCAATGAGACAATATGCCTTTCAAATTTTGCACAACTGTCGCAATTTCATTTAATTTTATCCTTTTAAATAAAGATATCTCTTTATGTTCATAACTAAAAAGAATTTTACTGTTTGGTGCAACTCTTTTCCTATCAGGAGACTCACCAAGGAGAAGCCAAATCTTTCATCAGACCAGGTAACCTAACTTTTCGTTTGAAAATATATGACGTTGAGTGTGCACACACACGTGCATGCACTGACCTGGAAGTCATTCTTCCAAGGGCATCTGTAAGGCTCATCACATCAAGCGGATCAAAATTAATTATCAGGGGAGGCAGCTATTATTGTTCCATCCTCTTGGACCAATGCATATGAAGACAATGGTGGAAAATCAATAATGTCACTAGGTCAAGGGCACTTGACAGTACAGAACCAATAAATGCTCTTCGTCCATATTTACACAGAGCTGATCTTCAAAAAAAAAAGTGACTTCCAAAGCCATAATCTCTACTCATGTGAAAATCTCAAGGCTTCTGTGGAAGTTACTGTCCAGTACATATTTCTGCTGTCAGGCTACTTCTGTCACCGCATTTAAACCATGAAGTGCGTTTGCGTCTGATTCAACTATTATGGCAGGAAAATGACCTGTGAAGTTCTTTTGAGGAGCCTGGCATTTTGCATATATTATAAAAATACAAAGAGGAGGAAAATGTGTTAAAAATGAAGTTTATGAAAAGTCATCCAACTAAACTTTACAATTCATAGAATACAGAGACTGCCTGATTTGTGAGACTAAAATGGGGGGAGAAAAAGAAACCTGTCAAGGCAAAAAAAACCTCCATATTCTCGTGTTTTCAAGGGCAGTTGTCAACTTTTTTTCTATCTACAAAATCCCAATGGTAAGTGGAAAATGTGCCAAACTATATTATTTGACCTCTTTTTGGTGGTTCAGATGTGCAAAGAACTTAATAGATTGGAACATATGCTTTATTTGGGGGGGTGGGGTGTAAAGTGATTAATGTGTGTGAACTAAGATTTGAGAGCAATCTGCGATTGAAAGCGATGACAAAAGCCTCAATTTTTTATGAGTTCTCTAAAGGAAGAGACCTTGGTTTCATGTGAGGTAGGCTAGAATTATGTCCCTCAGAGGTAATGGTGACTATCTCTGCTTAATTCACAGCAATCAAATAGTTGACTAAGAGGCAAAACTTCTGAGTCTGTACCACAACCTGGTGCCAGAACATGGGGAGGGGGAAGGAGAAGCTTGGACGAAGTGAGAGAGCGGCACTAACATATATACACTACCAAATGTAAAATAGATAGCTAGTGGGAAGTCGCAGCATAGCACAGGGAGATCATCTCTGTGCTTTGTGACCACCTAGAGGGGTGGGGTAGGGAGGGTGGGAGGGAGATGCAAGAGGGAGGAGATATGGGGATTGTATGTATATGTATAGCTGATTCACTTTGTTATAAAGCAGAAACTAACACACCATAGTAAAGCAATTATACTCCAATAAAGATGTTAAAAAAAAAAAAAAAAACATTGGGTGTCTCTCATCACTGATACCGTGAAATGAAAGAAATCACTTGAGGGCTGAAGGGCGCTGCTATTTTCCACATCAAGACATTTTGCCAAGAGGATGCACAGGCATAGAGGTCAGGGAGAGCCTCATTCCTGCTCTCACTTATCCTTAGTTGGGGGATTGGAGGAAGGGGAAGCAATTAACCATTTCACTTCTGATCAGAGATAATTGTGTCATTAGAAGTGGGTGTGTGTATGTGTATGTGTGTGTGTGTGTGTGTGTGTGTGTGTGTTCACGGCTACGCCACTTGACTGATCAGAAATCAAACCCATGGCCGTGTTTCCTGACCCAGAATGGGAATTTTTATTCCTTAATCATATCCCCCTGGCTGCTTCACTGACCAGCTTCAGTGCAAGATTTGATGCGAGCACATTATTTACAAGAATTAAAGAGCTTGGGGAGTCTGATGGCAGAAGGAGGACATTTTTTTCACAGCAGCACTCACAAGCATCAATACTGCTAAAAGTCAGTCCGCATTTCCATCAAAACCTCCCGATTTGCAGCCATTTATAACTTGGCTATAAAAATCACTCCTAGGCTGTAATTCGGCAAATAGTGCCTCAGCTGCGGGGAAAATTGTCCCCTCTTGGTAGCTGCTGGCCTGTTTTGGTTTACCTCTTGTTTTAGTGATTTGAGGGAGATACACAGTTATTTGAAAAATGCTCTTTAAATGTAACCCTCAGGAGGCGAAAATGTTAGCACTTTAAGGCATTCATTTGTATTTCCACCTCCAGTGAAAGGGGTGACGTTGACTCTACAGTTAATCCTGTCATGGTCCCAATTATTTCTGGCATTTTTAGAAAGCAAAGACAATGGGCAAAGCCTTCCATTCGAAGGCAGTTAGTCAGCAGAAAGGCTCTAAATACTTGTGAGGTTTGTATTTCCCGAGCCACCTCGAAGGACGACAGGCTGTTGACTGTTGTCTCAGAGCTAATTTCCTCCAGTGAAGACCAAATCACTATGATAGCACTGGAGAACTCAGCATTTTTAATTGCCTCAAGGTGCTTATTTGCAGGGAAGGGATAAACTCAGGAGGATCAAATAAGGAAGGGAGGAAAACTCGGCTCAGCCTCCCAAATGAACCAGATCATTTTCTCCTCTCATCACTTTCACATCTGTGATTTTCCTCCTTCCTCCCAAGAAAGGCACACGCTCTTCTCTGCCATTAAGGAGAGATGATTACTAGGGCCCGAGTCAGATGTTCCTGGTCTGTTTCTAGAGCCCCATTTGCCCTCGCCTGTGCACTTTTAAGAGAAGCCAGGCAGCTGGCAGCACCCTCTGCATCCCCAGTGCAAAGCCACCTGGCCAGCTGGGGTGCACCTGAACGGAAAAACAGAGAGATTGAAAGTGCACTGGGGAAAAATAAGCCCTCAGCACTTAAGTCATGGGAGGAAGAACGTGACAGTTGGCACTAGCATCCAGACTCTCAAGAGTAACCAGCTTTCCAGCTGGGAGACCTGCAGAATTTCCAGACCCAAAGGCAGGTGGTCCTGGAACTCAACTTTCTGGGAGAGGAGGAAAGACGTTCGTGTCATTCCCTCACATTCATCAACTCAGGGTATAGTCCTTCAGATTCTTGAAACTCAACATTTATCTTTTTTAAATGTCCCTGGGAGAGGAAACTACTCCCATTTCACCAATAAGGAAAGCACAGACAGAAAAGCCAGCTGATGTGTTCTCTGAGCCAATGATGGAATCTTGTCTCCTATGTCCCCACTTGGGACTCTAGGTATCCTGGCCTGGGGCATGGGGAGGGAGGCCAAAATCCTCTTTAAATCTTTTGTGAGTTCTAATAAAAAGAAGACATTTTAAGTCCTTGCGCTTGGAGTCCAGCACTTACAGCACGACAAAGGCCCCTGCCCTGGGACTCATACATTCAAGAGCCCACTCTTGAATGCCTCCTATGGTTGGGGGCACATGCCTACCCGGAGTCTTTGACCTGACCCCTTCAAGACCATGAACCCAGTATCTCCTGACCAAACAACCTCCACCTGCTCTGGACTTTCCCTTATCTGTCTTGCAGACAAAGGCAACAGGCACATCCTTGGGCCCAAGCTGTGGAATAGGGGTGGATGCAGAGAGAGCTTAGCCATGCAGGACGGAGTGCCCACACAAGTGTGTGTGTGTGAAGCCCCTTGCAGAGCAGGACAAGGCAAAGTGGGGAGTGAGGAAGATCTGGTGTGTACAGGGCTGCTTCTCCCCACAGGGCTATGTTCTGCACACTAGTCCAGGAATTCTCAATTCTCAGTATGCTGGGGATGTGACTCTACGATTCTATCAAAATAAAAATTAACCATAAGTACACACAGTAACATGAAGCCTTTAAGAGGCTTTTGCTCTTTACTCTCTTTCCTCGCTGGTCCACTTCCAAAGTCAGTTTTGCTAAAGCTCCTTTAGTTTCAGGCTACTATTGAGCTTTTAATTATTGTATGTCTTCTCCAATGCAAGAATGCTTACTTACAACTTACAGAATCCCACCTGGAAGACAAAAATCTAGCTTCCTAACCTCTACATGAACAAAATCAGATTCCACTTGGATTAAAGATTAAGTGCATTGTGAATCCCATTTATAACAACCTGACAAAGCGCTTGAAACACTTTGTCAGGTGGAACTATAGACCCCTGGCAGAAGAGGAAGAGTCAGGGCAGTAGCCGGAATGAGTGAACACAGGATGGAGGCCAAAAACACACTAGAGGGCAAAGCAGGCAGAGCACTGGGGCTCAGGGCACACACAGAAGCCAAACACAGCAGTAGGGAGGTGTCCATCCAGAGCCAGGGGTCATGCCAAAATCAGACGTCAGGGAAAAGCAGCAGAGCAAAGCTAGATGAGCAAGAGGATGGCAGAAGCAGCCAGGTGAACCTACACACTTTGACATGGAGACCAAGAAGGGAGCAGTACCTCAATTTCCAGCACAGAGCAGAAGACACTAACTCCTCATGTCTCTATGGCACTTGGCAGGTTACAAACCACTTTCATATATAATATGGGGTTTAATCCTCATGTACAGCAAGTTATGGATTATTAACCCCATTTAAAGATGAAGAAACTGAAGCTCAAAGAGGTTCCTCATCTGACTCGGTGTAAACCTGAAGGAGAAAAGAGGAGGTTCTTGAGGCTGTCTTCTGATGCTCGACTGAAACGCATGCTCTTCTGACACCACAAGGCTTTAAACTCGGCACACACACCACACGTGGGTTATGATGACAGCTCTCAGCTCACACAACAATGCTCAGACTTTCTGGATTCCCTTTTGTTATTTGCTGAGATTGGGATGGGAGGGGTGAGCAGAACCTTCGTACTACTTCTGGTTGTCATTTCTCGGGGAGCCATTTATGGCAGTTCCATGAGTCTGACCTCTGGCAGCACCCTAGACATATCATGCCAGCATCGAATTTATGACGATCCTAACTACTGCCATCCAATCTGCTAAGATGTGCAGAGCACAGACACCAGGAAATATGTCTTTCTGTACATACAATACAGGGGAACTTATTTGTTGTGGCAGCAAGGAGCAGAAAAGGACATTGCTCTTGGGGCCCTAAGGGGAAAAGAAAGATGATGCATGATGTAAGGTAGGGTATTAATCATGCCTGACACCTCCGGATAATCAGCTGGAGTTATGCTTGGGAACAATTGCTCTTCAAGGATGGAATGGGAGAATAATAAATGGGGAGGGACTTATCAAATGAGATGGCCTAACCTGATAAGATACTGAACTCTGTAGCTCAGCATCCTTCCTGGAAAGCTGGCTGCAATTAAATTCGAGAGTTGGAGGGTTGTCAAAATGGTTGTTAATGTTTTGTTTTCCTTTCATCTCATCTGCACTGGAGTCATCCCAGAAGAAGCTCCAAGTCTGAGTTTAGGGGACCTACTACCTGTCAAAGCTATTCTCCTCGAGATCTGTAGCATCATGAGGCATTTCCTGTGTTTCCTAGAGAAGGCTGGCACCACGGGCAAGTCTCCAGGCCAGCTCAGGCAGGGGTGGATCTTAGTTCCGCCTGGGTACAGACAACTGCACTGTAGGATGCCTGACGAAACATGAAACGCAAGCCCTCCGATGGCGACCTGGTGCCACACAAAGTATGCGACGAGACTCTCTCTTCAATGCCGAGTTGTGGCTCAAATTAACCTCAAGCCAGGGGAAAACACCAGTCCCCTCTCCATGAGAGCACAAAGGAATGAAGACAAAAAGCCTACGGAAGTGACCAAGGAAGAATTAGGTTAAATCTAGTCCTTTCATAGCAAAATTCTACTACCAGGTGAGTGGCAAGTTGAACAACCTGTGATATTCATGAACATGTGAACATGATCCCTGAAGAGTCCAGTCAAACTGCAGTCTATCTATCTATCCATCTATCTATCTATCTATCTATCTATTTATGGCTACGTCGTGTCTTCGTCGCTGGGTGCGGGCTTTCTCTAGTTGCAGCGAGCGGGAGCTGCTCTTCGCTGCGGTGCAAGGGCTTCTCATTGCAGTAGCTTCTCTTGTTGTGAAGCACAGGCTTCAGTAGCTGTGGCGCACAGGCTTAGTTGCTCCATGGCTTGTGGGATCTTCCCGGACCAGGGCTTGAACCCTTGTCCCCTCCATTGGCAGGCAGATTCTTAACCACTGTGCCACCAGGGAAGCCCAAAATGCAGTCACTTCTATTGTTTAGAATTAATGCCAACCTCTGCCTACACTCACACATCCGAAAACACTTTACTATCTCAACCCTCTTGAACTTGAAAGGATTAAGATATAAAGTGGAGCCATATCTTTTACTGAATTCTTCATTTCCTATGTTACGAATCAGTTCTCAGATTTTTATTTTTAGTAAAAAATGGTCTACACCTCTACAGTCCTCTGCACTTCACAAAGAGCTTTTTTCACTTCAATAGTCACAACTCTGCATTTTATTTCAACAAACAATGACTGATCACCTGTTTTGTGCCAGTCTCTCTTCCAGGCACTAGGAAATGCAAAGATGAGTAAGTTAAGAAGGCTGTCTTGAAATACCCAGAGCTTAAGAAGGAAGACAAATGCATAAATGGCGTATTATGTAATAAGAGCTGCGACAGAGATATGGGCAAAATAATATATGAACACAGATGGGGTCAAGTGACTTTCCCAAGGTCATACCATTGATACGTGGTAGAGGATGGAAAGGAATCCATGACTTCTAACTCAAATCTGGAATGGTTTCTACTGTACCAAAGCTACCTTCTTAGGTCAACCACACTCTTAGCCCTTCATTAAATTCCTTTCAATGATTTAAAAATCATGATTTATAAAAATTGTTAATTTGCTCTCTTTTGCACCTGTCCGTCAGATTCCTTTCTCCACTTAAGCCCATACACTGATTTTATTTCTCAGTCTTAGCCACTAACTCCCAGTGGCCACGCTTGACCTTTTTTGCCCTTTAGGTTGTAACAAGATTCACCAGCTTCACCCAACCAAGAAATCCTCTTCTTGCTTGCTCTCCATCTTCTGTACCCTATATTCTGTTCGGGCTCTACCAGGCATGACACTTCCACAACTCAGCCACAGGAACTATGAATTCTTTAAGGCAATCACCATAAAGGAGGTTTCGCATTTATTCTAATGATGCTGTGATTGTTCATAGTCATATCACATTAGGAACTTTTCTTTTGGAGCTACACTTGGCATTTGCAATTCCTTTTGCTTTGAATAGCTGTAATGGCAAAACTTCAGCCTTTTGATGTTGGCTTTGATTTTTGGAAACAGTCAAAGATCCAGCCAGTGAAGATAATTCCATTTGTCCTCAAAACAGGTTACTACCTTAATTAATTGATATTTGCTTTCTATAGTGGTTCATAAATGGACTCAGTGAGTAATTCTGACATTTTTTGAACAATGTTACTATGACTGGAATAAAAATATAAACTTCCATGGTGATTTCTTTATGGAGGTACAGAAGTCTAAGTATTAATATTTATTATTAGTGTAAATAGAAATGCTAAGTTATTTTCTTTTCTTACATTTTTGTTTGTATTCTTTTTCGCTATAAAAAATGTACTGAAAGAAATGCGCAAGTTCCCAAGATAACTTTTTAAAGTAAAGCCTATTTGGACATATGAAATCTACAATATTTGTCAAAATATGAGTTATTGTCTAGGTAAGTGCTTTATAGACAATGTTCTGTGATATCCCTAGAAGTCTGAGGGACCTCTCAGAGGCAAGAAGGGTAAAAATTAGGGGGCTGCCTCTTAGGAACAAAACCAGGTCCCCATTCTACCCTGCTCACCCTGAAGCTACCAATACAAGATGCTCTGTTTTATCCATTTTCCACACTGGCATTCTGGTTACATTTTGTTTAAAGATACAGTTTGCTGCTAAATCAATTTTGAAAGGCACTACTTTGAGTATAAATACTGCTCTTCCCACCACCCACGTATCTCATGTATTCACACATTTTACTTATTTATTTCATTTTATTTTACTTTGCTAAGTTACTTCCCTGGGGCTAAAACTGATTTAAAGTGATGAGAATGTTCTGAGTTCCAACCCATTAAATATGTAAAGATTCAAATGCAAAAATGTCTGTTCTGACACTGAAGAGTGACAGAAATCAGTTTAGCATCTCAGTGAAGATTAACAATTTCAGTAAAAGGCATTCAGGCTACCTGGTAAAGGGACAGCAAAACAGTTTAGTGATTAAAAGGTGATTCAAGCCCATACACCAACTAGACTAGCAATGAGGTCCTTAAAATCTTCTGGATACCACTACACACCTACTAGAATGGCCAAAATCCAGAATACTGACAACAAATATTGGTAAGGATATGGAGCAACAGGAACTCTCATTCTTTGCTCACAGGAATGCAAAATGGTACAACCACTTTAGAAGACAGTTTGGCGGGCTCTTACTAAACTAAACATGCTTTTACCATACAATCCTGCAATCATGCTTCTTGGCATTTACCTGAAGAAGTTGAAAACTTACATCCACCTGAAAATCTGCACACCACTGTTTATAGCAGCTTTACTCAGACTGGCAAAACTTGGAAGAAACAACCAAGATGTCCTTCAGTAGGTGAATGGATAAATCAACTGTGGTACATCAGAAATGGAATATGATTCAGTGCTAAATGAGCTATCAAGCCAGGAAAAGACATGGAGGAAACATTAAATGCATATGACTAAGTGAAAGAAGACAACCTGAAAAGGCTACGTACTGTACAATTCCAACTATATGACAATTCTCCAAAAATATGGAGACAGTAGAAATGTCAGTGCTTAACAGGGGCTGAAGGAAGAGAGGGATGAATAGATAGAGCACAGAGGATTTTCAGGGCAGTGAAAAAAAACACTCTGTATGATGCCATAACGATAGATATAGGTCATTATATATTTGTCCAAATCCATAGAATCTACCACACCAAGAGTGAACTGTAATGTAAACTATGGACTTTGAGTGATTATGTTTTGGTTTGTTTTTTTTTTTGTGGTACGCGGGCCTCTCACTGTTGTGGCCTCTCCCGTTGCGGAGCACAGGCTCCGGACGCGCAGGCTCAGCGGCCATGGCTCACAGGCCCAGGCGCTCCACGACATGTGGGATCTTCCCGGACCGGGGCACGAACCCGTGTCCCCTGCATCGGCAGGCGGACTCTCAACCACTGCGCCACCAGGGAAGCCTGTGATTATGATTTGTCAGCAGAGGCTCATCACTTGTAACAAATGTACCCTCTGGTGGGGGATGCTGATAATGGAGAGGCTATGCCTGTTTTGGGGGGAGGGGGTATGGGAGAAATCTCTGTATCTTCCCCTCAAACTTTCTGTGAACCTAAAACTGCTCTAAAAAGATAAAGTGTTAATAAAAACCATCAGAGTAACACCTCCATCTCTAGAGGAATACAAAATATGTGATAAAATTCAACAGCTCTTCCTGGGGGTGAGGAGTGGGGAGGAGGGACCACTTAGAGCATTAGGAATAGGAGGAAACATCCTTAATCTGGTAAAATGAATCTCCTTAAATCCTACAGCAAGCTTAATGGTAAAACATTTGAATTAATCCTTTTAAAAGCAGATTTCTATTGAGTTATTTGTAGTGAGGTGGATGGACCTAGAGTCCGTCATACAGAGTGAAGTAAGTCAGAAAGAGAAAGACAAATACCGTATGCTAACACATATACATGGAATTTAAGGGGAAAAAAATGTCATGAAGAACCTAGGGGTAAGACAGGAATAAAGACACAGACCTACTAGAGAATGGACTTGAGGATACAGGGAGGGGGAAGGGTAAGCTGTAACAAAGCGAGAGAGTGGCATGGACATATATACACTACCAAACGTAAAATAGATAGCTAGTGGGAAGCAGCCGCATAGCACAGGGAAATCAGCTCGGTGCTTTGTGGACCACCTATAGCGGTGGGATAGGGAGGGTGGGAGGGAGGGAGATGCAAGAGGGAGGGGATATGGGGGTATATGTATAGCTGATTCACTTTGTTATAAAGCAGAAACTAACACACCATTGTAAAGCAATTATACTCCAATAAAAATGTTTAAAAAATAAGCAGATTTCTATTTAATATCATACGGAAGACACTGGCCAGCTCAATAACAAAAAGAAATAAAGGAATAACAATTGAAAAGAAACAAAGCTATCATCATTCATTGATCAAGCTCATTAATTATACTGCTCAGATCCTAGATATCCTTTCTGAAGCCAATATTAAAACTTGTCATCTTCTGTTGAATCTCAGTGGTGGGTACATAAGACTCCATTACATGATTTTCTGTACTTTAGGTTTGGGATCATTTTTAATTTAAAACTTAGTATGTTTTAACTTAAAGTTTAATAAAAATACCTGCATCTTGCTTAAGTAAAAATAACCACCAGGTGGTATCTTTAACATATCCAAATGAAACTAAGGGAAAGGAATAATTTTCAATCCTTAATTCTTTAAATAAATATTTAGTAATAGCAATAAAGATCAGCTAAAATATAACATGTACCACAGATTAAAACAATGCCTAAGAGAGCATTCCCAGGAAACAGATCAATTTCATATTTTGTGAATTGTCCCTTTGGCCTATGGCTCGTGACATAAAAGTCTAGAACAGAGCTGTCCACATTTGAACATGTGGGCCCAGCTGGCTTCGAGATATGAAAAGCAAGACTTGTGAGATTGAAAACAAATTTTCATTTATTTTTGGACACAAAAAAATGCCAGTAAGGCTAAATCTCTTACAAAGCATTTGGGTGATCAGAATTAAAACATGAAGAAAAGGATAATTTACGATTTGGCTAATTGTTTTTTCTTCTTAGCAGTCATAGGTAAATTCATATATACACATATGAAATATAGAAATATTTTACTAATATAGAAAATACCTTACAAATATATCACAATCCCACTAATTTCTAGAGCTGCGGTTCTCAGCCTGAACTGGAGTGGCTCCTCCAAGATGTACGGCAGGTCCTTGAAAGGAGGCTTGGCATGTCCCATTCCCCCCACAGCTAATCATGTCACTTATAGTCTCTGAAGAGAGCGTTACCTAAGTGATGGAATCCTGAATCAAGGGGAATATTAACCTCCATGTTGAGGAAAGGTCAGACCTTCATGTCTGAAACACTATCTAACTTATCAAATTATTACTGGGAGAAATGCGGCCTTCTGCTGCTTTGAACCAGAGATGATTAGAATGGGGTAGACATCTGAGTGAATGACGCTATAACCTCATTTTACACGACTTGGTTTGCTGCCAGTGTTTGTAGAAGTCAGATTTAATTTTAGTGACACTATGAAATATAGTGTGTTGCACATAAAATATTAATGTAGCACATAATTGGGATGTTCAAAATAGCCAGGTTTATGTACACTGATAAATACTGACTTGGTGAAATGCTCTGTCTAGACCACCCCCTACAAAAAAGCAAATTATAATATCTATTCTAATTCCAACTCACTCAAACTTCCTCTGATGCTTCTCTCCTGTTGATGTACGTTAGAAGGACCCAACCAGTTTATGAGAACAAGCCCTCTTCTTTGGGATAACAAGAGAGTGGATCTAATAATACAGGACTAGACAAATTAATATACCTTATCAGGAAACGGCAGTGAAGCTTCCCCTGTAGTTTTGTTCCTTCAAAGGTCAGCTAGCTCAAGCAGCTTACTCTCATCACCCAATCTGTGTCGATTTATCACTGACCTGTGAGTTTACACTGGACTTTTTCAAATTTGCTAATAAATAACTATGGAGCCAGAAGAAAGGGACTGACCATAAGTAACAGGGCAGTAACAGGAAACTTTCATACAGTAAGTAAATTTTTCAACCCCTCCTCACTCTCTGGTCTGAGGATTGTACAGCATGGAAGAAGCATTTTCACAACCCTAAAATCTATAAAAAAAGCACAATATTGTGGTAGGGCCCGGACAGTTTCTGAAATTTTCACTTGGACGTTGCTCTTCTCGTAGGGCCAAAATTTTCTCACTGATCCCTGGTTTGCTTAAGATTTATCTTTGTTATTGTTTTCTGCTATCCTCTTTACACACACTTAGAGCCATGCCTTGGGAGGCTGTTTACTTGGTGTTGGGAAAGTCCATCTTAAAATGTTTCCCCATCCAGTCTGTCATCTTCATAGCACATGGGGACATATGGAGTCCCTGTGCACACAGCACATTTGAGACAAGCTCCCATTAGCACTTCATAAATGCTATGCCAGAAAAATCAGAGCGAAGGATCAAGTCCTCAGAAATAGGTCCCCTGTAACGAGCAATAGTTCCACGTAAACGTAGAATTGCATAACGTCTCACTGGCAACATGGTATATTCAACAAAACAGTGGTTCTAGACTTACAGAAATACAAACTCCAATACCGAGTTTGCCATGTATGATCTGACAACCTGCCAAAAACTTTAGAGTTTTCCAAAGAGATGTTTTCAACCTTCTCCATATCTTTCAAGTTCCCAAACAGCAAAACCCCCTTCCCTCTCATCAGAGACCCTGCCTCAAACTTCTTAGAGAAAACAGACCCCCCTCAGCTTCCTGCCCCTCCCCTCTACTAAGTCACTAAAATATGTACCTTTTCTGCCTCCTGCTTTCCTGTACCAATGCAAGAAGCTGCAGCCTTTGGGTAAATGCATCACCTTGGCCCTGGAACCCATTTCCATCCCCTTCTTCTGAGACCTTCCTCTATCAACTACCCTCTTTGTATGTATCTTCAATACTTTCTCTTAACAAGTATTTTCACCTCAGAAAGGTAAGTATCATCCAGACTCTCCCTCCTTTATTAAAACACATCATACATACCCCCCATCTGACTATTTATTTTCTCCATTTAGATGTCAACACTCATCCCCTACCATCCTCTTCAATTCATTGCAAACAGGTTTTCCTCCCCATCACTCCTCTGATAGTGGGTCACCCAAAGTCACTGACCAAAAATCAAAGGACACAGCATTAGATACTGTTGATTTTGTCTTTTCTTTTTTCTACTCCTTTGCCTTCCATGACATCTCTCCTTCTGGTCTCTACATACCTCCCCAGTACTTCGCCTCAGCTCTCTTCACAGAAATCACTTCCTCTGCCTATATCTTAGGTATCCCCTGGGGTTTTGTTCCCAGGCTTCAGCTCCTCTCCTCCCTGTCACTCTTTCTGGAAGGTGTCTCCCATGCCTCTATATTCAATCGTACTTCATATATGCCGAGGACTAACAAATCTTTGTGGCTAGCCTGGATTGCTCTCCTGAGTACCTAAACTTAATATGCCCCCCTGTCCACTGAATGACTCCACCAGGATATTGATGTTTTAATTTGTATATTTTCCCCACCTCATTCTCCCAACCTGCTCTTCCAATTAGTCCTGTCTTCAGTTGGAGCACAGTTATCTACACCATGATTCGTACCAGTCCCCTAGGAGCCATTTTTACTCCTTCTTCTGCTATGTACAGATCAAATCAATCATTAAACCCTGGTCAAACCATTTCCTTATATCTCTTAAATCTGCCTACTTCTTTTCACTTACATTATCTCTTTATTCTTTCAGATTGCCACCAGTGCTGAGACATCCAAATAAAACACAGTGCAGCCAGGTGACTTATTTCAAATAATAACTTATAGCTAGTTCATCATGTTTTAAAATGTGTTGGGTTAATACTGAAACAGTACCTCCTAGAGTTATAACAACAAAAATAAAAAGTAATGGTGAGGTTAATTTACAAATAGAAGTGACAGCTTTAAGAATTTTAAGAACTATGTGAGAAGCTTTTCACAAGTATTTTATCTGAAATTATGGAAAACAAAATATACACTGGGCTTAAACTGTGCCTTTCCAAAAGGCATGAACAGCAAGTTCACTGAAAAATAAAGATCAGTGACTTATAAGTAAAAATAAATTTCAAGCTTAGGAGTGGAGATTCTGAACTCAGATGGAACCAAGATGGAATCTTTCCTACTGACTTGGGCAATTGCTGAACTTCTGAGCTTGAATTTCATCATTTGTAGAAATGAAATAATCATACTGTATGAGTTGGGATGCTTGTAACCTCAAGAAACAGAAACACTAACTCAAAATAGTTTAAACAATAAGAAACATGACATCATATTCAGCTGTCTAAAAGAAAAGGAAGAAACAGCCTCTTCTTGGGCTTCTTTGTTTAGGATCACAGAATCATTTCCAGAAACTCCCAGCCTACTCTTCTTCATGTCTCATTGTCCAGGACTGAGTATCCTCACAGGCTGAACAAATCACTACCTGCTGTAATGGAATTATTCTTACATCAATCAAGCCCATCCCTCAAGCTAGAGATAGGACAGCTTCCCTGAGACATAAATTGCAAAGGAGAAGGGTGGATTCTTAAAAAAGCTGCAGTTCTGTTAGGAAGAAAGGGAGGGAAATAGAGACTTGGTAGATGTCTAGCACTATCTCCTATGAAAACTAACTTCATGGCTTTGACACAAAGATGAAATGAAAAAAATGCACCTAAAGGATTTCGCATAAGGCTTGGTATATACAGATATGATAAATTCTCAATAAATATTGGCTACTTAAAATTTTCATTATTCAAAGACTTGGTCTCTGTATCATTCATGAATTAGATTTCCTTCAGGCCTCTTCTATCTTAGCAAACAAACAATAAATGTTAGCCAGCTTTAATAATAATGATAGTAATAGCACTTATGCATAGAGAGAATGTGAAAATATATACACCAAAATATTAAAAATAGTTTTCTCCAAGAGGTTGGATCATAAATGCTTTGAATATACAATTTCATTTTCGCTACCTTGATTTTAAATATTCTATGCTGAAAGTATGTTATATATGGAATAAAAAATATTTTAAAATGTTTATTTTTCTCCCTCATAGATCCTCAAGTTTGTGTGTATTAGCAACTGGTCACTACAATTTATCAAAATGTTAATATATGTTTGTCTCCCCCTGTTTTTCCTTTCCTGTGTTTCAAGCAAATAGCCAGGCATTTAGTATTTCCTTGCTTCAGAAATATTTTTTTAACATATTTATTGGAGTATAATTGCTTTATAATGATGTGTTAGTTTCTGCTGTATAACAAAGTGAATCGGCTATCCATATACATACATACCCATATCCCCTCCCTCTTGCGTCTCCCTCCCACCTTCCTTATCCCACCAGAAATATTTTTTATATAAAGCAGAAGCTACTTGAAGACAAAACTCTTCCTATCCTTTGTGAAATATAAAATTCTTTTCAGAGATTGTTTACCTTCTGGATAAACCTCTGGAGATGGTGGGGGAAAGACAAATGTCTTTCAGGATTACTAGAAAAGAGAAAATAATTTTAATCTCTTGGACTGTTGAAAAAGACAAAAGTTTAGAGGTCCCATGACAAGAGAGATCCACTATGGTAGCTTCTTGGAAGGTGGCCAAGAAAGAAATGGCTTCATGATTCACCGGGGAAGAAGGACTGTAGACACAGGCTTCCAGCCTCGGCATAAGGACCTATGCCTTAAGCACGATACCCTGAAACCACAGGGAACCATGCCATAAGGTCAGGGGGCACAGTGGCAACTCATGCTAACAGTCTAGCCCTACAGCTGACGAACTGAGGGTCTATTCTGGCACTGAACAAGACACTGAAATACAACCACATTTCTGTGTGGGAAGTGTTAACGCCAGTGATGTCTGAGATTGAACTTCATCTTGGACACATGAGAGCTCCGAGTCACATTTAAGTGGATTTAAATAAAAGGATGAAATTATGTCTTACATAATTGGTTTTGTGAACTGAAAGGATGCCCTTCATTGAAAATTCTGTAACGTGGTTATAGAAATGTGGAGGTGGAATAAAACTGGTAATTTGGTTTAACCCCCTTGCTTTAAGGATAAGGATGCTGATTCAGGAGAGGGTAATGTCCTGTCCATAACTGCACAGTTTATTAGTGGCACAGCCAGGACTGAAGCTTTTACAAAGATAAGCTATATGTGTTTTTGTGTGTATGTGTGAAAGGATTATTCACTACGCAAATAAAATGCTCAAGTTAGATCTGTAATTGTCTGTCCTAAGCTTTTGATGACAAAAGCAATTTCTCATTGTATTACATAACTAATGTGGATACGGAGACATCAGAAGATCTCATCACGAAGATGTCATAGGAGAGAAAGTGTATCATTGAATCCTTTTCATTCTGTCGCCAGTTCGTTTTCCCCTCCCAGCATCAAATGACCTCTTAGGAGATATGGCTGCTCACAGGCCAAGACCACAGGAGCCAGACGCCTTCGCCTTCTATTCTGGGATCTGACACATAGACTCCCTCAGTGGCCTTGGTGAATTCCTTCACTTTCCTGCCTGGTTCATCCTAGACGTCACAGTAATATTGGCTGCAGAGGGGTGGCCAAGTGATAAGAGGCATCAGAAGAACTCAAGAAGAAGGATTACATACAATTTCCCTTTAGTCCTTTAGATAAACACATTCCTCAGTGTTTAAATTAGAATTATCAGAAAGGGCTATTTGTCCCATTTTCTGGTTTTTGGATAATCAATATTTGTGCACAACAGGGGTCAAAGACTCTGGTATTAAAAGGCTTTGTATATTGCAACAACCTTTCAGATGTAGTCTACGTTATGTCACACCATGTCTTTGATTCGTACATCGATTGTATGGGATCTGTTGTGTGGCAAGCAGTGCACATTTACCTCTGTTGTTCCAGAGAACAGAGATAGGAGGAAGAGTTCCAAGTTTTTAAGCAGCAGAATTTGCTTCAATATAGGTGTCTAATATTTACAACAATATTTGCCATAATATATTTCTCAAAACACTATTCCCTAAGTCTTACTTGGAAAATACTGCATAACATAGCACTCTTCTAGAAAATCACAATGTTCATGAAAATATGAAGGGTTCTAAGAAGTTGTATACAAGAAAAAAAACTGCACTGGTTTGTCAAACCCAGAACTTTACAAACTTCTTTGACCACGGAACACATTTTTCCTCAAGCATGAGTGAACCATAGCAATAAACTGGTCCTCTGAAAATACAATTCTGGGTTGAAAAGGGCTTTCTCAAAGAGGGAGGAATTTTTGTCACTAGAGTTGAAAGTGAATGATTATATAACCAATTGCCAGGAAGTTTCTGGCGATTTCTGCACTGGATGGGATAAAGGACTAAGAAGAGGCTTCTAAGATCTCTTTCAATTCCCCAGATTCAATGAATCTATTCCACTCTAAATCAGTAACACTGTTTAGTATCTTTTGTGCCTACTGTTAGACGTAAAGAGTAGTATCTTTTTTGTCTACAATTAGACACAGATGCCACTAATTGTACTAGAAAGGCTCCTTAGATCC
This sequence comes from Neophocaena asiaeorientalis asiaeorientalis, assembly GCF_003031525.2. Taxonomy (NCBI): domain Eukaryota; kingdom Metazoa; phylum Chordata; class Mammalia; order Artiodactyla; family Phocoenidae; genus Neophocaena; species Neophocaena asiaeorientalis. The sequence continues at coordinate 2,261,916 of NW_020172625.1, forward strand.
CCTATCTCATTTTATCTTTGTGATAGCCCTGAAAGGAAGGTATTATAACCCCCAATTTATAGATGAAAAAGAAACTGAGTGTCAAGTAGCTTAAATAAATTGCCCAAGTGGCACATCAGGGATTGGAACCAAGGTCCAAGCATTTTCTACTATGTAGTACCACTTCCCTAAATCATACCTTTCTCAAAAGGAGACCACAGCAGATATGGTTGGACCTGGAGTCCTGATGACTCAAAGGTATGAAATGATGCTGTTGGCATTAGCCTTTGTAGTCATTAGTAATAATATAGAAATAAGGCACCACTTATCCAGGCACATGGAAGGGCTGTCCTTCCTGGGTCTCTTGGGATAGGGTACAGCCATGGGCCCAGGGCTTGCCAGTTGATTGTGGACAGGAATGATGTGTCAATTCCAGATTGGAGTGTCTAGTTGCAAGACCCTCCAGAGCTTTTTCACGCTCCTCAAAATAACCAACAGTTTTTATAAGACAGTAGTAGCTGCTGGCACGTGGGCCACAGAAAGACTAGGAGTAGGGCCTTCTGCTGACCCATGATGGGAATGCCACAGGAAAGTGGGTTTTGGAGGTCACTGCATAATCTAGCACAGTGTTTCTCAAAACTTCGATGCCTAAGAATCACCTGGAGAGCTCCTTCCCCAGAGATAAAAATTCAATATATCTTTCATCTTTAGATCAAATTTCTAAAAGATCTTTAGAAATGTGGATTTCTGAAACGTTTCTAGATGATGTTGATGCTCCCAGGCCACACTTCATGTAGCACTGACCTGCCAATCCTGCCTGACATAGCCTCTAATCTAAAGTTGCTACCTCTCTGTTCTCCAATCAGGTGCTATCTCATCACCATCTTCATTTGCTCCATATGGCTTAACACAACTATTATTATCTATTTGTTTGCTTACATATTGTCTATCTCCTCCATTACGACATAAACTCCATGCAGATTGAGACTCTGCCTTTTTTTTTTTTTTTTTACTGTGTATCCCCAAAATGCTGAACAGGGCCTAGAATCACAAAATGAATAAATGAATCAGTCAATCAAGTGCTTTGAATGTCTACAGTGCATTTTAACTTCTGTTCGGGCCCTAAACTCCCAAGTACCTTCTTTTGATAGGGAGACACTGAGAGGAATAAACACATGAACAGATCTGGCTAAATGAAGCCCCAACTCCATCCATCAACCTATAGGTGCAGAGCCATTTGAAAAGGCCACTAATTCAGGTTGCTGAGGTTCTGAGCGTAAAATACCTCTCTCCTCTGCCTTGACTCTAGAGCCATGAGAGCAAATGGATCCATAAAAGTCAGGAGTGCAGAACAAAGTTGGTTTCTTCTTTTCATATTTTCCTTCCTCAGATTTCCATGGGGGAGGCGAGACTTTGAAGACACAATGCCTAGGCTTAGCAGGAGAGCACTCCTTAGAACCATGTCCCTGATAGCCCAAACTGTATTTAAATTACATGAAAAATTCATGAGTTTCATCAAAGCAACTTCAACCTATTATCACCACATACTCCCTCGTCTAGGAAATAGATCCCTACTGAAAATTGGGAAAGATGGCAAAGGAGAAACCAGTGTTAAGAAGAAGATCCAGCACATGGCCAGTCCATACCACTTCTGGGTCCACCTACTTCACAAATGGCACTTCTTCCAACATCTGGCAGAGGGGGAACAACACAAAAAAGCCCAGAGTATGCTCACTGCATCCTCCTCTAGGTCTCTGAATCATTTCTTAGAATTAATGAGGAAAAATAATTTGAGTATCTACTATACATAGGAACTACTTGCAAAAATTGGAATTGATTTAGAGATAACTTAAAGTGAGTCTCAGATTTGCACACAATGAGATTTTTAGGGTTTGCTTTAAAATACTCAATTCCCCTTTAATTGCCCCACATACACACCCCCTCCAAAAAAAAAAAACCTAGGGAGCAGAGACAGAAGAAACAGGATAGGCCATTAGCTGATAACTGTTGATGCCAAGCAGATACCGAGAGTCAACTATGAAATTCTCTGTACAACTGTGTATGTTTGAACATTTTCATAACAAAAAGTTTTTTTACAACGAGATTCTCATCCAGCATATCACACACACACACACACACACACACACACACACACACACACACAAATCCCAGTGTAACTTGCTAGGTAGAAAGACAAGCAGATAGTACATAGCAAAGGTAGATTCATGTGGTTCCTGGGATGGAAACACACGGATGTATTTTAACATCATTTACACTCTCAATGATAATAAGACAGTGTAAGGAGCAAAGTATATTCTCAACAATTGTCAGTGTGGGAAGAAGTACAATTGTAAAGATTTATTCACTGCTGTTTTTAATGCTTGATGTTTTGGAGTTATTCTTAGAGTAAAATAAAAGGTGTTTCCTGTGCTGAAAGCATTTTACATGTTCCTCTTGTTAAGCAAGATTTTCTTTTTTCCCCTCTGCAGTAAGTTTGGCGGGGAGAGTGTGCACTTGAACTTCGGAAAGATGTATGGAAAGTGTGTTGCCCCTGAATTCTCACTTAAAACAGTCAATATTGTGAGCATTATTACAAACACTTAATGTCAACTGCAACTTTTACTAGAACTAACTTAAGCCTAGATGGTGATTTTATATTTTTTAATTTTAAAAATGTTTAAACTGAAAAAAAAATCTCAGGGAAATGTGATACATAGATGTTGCAATTTAGCTCCATGACACTACATGCTTGGCTACCCCATGCCCCCAAATTGTCCAGCCTATGCCCTCATGGTGGAGGGAGAGAGCTGCCATAATTTGTAGGCTGCCCTTCATAACTCCTTTGCACCTGGTGAAGGGAGCCAGAACAGGAAAGAAAGAGACTGGTGTTGGGAGGCAGATAGACTCCGACTGGAATTCTAGCTCTATCTCTTCCTAGCTGTGTGACCTTGTGTGAATCTTACCTCCCTAAATCTCATCTGTAAAATGGGGAATGGTATTACCTCTACATATCAATGAATCGCTGTAAAGTATTGATCAGAGGAGAACCTATGGTTTGCGAGGAAAGGAGATTATTCAGGAGAAACTTTGCAGGGCAGCCTGTCCTTGGGTGGGGGCGAGACAAAATAAGGAAAGAAAACAGGAAAACAGAAGGACAGTTTGCATTCTTTTACCTCCAGAGAGAGGGTAGCCAAGAGCAAAGACAGAAACGACCCAGTCAAATTAATGTTCTTGGTTTAGTATGTGCTGAGCATACTCCAACACCCAGGTGCCCTGGCAAGATGCCTCTGATGAACGAAAATTGCATTAGAATGAGGCACCATGTGAAAATAAGATAAGCTATAATTAGGGGTTGCACCAGAGTCTACTTAGCTCTACCTGGAAAAGAACCTGGGAAGAAGTTTGTGAATGTTATAAAGGCGAACAAAATGAGTTATCTATTAATGTGTTAAGATGAAGCTGTACCTCTAGGAGAGAGCTTTAAGAGTCATTTACCTGTAACTACTTCTGCTGACAGTGTTTGGTCAGTGTTGGGGAATAAACTTATGTTCTAGCGTCAAGTCTGTGCCACTGACATTGCTTAGAAGGAAATACCAAAAATAAGCAACCCGGAGCTCAAGAAAGGATTTTCTCCCTCCGGGTGCCCCGCAAAGGATTCAGATCAATCCAGAGGGCCGGGTGAAGACAGGGATAGAACAGGACGCCAACAGTTCCAATTCCACAGAGTTGTCATGCAAATTAAATTTAAAAATGTATGTGAAGTATCTGGAACACAGTAGGCCTTCAATACGTGATAGCTCATAGGATTACCACTGTCATCATCAATGTCATCATCATCGTTGTCATTGGTACTACTGCTATCTTCTCAATCCAGGTAGGCTTCCTCCTGCTTAGAGACTCTACTTTTGCCTTCAACGTTAATGCCAACCTCAGCACCTCTTCACAGCCCGCAAAAGTAACCCACACACTCCCAAAACATTCAGGAACCATGGAGAACTACCAAAGACATAGCAAATGAAAGGCTTTACATCACATTACTGAGAGTGAAGTCTACAAATTCATTCAGACACATCTGTTTTCCCCTGTCTGGTTTCTTCTGGCCATTCAGCTGTCTCCTCGCTTGTCCTTCCCTGAGCTGGGGACAGCCTCACCAATTTAATTCCCATCCCCCAGACCCCTCGGTGTTTCTCTGCTCTTCCTTTCTCTTTAGAACCTCCACTGCTTCCTCCCTTTCTTATGCAGAGCAAGTCCTCTCTCACCCAGACTTCACATATCCTATCCAGCAAAGAAAGGGTCTTCAGCTACAAGAGACTCTTCAAAGACAGTACTTTGAAACAGTATGTTTGCCCTAGTAGCAGTATTTACAATAGCCAAGGCATGGAAGCAACCTAAATGTCCATGGACAGGTGAATGGATAAAGAAGACGTGGGGGGTGTGTGTGTGTGAGTGTGTGTGTGTGTGTGTGTGTGTGTTTATATATATATATATATATATATATACACACACAATGGAATATTACTCAACCATAAAAAGAGTGCAGTAATGCCATTTGCAGCAACATGGATGGACCTAGAGATTATCATTCTAAGTGAGGTAGAGTCAGAGCAGAGAAGGACAAATATCCTATGATATCACTTATATGTGGAATCTAAAAACTTGATACAAATGAACTTATTTACAAGACAGAAATAGACTCACAGACACAGAAAACAAACTTGTGGTTACCAGGGGTGGAAAGGGACAGGGAGAGGGATAAACTGGGAGTTTGGGATTAACAGATACACACTACTGTAAATAAAATAAACAAGGTCCTACTGTATAGCACAGGGAACTATTTTCAATACCTTGTAACAACCTATAGTGGAAAAGAATCTGAAAATACATATAAAATATATATATATAAGAATATATAATATATATGTAACTGAGTCACTTTGCTGTACACCTAAAACTAACACAACATTGTAAATCAACTATACTCCAATAAAAAAATAATAAATTAGTATGTTTAGTTACTTCATGTCATCATATTTAATTCTAATCTCACTCCACTAATCACTCAACCTCACAGCGATTCTTTCATCCTTCTGTCCTCTCCTTAGAACTACTTATTGGCAAAACTTTTCTCTCCAATCCTATTCCAAGCACTGTTCTAGACCTGATATGGCTTTCTCATGCTGTCTGTGTCTGTCTCCAGTCCCCAGTCCTGTGGATCAACTTCCCCTTTGTCCAGAATGTCAACTATCTAATCTGGAAATTCAATCTATGTTTGGTTGTTGTAAGAAGAGAAAAGACAAGGCAAGAAAACTAGTAACGGAATTAAGATACTGCCAAACTTGAAACTAGGCACCAAGTTAACACTTCTCATTTTCTGTTTCTCAATGATAAGTAACTTGGTGGCCTGTAACTAAATTTGCATACGCCAATGTTCATGTATACCCGTGGACACACGCACTTGAGTGTGTGAAATAGAAAAGGCAATCCTGAGGGCTGAAGCTGAGGTTTAGGAGGGCTGGCTCTTCTGAATAAACACATAAATAAGCACTAGCCTGTAATCTATGCTAATAGATCTTATATTTCTAGGATAACTCAGCGTTTATTAATTGAGATTCATCAAAACACAATATTCTGTCTCATGGAGTTTTTTCTGCATCTTCTTCCCTTTCCCACTAAAAAAGATTCAATTCTAAACACAAGACGAAGAAAAGGAAAAATGAGAGCAGACATAACCCAGTCAAAAAACTTAGATTTATGGAGTTCAACCTTGAACATATTTTTTTTAAAAACATCAAGCATGTGAATTAAAGCTCCCACCAGGCAGCTATAATTTATACAGCAAGCACTTGGCAGGTAATCCAAGTGCACTGTGATATGGGTAGCAAGGGGATCATCTTCACAGAAAACCAGACCCTCTTTGTGACAGGCCAGGGGGTGAGTAAGAAGCACACTCACTTTGCAGCTATAATAAGGTGTTTCCTATTTAATGGACCTTTGAGAATAAATGGAACAAGAAAAACCTAAGAAGAAAAAGTGGTTCACCACCAGAGTGTAAGCATGAGCCCGTGAAAAGCAAAAGGCAAAGGGAGTTGACCCAAAATAGTGACCTCCACCACGTTTGCAAAATTTCAGGCAAATCAAGTACAAAAGAAAGAAAGTACAATTCAAGAGAAGGCTTTGATATTTTTCAAGCTAATTATTTCATCTGTTTACTCGTTTTTCAAATAATTCATTTTTATTGTTAGAGATGGAATAAATACATTGATCTCCAAAATAATATTTTTGATTCCTTGTTTGATTCCAGGCAATAAGGATTCATATTCTTTTTCTGAAGACTTATACTATATTTCTCAGCTAGCCTTTGTCAAACCACACTGCCCTAAAAAAAAATCTACTTCATAACTGAGCTTAAGAAAAAAGGTAAAACTTTGTCATATTTGCTTATAAAGGAACATAGAACACAGGTTTCTCTCTCACTCTACTCTCTACCCCTTAAAGACAGACGCCCAAGTACAGGAATACCCCAATATTCCTGAAATTGAGGATGGGACCCAAATGATACCAGCTGATTTCAGGCAGACAGTAACAATTATGAGCAGCATCCCTGAACCTGGAGAGCACTATTTTCTGGTTCTATGATTACCTGGCTTGAAATGAATTCTTCTTGAGTGGCATTCACCCTATTTGTAAGCATGGTCTCTAATAGTATGAATTCACACTCTCGCTCTGTTCTGATCTGGGTTCTCTCACACAACATGAGCTCTTTGGAACACTGATGCCACGTGATTCTCTACTTTAGGTTTGTGACTTTCTATTCCCTTCTGCTTAATGCTTTTCTTGGAGGAAACCAGCTGAAAGTTCTAAGGAATCAACAGGCAAGAAGGAACTATGAAAATGAGGAAAGAGCACCAAAGTAGGAGTCAAAGCCCTAGATTCTAGGCTGGGCTCTGAGATTGACACAGCTGTTTTACATGCAGTGTGCAATCTGCACTGCTGAAGGGGTAAAGCCTCTTTGCCTTAAAAAGACAAAAGCCAACGGCAAAGTCATCATCACAAATCAGATGTCATAAACTGGCAGCCCTTGTACTCTTCCTGCTCTAGTGCATTTGACCAACGAATATACTAATTTTTTAATCAATAAATTTCAAGCAACACTGCAGATTTACAGATTCTCTTGAAAATCTGCCGGATCAGTAAAAATGCAGATTTACGGATTCTCTTGAAAATTTGTCAGATCTTATGAAATAAACCTATATTTGTGCTTGTCGAGAATTGTTGCTTGTCAAGAGAGCATGGACTCTCCAATTTGCTGCATCCTCATCACTCCCAATGATTCATCGACACTTATCCTAACTCGCCTCCCTCCTTTAGGTTACCTGCCTGGAAGGTGAATTAAGGCATTTGTGTTGGCTGCCTCCAGTCTAGAAAAGGCAAAGGTAGGTAAGGAGGGATCGCAAGGTAACAAAGAACATGGAGAAGCCACAGACACACATCAAAGGTTGAAGGCTAGAACGTGTAGGCACATTTACAAATGGATCACAGCTCCCATTAGTTAGGCAGTCTCCCCCTCACTGCTGGATATACAATAGATAAATAAATAGCAAGAATACATGTGATACATATTTAGATTGCACATTAGACTTTAAAATCTGTGCCTAACTGAATGCATTAGCCCGTGTTTTCTGTTTATGTCTCCACAATGCCATGGAAACACAGCACGGCATCCTAATGGGTCTCTCCTGGCAATAAATAAACAAAGCCTTTGTCTATTCATGTTTCAATTTCTTTTTTTATGTAATTTACAATTTCAAAAAAGAAAATAGATCGGTGGTAGTTTTTTTCTTTCCTGGCTGCCCCTTCCAGTTTCCTTTCTTGCAAAGTACCTCTGCAAGAAATGCAAAATGCACCTTCTAGTGGTTGCTGAAATCCACACCAGCATCATCAGCACTCAGAGAACAGGATTCTCCCAGCCGGACTCATCTTTCCCCTTCATCAAATGCCATGATAATTAAACTCTGTAATGAGGTTCTTCAAGCATTTCAGTGTAACCCAAAGAGCACTTAATAGAGTTGTTTAAGGTTGAAAGCTGATATAAAACAGACACAAAATCTGGTGGGGTTTGCTCCCCTCCTTCAGTCTAAAAGGCAATATCCAGTCCATTATTATAGAGAGAGCAACAACAGTCACAGCCCTTAAATGGCTCCACGATGGCCGCCACACGCTCTCGCCTCCCTGGCTCCACAGCCAGTGGGAGCCGACAAGTCACTCACCATGCCGCCGTTGCCCTAATGTGCAGGGGGCAAGGTGAAACCCAAGCTCCAAGTGCCGGGGGTACCATGTCTCACAGGGCAGCTCTCTCCTGTCTGGCACCTGCTGTCCCCTGCCCGGCTGTAACCCAAGACTCCGAAAGGCTGATTATTATCTGCATGGAGAAGTGGGCAGATTTAATTAGGTTGCTCAACTCTGAAGAATCCCCTGAACCCAAGTGCAGTGACCTTGGTCACACAGGGAAAATGAGGGGGGCAGGCCAAGTACTACTTCTCCGGCGAGCTAGCAGGTGAGTTCCTGCAGAGACCCTTGCTCTTGGCTTCAAAATATTAGCATGCTAAAAAACATCCCATATAAGCCAACTAGACTTTCAAGTTATTCTGATATCATGGACATATCTATGTTTTACGGGACTTGAAGCTTCTACACTTTTAAGATCCTTCTTTAAGAAAAAAAATGCAACATTATAAATGTAAAATTTGGTTGAAAAGTGACTATTCATTTATAATAGCAGGCAAGTAAGTCATAACAATTAATAGTTTTTAAAATCCTGATAACTGCCAAGAACTTTACAGATCCAGAAGAAATATATACTTTTACTAATTAACTTCCTGGCCTGCCTCTATAATACTTGCTACTTGTATTTTTGTTTGTGTCCACTTTGTCTCTTTGTATGATGACAAAATTTAATATTTTCTTTACAGAAAATAAAATTCAGTCCCTCCTCAATCAAGGTTGTCCAAAACTTGCTTTTCCTTACTGAAAGTTTAGAAACATTTTTTTCAGCTCCATGATTTGTTACTGTAAAGTCTTATACATGTTTAGAATTCTTGCTAACTTTGGGAAAATATCAAATGTCTTTTATATATGTAGGATTGCAGAGTTCTTCAAGTTTCCCCATGCAATGACAACTCTTAAAACATTCTTGGAATTTTAAGCATCCATTAACAAGTTAGTTGTCATCCCTCTAGTGCCATACTATGAGTTTTATGTTATCTTTGTCAATGATCATCTTTTGTGTCAGGTCAACAGGAAATGTAAACACTTCTCCAATGTATTCATATTATTCCTTCCTTTTATTAGCTGGATTATCTAATGACCCAAGAGCCCGGTCATTAATTATTTTAAAAATGTATCTCTAGCTCTCATTGAATTGCTGCTGTTGGTATCTTCTGGATCTGATCCACCAGTTCCCAAACCTCACTGGTTGCTCATTACAAAGGCACCAACTCCCAAACTTCAGCTACTGCATATTTCACAGAAAAGTCTAACAGGAAAAGGGGGGCGGGGTGGATGAGAGACAGATAGAAAACTTAATTTATGGAGGTTAAATTATGTACTTTATTTTAGTAAATGTTATAAAAACACACCATCATGTGAACAAAAAGCTTCTCAGCTTTAAGGTAAATCTGTCTCTGCTGACATCATTTCTTTATTTACCAACTGCATAAGAACTACTTTACACTAAAGAAACCCAAGTTGTAGTCAAACTTACTATATCAAATAAGTGAATTAACAATAAATCAATACATGGCATATTGCCATAGTTCTGTCCTTTACTAATACAAAACCTATAGGTTTAGAAATAAATCTTGTTAATACCAACTGCTTTATTAGTTGGCTCATTAGCAAGAACAACAAATATAAAATAGAAATTTCGGTTAGTTAAGCAGGTTGAGAGGGTTCATTTAGCAATTTGGGTTCTTTTTGAAAATGAGATGAGCCCTTTAACTGAATTGCAAAACTATTAAATTAATTTGTGTGAGCTTAATAATATAAGTTAGAATAGGGGATAGATTTGACTAAAACCTGAGTAGATAGCTGTGTTGGTAAGCAGAGTCTGACATATTTTGGGAAAATCTATCCCTCTTAACCCTGTCTGGACTGAATTTGCTGCTTTATTCATTTTTTAAAATTAATAACCTATAGACATGCTAGAAATCAATTACGAGCAAATAACTGAAAAATTCACAAATATGTCAAGATTAAACAACATGCTACTGAACAACCAACAGATTAAAGAAGAAATCAAAGGAGAAATCAAAAAATACCTTGAGAAAAACAAAAATGGAAATACAACATACCAAAATTTATGGGATGTAGCAAAAGTAGTTCTAAGAGGAAAGTTCATAGAGATAAATGCCTACCTCAAGAAACAAGAAAAATCTCAAACAACCTAAATTTACACCTCAAGGGACTAGAAAAACAGGAACAAATGAAGCCCAAAATTGGTAGAAGGAAGGAAATAATAAAGATTAGAAGAGCAATAAATGAAATAGAGACTAAAAAGACAGTAGAAAATATAACTGAAATGTAAAACTGGTTTTTTGAAAAGATAAACAAAATTGATAAATCTTTATCTGGACTCACCAAGGAAAAAACAAGACCTCAAATAAAATAAAAAATGAAAGAGGAGACATTACAACTGATACCACAGACATACAGAGGATCATAAGAGACTACTATGAACAATTATATGCCAACAAATTTGACAACCTAGAAGAAATAAATTCCTAGAAACATGCAACATTCTAAGACGGAATCATGAAGAAACAGAAAATTTGAGTAGACCAGTTATAAGTAAGTAGATTGAATAGGTAACCAAAAACCTCCCAACAAACAAAAGCCCAGGACCAGATGGCTTCACTGGTGAATTCTACCAAACAGTCAAAGAGGATTGATACCAATCCTTTTCAAACTCTTCTTAAAAAAAGAAGAAGAGGGAATGCTTCCAAACACGTTTTACAAGGCCAGCGGTACCCTGATATCAAAACCAGACAAGAGGGCTTCCCTGGTGGTGCAGTGGTTGAGAGTCCGCCTGCCGATGCACGGGACATGGGTTCGTGCCCCGGTCCGGGAAGATCCTACATGCCTGGAGCGGCTGGGCCCGTGAGCCATGGTCGCTGAGCCTGCATGTCCGGAGCCTGTGCTCCACAACGGGAGAGGCCACAACGGTGAGAGGCATGCGTACCGCAAATAAAACAAAAAAAAAACCAGACAAGAATGTCACTAGAAAAGAAAATTACAGCCCAGCCAATATCCCTGATGAACACAGATTCAAAAATTCTCAATAAAATATTAGCAAACTGAATTCAATACATTAAAAGGATCACACACCATGATCAAGTAGGATTTATTCTAGGGATGCCAGGATGGTTCAATATCTGCAAATCAATCAATGTGACATGCCACATTAACAAAATGGAGGATAAAAATAATATGATCATCTCAATAGATAAAGAAAAAGCACTGGACAAAATTCAACATCCATTTATGATAAAAACTCTCAGCAAAGTCGGTACAGAGGGAATGTACCTCAACATAAGAAAAGCCATATATGACAAGCCCCAAACTAACAATATTCTCAATGGTGAAAAGCTGAAAGCTTTTCCTCTAAGATCAGGAACAAGACAAGAATGCTCACTTTCACGACTTTTATTCAACATAATATTAGAAGCCCTAGTCAGGGCAATTAGGGAAGAAAAAGAAATAAAAGGAATCCAGACTGGGAAGGAAGAAGTTAAACTGTCACTCTTGGCAGATGACATAATATTATATATAAAGGCTCCACCAAAAACTGGTATAACTAATAAAAGAATTCAGTAAAATTACAGGATATAAAATCAGTATGCAAAAATCTGTTGCATTTCTATACATTCATTTAAAAAATTATCAGAAAGAGAAATTAAGAAAACAATCCCATTTACAGGTACATCAAAAAGAATAAAATACTCAGGAATAAATTTAACCGAGGACATGAAAGACCTACACACTAAAAACTACAAGCCATTATTGAAAGAAATTGAAGAGGGTACAAATAAATGGATAGTCCATACTCATGAATTAGAAGAATTAATATTGTTAAAATGAACATACTACCCAAAGCAATCTACAGATCAATGCAAACTCTATTAAAATTGCAATGGCATTTTTCACAGAACAAACAATACTAAAATTTATATGGAACCACAAGAGACCACAAAGCAATCTTGAGAAAGAAGAACAAAGTTGGAGGCATCACACTTCCTGATTTCAAATTGTATTACAAAACTATAGTAATCAAAAAGTATAGTATTGGCATAAAAGTAGACACAAAGATCAATGGAACAGGATAGAGAACCTGGAAGTAAACCCACACACACATATATGGTCAAATAATTTACAATAAAGGAGTCAAGAATATACAATGGGGAAAGGTCTCTTCAATAAATGGTGTTGGGAAAACTGGAAAGCCACGTGCAAAAGAATGAAACTCAACCACAATCATATATCATACACAAAAATTAACTTAAAGTGTAGTTAAGTGTAGTAAAGACTTAAGACATAAGGCCAGAAACACAAAACTCGTAGAAGAAAACATAGGCAGTAAGCTTCTTGATATAGGTCTTGGCAATGATTTTTTGAATCTGACACTAAAAGCAAAAGCCGCAAAAGATAAAATAAACAAGTGGGAATACATCAAACTAAAAACCTGCACAGCAAAGGAAACCATCAACAAAATGCAAAGTCAACCTACAAAAAGAGAGAAAATATTTGCAAGTCATATATCTGATGAGGTTAATACACCAAATATATAAAGAACGCATACAACTCAACAGCAAGAAAACCAAACAATCCAATTAAAAATTGGGCAGAGGATCTGAATAGACATATTTCCAAAGAAGACATACAGATAGCCAACACGTACATGAAAAGATGCTTAACATCACTAATCATTAGGGAAATGAAAATCAAAACCACAGCGATATATCACCTCACTCCTGCTATAATTTTTACATACAAACAACAAGTATTGGTTGGAGAGGATTAGAGAAAAGGGAACCCTTGTGCACTGTTGGTGGGTATGTAAACTGGTACAGCCACTACGGAAAACAGTATGAAGTTTCCTTGAAAAATTAAAAATGGAACTACCATATGATCTGATAATTCCACTTCTGGGCATTTATCTGAAGAAAATGAAAACACTAACTCAAAGAGATACATGCACCCCTACGTTCACTGCAGCACTATTTACAACAGGCAAGATACAGAAACAATCTAAGTGTCCATTGATGGATGAATGGATAAAGAAAATGTGGTATGTACATATATAATGGAATATTATTCAGTCATTAAAAAAAGAATGAAATCTTGCCATTTGCAACAACATGGGTAGAACTTGAGGGCATTATGCTAAGTGAAATAAGTCAGACAGAGAAAGACAAATACTATGTGCTTTCACTTATATGTGGAATCTAAAAAAAAAAAAGAAAATTAAAAAAAAAAAACAAGCTCATAGATACAGAGAATGGATTGGTGGTTGCCACTGGTGGTGGGCAGAGGGTGGGGTGGGAGAAATGAGTGAAGGGGTTAAAACGGACAAACTTCCAGTTATCAAATAAATAAGTCATGGGGATGTAATATACAGCATGGTGACTATAGTTAGTAATGCTGTATTGCAGATTTGAAAGTTGCCAAGAAAGTAGATCTTAAAAGTTCTCATCACAAGAAAAAAAATTTTGTGTAGCTATGTAAGGTGATGGATGTTAACTAGACTTTGTGGTGATTATTTCACAATATATACAAATATTGAATCATTACGCTATACACTTGAAACTAATATAATGTTATGTATAAATTATACTTCAGTTTTAAAAATGCAAAAAAAAAAAAGAAGTTAAAGCAATTTGGAAAACGCTCAAAAGCCAAGAAGGTATTTACATTTAAGCATTGGTTATTTTATCAGAGAAAAATCACCAATTTAATGTTCTAAGCAAGAGAAACATGAGTAGCAAGCTTCAAGTGAGTATGTTACCCAAGAAGCTCTATAGAATGAGACTATTTTGAGATGAAGGCCCTGCTATGAGCTTAGGTGGTCCAGGATAGCCATATGAATCCAAGAGGACATTGGGTATCTCTGGACTGAACAGAGATGGAATCCATTCACTCAAATAGTTAAGAGAACAATTAAATGATAACAAAATTGTTCCAGTTTTGTGTTCCAGAAGTGTTTTACTGTTCCATGCATGTTTCTGCCTGTAATAGGCACAACAAAAGCAATAAAATCTTAGAAAACAGGTTTTCATAGTTTACTAAGACTTTACTATTCAAAATGTAGTCCACAACCAGGCAATGCCTGGGATCTTGTAAGAAATGCAGAGTCCCAGGCCCCGCTTCAGACCTCCTGAATCACACACACGTCTGCACCGGTGATTCATATGCCCATTAAAGATGGTCAAGCACTGGTCTTTTTCAAGTAGTAGTGGCCAATGGAATTTCCAAGTCAATGACATGATAATTTAATTAGAAGTGTTTTAATCAGATTGTGAAAATAATATATGCTCACTGCAAAAACAACAAAAACACAAAGACATTACAAAATGTTATAAAATTATAAAGTGAAAATCACCTAGAGAACTGTCCCCAGATAAAACAGTTAACATTTGATGTAGATCTTTCCAGCCACTTTCTATATGTACTGCAAATTAAAAATAAGGTAACTGGGGCTTCCCTGGTGGCGCAGTGTTTGAGAGTCCACCTGGTGATGCAGGGGACACGGGTTCATGCCCCAGTCCAGGAAGATCCCACATGCCGCGGAGCGGCTAGGCCCGTGAGCCATGGCCGCTGAGCCTGCACGTCCGGAGCCTGTGCTCCGCAATGGGAGAGGCCACAACAGTGAGAGGCCCGCATACAGCAAAACAATAAATAAATAAATAAAGTAACCTATACATGCTGTTTACAATCTGCTTTTTATACTTCAGCAATAATATGAGGACATCCTTTCATGTCAATAAATGTATTTCTGACTCGTCATTTTAATTTTCAGGGAATATTCTACTGTACAGTGAAATGTATTTCAATAGTCTCTTATTGTTGGACAAAGAATGTATATATACTATTTCTTTAAAATAAATTCCTGGGCTTCCCTGGTGGTGCAGTGGTTAAGAGTCCACCTGCCAATGCAGGGGACATGGGTTTGAGCCCTGGTCCAGGAAGATCCCACATGCCACAGAGGAACTAAGCCCGTGCACCACAACTACTGAGCCTGAGTGCCTAGAGCCCGTGCTCCGCAACAAGAGAAGCCACCAAAATGAGAAGCCCGCGCACCGCAATAAAGAGTAGCGCCCACTCACCACAACTAGAGAAAGCCCGCACACAGCAATGAAGACCCAACGCAGCCAAAAATAAATAAAAACAAATAAATCAAATTAATTTAAAAAAAGACCTTAAGCAAATGTTGCTAAATAAATAAATGAATTCCTGAAAGCAGAATTTCAGAGTCAAAGATTAGGCACATTTAAATCTTTATATACTCTGCAAGATGGCCTTCCAGATAATGTGAGTGGTATCGATCTCTGTAATCTTCACCAATCTGATAGGGAGATAGTTGTATCTTATTGTCAAATACCTTTAAATCATATCTTAATGTAAGTGCTTGTAGAGGTGTCTTTTTTGTGTACCTTCAATATTAATTAAAAACATAATAGTGTTCAGTAATTCATGTCCTTTGTATTTTCACATTAAATATTTAATTGTGTACCTGTTCAGAAAACTGGTAACCTAGAAGATAAAACCATAGGGTGTGATTCAGTCTAGATTTTTCCAAAACGAAAAGTTTGATTATTAAGCTGTCGCACTCTCAGTTCTCTTTCTACCTCTGGGTACATACAACCTTTTGAGTTTTCTCTGTGAATCTCTCTTTCCATGCCCACTAGTTACATGCAATTCTATCCCCCAGAGATACCCGTTCAGCATGCATGTTCTCACTCCAGATTGTATCCCTCCCAGGTCACTGCACTACCTACATGTTGACAAATGTCAGCATCTCTAGCCACATCTCTTTCTAGCCCAGATCTGAGCAGTCCTCCTCGTGTGTGCATGGTTGTATTCCTTAGCTAGCAATAATTTTCTCTATATTTTAACACTATGCAAACATTTTCAAGACCCAACACGAACATCACTACTTTTGAAACCCTGCCTGAGTGCCTGGCAGATCCTTTGACCCCACTTTGCACTGCCCACGTCTCCATCGCTGCCTCATCGGAGTGTATGACTGTGTATGTGCAGGTAATTGTTGGGTCACGTGCCCTTTTCTTATGGGCAGATTTTATTTTCCCATCTCCTGTTTTCTCAAGTAGTAACACTGAACCTGGCACAAAGTAAGTAATCCAAACAACCGATGAACAAATCCATAAATGAGACTACAAACCACTTACTAGTCCCCCTCACCCCAAGTTAAAAAGAAGAAAACTGAGACCAAAGAAATTAAATACAAACAAACAAAAGAAAGGAAGAACAAAGTTCTGGGTAAAAACATTTTAGAGGACTGTATTATTTACTAACTTAATACATTTTCTTAATGAAAGTGCTTAATTTCCAATAAAGAAAATAAATGAAGAACATATTTTCAGAGAATAGAAGAAAAACAAAATTTTCTGCTTATAGCTCCCCACAGCTAATGTTGAGTGAAAATCGAGTACTTTTCTTTTCTTGCTTTTCCTCCATTTTTCAAAAACACCAACCATTATTTAAAATTCTCTGCCCATCACTCAAAGAAACAGAGACAGTTGTTCATTCTGAGTTAGGTTTTTGTTTATCTGACCAGCAGGGTCAGGATAATAAATCACTCAACCCCTAGGGAATAAAGAAATGCTTAATGGATTTGTACAGTTACCAGGGGGAAAAAAATAAAGAGAAAAACTTCCAGGATTCAATTCATTTTCAAATACTGCACAGTACTTCAGAAAAGACTGCACGGAGATCATATATAGGTGAAGCAGATGGAAGGGAAAAAAATCAGAGAAGTGGCATTTCCACTGGAGAAAAATATACGGTCCATTTTTCAAACATCCCACAAGAAGAACCTCTTCTTTCACCCTTCCTGTAAACAAACGTACATTTCGCCCAACCCCCAAGGCACCCCTGGCAGTTGGCTGGCAGTACCTTTTGCACTTGTGATGATGTCTGCTGCTGCTGATCAGGCTGAAGGCAGCCAACAGCCACCCCAGGCATCACTTACAGGCTCTTCCTGATATAGAAGCCTTAAGATGTGCGGGAGTTCAGGACAAAGACAACACTTTTTTTTTTTTTTTAACATCTTTATTGGAGTATAATTGCTTTACAATGGTGTGTTAGTTTCTGCTGTGTAACAAAGTGAATCAGCTATGTGTACACATACATCCCCATATCTCCTCCCTCTTGTGTCTCCCTCCCACCCTCCCTATCCCATCCCTCTAGGTGGTCACAAAGCACCGAGCTGATCTCCCTGTGCTATGCGGCTGCTTCCCACTAGCTAGCTATTTTATGTTTGGTAGTGTATACATGTCCATGCCACTCTCTCACTTTGTCCCAGCTTCCCCTTCCCCCTCCCCAATAACACACTTCTTGCAACACTTTATGTCACTATTCTAATTCCACAAAGGCCAGAAAATGCACTAGGCTTTGCTTCAAAGGGTCCTTGTGAATGCAGGAAGAAAAAGCCAAAAGACTAAGGTGAAGCTATTGAATAATTTAAAGTTTCTTACCTGAGGCAATGGGAGAACTGTTTCACTGAATATTCATCACACAGAACAACCTATATTGTAATACTGCCAAATGTCAGAGCGTAAATTGTCCATGCAACTTACAATAACAGCTGATACTTCCATGGAAGCTTTTATCCTGAATGAGAGTAAAATAGTTTTCCTTGCCCTACTCCAGACTTGCTGTGTGGTCTTAAGCAAAACACTTAACATATCTGTGTCTTAGGTAGCCTGTCTGGGGAAATTTGCTTTTGTCTCAGCTGCAGCCTAAGCATTTGTGAGAACATCTCACTCTGGAATCAAAGAAGTTATACACAGATACAAATTTATGTATTATACCAAGGAAACATATGTGAAGCTCCTAGCATTGTGCCTGGCACAGTTATTTAACAAGTGTTATTTACACCCCCCTTTCTTCACCAGAGAAAATTAAACATCTTTTGTGTTCACTTAAGACAAAATAAGTTAGAATAAAATTAAGAGATTTTTCTCCCCAAAGACGACGGTATTCTTCCCTTCATTTTCGCCTTTTTGTAATATGTATCGGTGCTCATAGTCCTATGCAATACTTGCAATGCTGTAATTATAGAAATAATTAAAGGACTGATTCGTGTACATACATGGGGAGATTAGCAGCCTAATACTGAGGAGTCGATTTTGAAGTTATGTTCCTGTCACCTCTGAGCAGGAACTTCGGATGGAAGACCCAGAATTACCATATGTGGTAGGACTAGGGTCTAGGTATGCTGCAGTTTTGCCTCAGCTGGCCTGACATCCAAGCATATGACAACATTTTTGCTTCTTTTACAAGATTTCCTGGAGTTTGCACTCCCTTCATGATCTTGGCAGAGATTCTGCTCCTGAAATAACATACTGAATCCTCACCAAAACCGTGTGCTACCGAAATGCCAGAAAACTGCCAGTGTGGGCAAGATCTGAGAGTGACAGTCACCACCTCCTACCTGGCCAACCTCATCTTCCCATAGGTTCTTGGAGGAAGTGTTATTTTTCCCCCTAAAGTAAAAATGCTTCTTACATTCCCTGAATTCTTTCTAGAATTCTTTCTTACCTTCTGTCTATGAGCAAGCTCTGTAAATGACCTTGTTCAAAACTGGATTGATTTCAAAAAAATCCTTATAGAATGCCACATATAAACCAAAAACCCCGAATGTAACTTATTTCCATGTCTTCAATGTTAAAATCAAAATGCTCCTCATACTAATGTTAACCAAGTGCTCTTTGTCTTTAAAATCCAGGACCAAAATATTGTTGTCTATTCGGCCAACATCAATTTCTTGTTAAAAACAGAAAGTTGAGTCTTTTTTTACTTTTCACTAACATCAGTCAGCACATGAATACCTGACTCACACTTAATAAACTCAAAACTTAACAGAATCATATCTTTCCAAAGATGTTGAATTAACGCTTTCACCAACAGATTTTTAATAAGCACCTTCTATGTGCCAAGGACTGTTCTTAATGCTGGGGATCTAGCCATGTAAATGACAGTCTCTGCTTTTCGGAGAACTTCCATTCTAGTGAGCAGAGGTAGACAATAAATCATAAATATGTAACATGATGGAGTGGTCTTTACTATTCCAGATGGGATCAGGGAAGGAATGATATGTGAGGAGATTCCTAAAGGGAACAAGAAAGCAAAACTTGCAGATATCTGGGAAGAGAGCATTCAAAGGAGAGATTCCACAGCAGAAGCCCACTTAGTGTACTTACCTGAAGCAGGAAGGCCAGGTCTCTAAAGCAGAGTGATGGTGGGGGGGGCAGTGAGAGGGGGTAAGATCTGAGAAACTCGGGGCCAGAACATGTAGGGCCAGTAAGGCCCCGACAGTGACTCTGAAAGAAAGTCTGAGTGAGTTGGGAAGGCAAGAGAGGACTTGGAGGAGAAGAATGAGACGATGTGACTTATATTTTGAAGGATAACCCATCTGGCATGTGGAGAACAGATCTCAGAACTGACAGCCGAATAAAAAAGAGCAGCTCCCCTGCTTCTTACGGAAGCCCAGATGGAGGGGATGAGCAATGGTCAGACTCAGGATGTATTTCAATGTATTTCACATCCCACTAGATATGGGATATGAAAAAAAAAAAAGTGACACATCAAGAATGACCCCAAGAACCTCGGTCTGAGTAACTGATAGACTAGAGCTGCCATTTACCAAGAAGTAGAGTAGGTTGGGACTGGAACAGGAGAATCAAGAGTTCAGATTTGAGTATGTTACACCTGAGCTTCCTATTAGACATCTAAGTTGAAATGTCAAATAGGTAGCTGAATATGTGAGAATGACATGCAGAAGAGGTTTCCAGGCTGGAAAGGTAAACCAAAGACTGTTTGTTGGCTGTGGAATGTATCATAATCCAACTGTGCTGGCCAGCTATTTCGGCAGTAATGCTGTATAACAAACCACCTCAAAACTAGATGGCCTACAACAAAAATCAGCTATTTTTCTGGCTCATAGGTTTGTGGGTTGGCAGGGATGACTCTATCTCAGGCGGCAGTGTGGCTGCACTGGGTTAAGTTTAGCTTTGCTCTGAGTGTCTCATTCCTGGATTCATACTGAAGGGGCCGAAGACAGCTGGGCATGCCCTTCTCAAGATGATCACACGAACCAGACAGAGCCAGAGAAATATACATCGTCTTTTAAGGCTTTGTCACAGAACCGGGTACACTGTCACTTCTGCCCATATTCTATTGTCCAATGCAAATCACCTGGTGAAGCCTGATATCAGTGGGACAGGGTAACGTCCTTGACATATAGTCACAGGAAATGCAAAATCACACGGCAAAGGACATGTATATTTCTAACACAGGGAAGGCTGGAAGAACTGGAAGAATGATCCAATCTACCTTTCACCTCATACTGTAGCCTTAGCTACATCTACAGCTCATGACAAAAGACTCTGTTCAGATCCTGTAATCTCTCAACCCAATGAGTTTCCTCAAATGTCTATTTTTGAAAGCCATTTTATAAATGTATTCAAGGTAATTATGCTTGGATATTTTTACTAACAGGAAAAATAGGTTGGCATTTTCTAATAACATGGTACCCATCATACTTCAAATGCCATTTCTTTTAAAAAAATCTTGATCAGTGCTTCTCAAACTATTTGTGGGGGAGGGCTATTTCTTTATTTCAACAAGCCACAGACCTATCATTTTTTAAAATACAATAAAATTAATTGCTAAGACTGACGTTTTTAAAAAAGCAAAGATATACAAATTTCAAGTCTATGTTTTCAGGGAAGTACTTGGTCACATTGCTATAAAAGTTTCTAAATAAATACTTATTCTTCATTTCTGCACCTATCTTGCTGAAGACAACAGTTTACAGAACAGCATCAGCCCATGGGCCACACTTAGAAAAGCACTGTCCTAGATGATCCTACCATAACCAGATCGCTTTACCCCCCAAATCTTACTATCACTGAATAATAGCAGTTTGAGCAAAACTAAGTTGCTAAAAATGTGAAATTGAATTTGACCTATACCCAAGTTTACTCAACTATTAATTCAATTTGCCAGGCTTTTTTGGTCCCCAGGATTCCATGCTTCAGTTATTAAGTAAAAAAGGAAAACGTAGGGCTTTGTCAAACAGCCATATCCTGCTTTATGACTTTTACCATGTTTTTCTTGATTCTCATGGCAATCCCTTTTAGAAATTCCATCCATGCTGTACACACACAAATTACTAAAATCTCCTGGCCACATCCTGAGGCTTCCTTAATTGACTGTTATCAAGCTGTGCTTTTTAAATGTTCCAGCATTTGATCTTTTTAAAATGCTTCTGAGATTTAACTGGTGTCAAACTGGCTGGTCTAATTTCCTGCTATGTCTTTAGATCCTTTTTTAAAAATAATTGGGTGTCGAATTAGGGTTTTCTTCTTTCTTCCTCAAGGGATCAGTACTAAATTTAGTTAAAAGTCTGACCAACAAAAAAAATTCTATTCTGTTCTGCTAGCTTCCTATATACTTGGACTTGCTGTCTCTCAAATCACACAGTATGCTAGAGTCCAGAAAAAATTAAGCCATGCTTACTCAGCCCTGTTGAAAGGGGGCCTGATGGACCTGGAAGTATCTAGATGACCCGAATATCAGATTTGAAAATGGGATTTGCTGAACCTTGTTTGAACAAAGAACAGCACCCAGAAGTCCTTCGTGTGGTGAAAGAGGAAGATCAAAGAGTAGTGAGACTAGTATTAATGCTGAAACAATAACCTCTTTCCAGAAATATTCTCAGAAGAACACGGACCAGGCAGAGGCCCAAGACTCACCATCAGCAACTGAACCTTCTGAACCCTCCACAGTGCTGAGGCAGCACTAAGAAACATTCAAGAATTGAGGCAAATCTCCCATCTGCTCCTAAGCTTTTATTATTATTGTTGCTGTTGTTGTTATTATCATCATCATCATCATCATAGTTGCTAATTTAAAGCAAAATAAACTCATAGATACTGAATCATTTCTGTTCTCTCTTGGAAACTCTTTCTTCCTAAATGATAATGAATAGCCTAAAAACTACTCTGGAGCAAGAAATTGTTTATTTGGGGCCACATCTATGTAATGCCAACACATCAATTGATTACTCAGTTAAAGCTATTGAAGAAAACATAAAATCAGTCTGCAGCTGAGCCGAACTGTCCAGCCAATTCAGACAAAAGAGTCCAACCTGTAGACAACCAAAACACAACCTTCATAACATGATGTTCTCATTCATTACACTATTCTTATAGCCTCATTGAGGACAACATCTAATTCACCTTTTGTCTCCCAGAGAATCTCGCATTAATAGGAGCCCAGGTAAATGCTAAACAAATCATTAAAAGTCATCTGTATTTTTAAAAAGGTGTTTAAAATATTTAACCCAAATAGTGCACTCATAGGTGGAAATCAGCGTAAGAAAATATTTAGATGTTTTGTGGAATCAAAATGCTAAGTAGTTACATTCAGTTCTTGGTTTTACTTAGAATGATAACAATCGCAAATGTCAACTCCTCCACCTTAGCTTAGTCAGATTTGCCTCAGAGCGACCCTAGGAAATGTCACTTTTCCTCCTCATCTGCCCTTACTCACATTTCTAGCTCCTAACACCAGGAAGACATGCTGAGCCATGTGGGTCCCTTACATTTTAGATGAGCCAGGAAAGACTGGTTTATAAACTCTGCTCCATAATGTTTTGTTTTAGGTACCACAGAGAAACTCAGAAGAACTGATATACCATGTTTTAAAGTATAATTTTATATCCTGAATAAAATATTATATAAAAAAGGGCAGACTACACTCAAAATATAATATAAACTAGAAACAATAACCAAATTTTGCTGTGATGGTACTTTATGTTTACATACACATTTATATAAACTGAAACCTCTACTAATAGACTATATTAATGGAAGCAACTATAGATCTTTTCTCAAGAAAAGATCCCAGTAAGTCTAAGATTGTTATTGTGTTAGTCTACTCAGGCTGCCATAACAGAATACCACAGACTGGGTGGCTTAAACAACAGAAATTTATTTTCTCCCAGTCTTGGAGGCTAGAGATCCAAGATCAAGGTACCATCGGGGTCGGCTGCTGGTGAGACCTCTCTCTCTTCCTGACTTGTAGATGGCCACTTTCCCTGTGTCCTTACATGGCCTATTCTCTGTGAGCACGGACAAAGAGAAATCTATCTTGTTTCTTCCTCTTCTTGTAAGGACACCAGTCATATGGAATTCAGGCTCCACCCTGATAATTTCATTTAACTTTACCTCCCTAAAGGCCCTATCTCCAAATACAGTCATACTGGAATATTATGGACTGAATTGTGCCCCCTCCACACCAAATTCATATGTATTCATACCTATAACATTTGTAAATCATAAACATATAAAAACAATGAGAACATTTCTTTAATAAATGATATTAAGAAAACTATGCTTTATTCCATAACAAACTCTAAACAGATTAAAATTAAATCACAGGAAGGAAGGAAAAGTACCACAACGAAGAAGATTAAAATAAAAGAATAAATTATAAAAGATCAAAATGGGTAAGATTAAGAAAATTAAAACACCTGTGTAATAAGAAAAATGCAACAACGTTTAAATAAAAAGGAAAGTAGCAGGTTGGTGGAAATGTCACAAATAGGAAAAGGGATAGCAAAAGAATAGAGACATATATTTTTATATATTATATACTGATATATAATATATAAAATCCTATAAAATATTTAAGTTGCTAAGATTTCATTAGAGAAATGCATAAGAAAGAAAATACAAATATGAGAGATAATCAAACACGACAAAAAAGTATCCCATTTGTCAAAAAAAAAAAAGAAAATTAAAGCCATAATAAGTAACAGTTTGCACCTAATAAGTAACCAATTTTTTAAGAAACTTAATGCTGGGGATAAGGCAGGAATCACATGTTCTGAAACATTACTACAAACTATGCAAATTTTAAGTCTTTTAAGGAAACATTTGGGAAACACACATCAAAAGTGTTAGAAATGTTTCCCATCAGTTGAACTCAATAATCCATTCTTGGGAAAACACTACTATTAAAAACACCAAAAAAGCTATATAATGATGTTCCTTACCTCTGAAGGGGACACTTTTGGTTGCCTCCCTAGCCAACTGTGATGCTTGTGTACCAACTTGACTGGACCACAGGTTGTACAGATATTTGGTCAAACATTATTCTCGGGATGTCTGTGAGGGTATTTTTGGATGAGATTAACATTTAAATCAATAGACTAAGTAATTAGATGGCCCTCCATAATGTGGGTGGGCCTTGTCAAATCAGTTGAAGGCCTGAATAAAATAAAAGGACTGCTTCTCTCCTGAGTAAGAAGGAATTCCCTATTTAGTGGGTTTCAAACTGGAATACTGGCCTTTCTCCTGCCTTTGAAAAAATCAGCTGATTCATTCATTCATAAAGCATTCATAGACTATCTCCTGACAAATTCTGTATATTTTAGTTTATGCTGTATTAAAAGAGATCTTATGACTTTATTAACTTGAAGGATTGGAAAATTAATGGCACTATACTTCCTTTGTTTTGAAATTCAACAAATTAAATATTAATAGATTTTCAAAAAAAATCATGAGGAAAAGAACAACAGAAAACCCGACTCAGGTCGCAAGCAGCCTATTGGTCTATTATGCAAACAGCAATACCAATATGGCTTAAGCCATGACTAATGAGGCTTTCTCTTAATTTCAGATACAAATATCCTAAATTGCATCATATACTTACTTCTTTATTTTCTTATTTATCATGGCCAAAAAATATCGTAATTACCTAATCCATATGAGAAGAGTAAAGCAAACTATCATTTGTCAACTCAGTGGGAGATTATCCAGGCATTATAAAGTATAAATACTAAAGCCATGCAACAACATGGCAAAATGTCTCTCAGGTAAAGGATAATGTTGATAAAATAATGCTAAATATTGCTCAATAAAAATGAAATAGGAAAAGCACTGCAAATACATATGCGAGCATAATGTCAAGTGCAAAAAGACAATTGCATAGTGTTATAAATTTTATATCAGTTAAATACATTTTGTTAAAATACATATATTTTGAATAGAGATTCCTATACCATAAAAGCATACAAAAAATGGTTTGGATACACACCAACTTCATATTAAGGGTGGTCTTTGTGGAGAGTTTGGAGTGACTGGGTCAGACACTGTGTTTTAAGCAAATATTATGAGCATTAACATTTATTCAGTTTAAGTGGTAGATACATAAGTCTGTGTTATTTTTATTTTGTAATTTTCTCTATTAAATATTAAGTGAACTAAATATAATGTATATACATAAGGACGCATGGATAACTTTTATTATTGCAATGGAAAAATTAGTGATTTCTTTTAATTTCTTAACATTAAAAAAATTTAACTACAAGCTAATATTTTTAAAGTATTATTCAAGACTTGTACAAACCTTGTCATTGAAAAGGCATTGAGCTGACTGTGGAGTGACCTGTTTTCTATGTCTTATTCTGCCATAAACTTGTGTGATTGTAGTCATTATACCCCTTTTGGAGGGAAAAGGAAATAATTAAACCTTAAAAAAGAAAGAAAGAAAGAAAGAAATCCACCACAAAGAAAAGGATATAGCTGAAAAAAGTAAAGAGGGACTTAAAGCACTTTCAGAGCATTTCCTCTCTCTCTCTCTTGCCCACTGCTGCACACTCCTCCCTTTGTGTTTGTTTTTTCTGTGTCCAGACAGACTTCCTTTGTTTCTTTAATCTACATGGACTAAAAACCACGGTCACTTAGAGCTTACATATTATGCGTCGAGAGAGAGAGAGAGAGAGAGAGAGAAAGAGAGAGAGAGAAAATTTCTTGATCTCAATGTCAAATTCCCAAGGAAAGAAATTCAGTTAGACCAACTGGATCAGGAGCCCATAGATGACCCCGTACACTGTGGCAAGAAGTTTGGGATCACACAAAAATCATTCTAAGAGGTAATATTCTTGAAAATGTTGCTTCTTCCATTCCTTTCTGGTGAGTCACAGAGCTTTATAAAGGCTCTGGCAAGAACTGCAAGAAAGCAACTTAGTAATTTTATTTAAAAAGAATGTCCCAGGCTTTCCTGGTGATGCAGTGGTTGAGAGTCCGCCTGCCGATGCAGGGGACACGAGAGACCCGCGTACCGCAAAAAAAAAAAAACTGTCCCAAACTTATCTGACCAGGGAAAAATTTTGGGAGGAACAACTATTACCTGAAGCCACTTTGGGAATCACTGCACTTTACTATCTGTATGAGCCTACATTTCAGATCAGAAGCAGTACGCTTCTGTGGGAAATAAAATTTTTAAGAAAACAACTGTACCACAAATCATTTATGCTAATAATTGCTCTCTGTCATATGCTGAAGTCTCTTTCAAACAAAATTACCCAAATAATTGCTTTAAAAAAAAAAAATTGCTCTTCTGAATGGGTAGGAACTTAGGATAAACTTTTTTTGATATAAAGTTCCCCATATCTTGCTACCTTTTTCTAATAACATTGGTCTCTTATTATTGGCAGAATTATAAAGAACCCAGAGATGAGTTTCCATCCACAGCACCAATAAACAGGTCTCAGAAGGGAACTAAATGCAGGAACTAGATTCAGGGAGCAGTTTCTCAGTGGGGTTGATGCAGAACTTAGACTTCGGAGTGCCTATCAGTATTAACTGCAGATTCCACGGTTAAATAGCAATGCCCTTTTAGTTCTTTCATTTGCTGTCAGGTTTATATTTAAAACTTATATAGAGGATCCACATCTTCCACGTGATGAATCAGTGTAGACTTTAGCTTTGGTTTGCACGGGTGGCCAACCAATACATTTAGCTCTTTATTCCTAGGGGGAGTCTCCAGTCACTAACTTTATTACGCTTCATTGAAAATGTGTAATTTCAGTTCCAAGTTTCAAATTGTGTTTTATTAGTAAGAATGATTTGCTGTTCCCTGGAAAGTGATTTGAAGCCTGAGATAATTATAGAATCATAGAACTATCAAGCACATCCAGAGGTCACCTAGCCCATATTCTACTCTCAAAGCAGACCTACGCCTTAGATAAGTAAGGCATTTTTCTAGCTACTGTGCCCTAGAGGAAATGATAATATATTTTCCAAGTGTTGTTTAAACCCATGTTTGAAAATTCTGACCAGTCAGTATGGCCCATCTTCATACTGAATAAATAGAAGCCCTGCAATCTGATAGGAGACCCTTTACCATACCCTATTATTTCTTTCTACCAATTTTTCTAAGGGCTTGAGAGTTCATACTACTAATTCAGCTCTTGGAGTATCCAGTCTTTTCTTTCTTGAATCAAACTCAGTCATCTAAAATTTAATTTATTTTCATATACATGTCACTTAAGCCATCTTTTTACAGGTATCTTTGGTCTGCCAATAATGTTACCATTCTCCTGATCACCCAAGCTTAAACTCAAAAGTCATATTGGACCCCCCTTCCTTTCCCTCCAGCCACACATCCATCAGTAATGGTCTCATGATGTCTATTCCTAATGTGTCTCCTGGTTACCAGTCTTTTCCATTTCTACTGATGCTGACCCTACCCACAGACCAGCTCCCTATTGCTTCTCATTTCTTTCTCACCCTCGTAAAGCTTCCTAATTTGGGGCTTACCTCAGCTGCAGATTGAATTCAGCTGCACATAACACAAAACAGCCATATATGCAGCATCTTGGAAAAAATTGGGAGTTCTCTTTCTCTCATATAACAGTAAGGCTGGCGGTAGGCAGTGTAGGATAGTGAAACAGTTCCACAGAGTCATGAGAAACCCAAGATACTGCTGGCTTTCCATCTTTTATATTCTAAGCGTATTCACAGAGCAGTTTTATCGCCTAAGGCTGCCTCCTACTTTTTTTTTTTTGCGGTACGCGGGCCTCTCACCGTTGTGGCCTCTCGCGTTGTGGAGCACAGGCTCCGGACGCGCAGGCTCAGCGGCCATGGCTCACCGGCCCAGCTGCTCCGCGGCATTTGGGATCTTCCCAGACCGGGGCACGAACCCGTGTCCCCTGCCTCGGCAGGCGGACTCCCAACTACTGCGCCACCAGGGAAGCCCTGTCTCCTACTTTTAAAGTACATTCTCAGAAGACCCACTCTATGACTTTAGCTTGTATCACACTAGCCAAAACTAGACAATGCCACCCCTAACTTCAAAGAAGGATGGCAAATGTGGTTGCATATTTTAGATTGTTTGTTTCCTTTCCAAGCTGCTGTGTCACCATTCCCAACAAAACCAGAGTCCTGGAAGGAAGGAGGAGGATGCCTATCTGGTAGAGGCTCAGGAAACTCTGCAATGGTACACTTGCCTTCAAACTTCCCAAGGCCAACGTGAATCTGATTGCCAGATTGAACTTCTCAGAGCACAACTGACCATGTCAAAGCTTGTCCAAACCATTCAATGCTTCTTCACGTGGCATACAAAGTAAAGGGCAAGTTCCTTGGACTACCCGTGAAAAGCTATAATAATCAGGCTCTAACCTATTTTTCCATTACTGCACTCCAAGAAGCCTATAATGAAACTATACTGAACCACTTGCTGTCTTCAGCTCCACCCTTCTTATGTACCTGGAATGCTCCCTCTCATGTCTTAAAATCCTCTCCATTCTTCAAAGCTCAACTCAAATTTCACCTCTTCTGAGTTCCTGATCACTCCTCTTCTACTTGTCTTTAATGAAATGCTACTAATAGTAACAGGGACAGGAGTTTTATTTCCCACGTCTCTGTGCTAAACTCTTTATGCCTGTGACCTCCTTTGATACTAACAACATCCCCTGCAAGATATATTTTATTATCCCCATTCTACCAAGGAGACACCTGAGACTTGGTCCAAGGAACCTGCTCAAGTTCACAGTGCTAGTAAATTACAGTCAGCGGCCCAGTTCAGCCACGTGGAGGCAAAATCTGTGTTCTTTTCATTGTGTCAGGGCAACTCCCTCTACTAAAGCACCAAGCTTGCCGTTTGAAAGTTTCTATGGTTCTTTGTCTTCTAAGAAGCGTATCGTATTGATCTTCCTATTCCCTATACCTAGAAAAGTCATCATGGTCATAAACTGAATGTCCTCCTAAAAAAGAAAAAAAAGGGCAAATACCTCTATACCTCTAAATCTTTAATGGTATATCTGGAGATTCTGCTTTGAGGACATTTTTAATTCTGTTAAACTTTGTTTAGTCTACTTCTATGACTCTTCATTTTATGCATTATAAATTCTCTTTTCAGAAAATACCATTTTAAATAGCACTCTTTGTTTTTAAGAAGAGTAGTATACCAAAAAGATTTTTTTCAACTTTTTACTAAGAAAATTTTAAAACTTACTGAAAAGTAGCGCATAGAATAATGAATCACATGTGCTCAATGTCCATATTTAACCATTTTTAACATTTTGCAACATTTACTCTAAGTACTGCTTTGATGAAGTAGTAAAAAGTAAATAATACATATGATGACATTTCTTCCCTATGTACTTCAGTATGAAATGCTTACAAAAAACAAGCAAAACAAAACAAAACAATACCCAGTAAGGACATTCTCCTTTATAATCATAATACCATTATCACATCTACGAAACTCATGGGAATTCCTTAATAAAAACTAATGCCCAGTTTCAATTCAGGTTACACATCTGTAGCAAGAATGCATGAAGACAGCCTTCATTACAAAAGGGGCCGACAAAACCACAGATCTGCTGTAATGCATTGAACAAAATTTTGGTATTTTATTTCATCAAGAGTCTATGGAGATAAGTTAGGAGCTCAGGATTAACAGATATACAGTACTATATATAAAATAGATAAACAACAAGGACCTACTGTACAGCACAGGGAACTATACTCAATACCTTATAATAATCTATAATGGAAAGGAATCTGAAAAATAATATATATAACTGAGTCACTTTGCTATACACCTGAAACTAACACAACATTTACATATATTGTAAATCAACTATAATTCAATTTAAAAGAAAGAGTCTATGGAGGTAATAGTAGGGAACAAGTGGCAATGATTGCTAATTCTTTAATTTAAATAGGGCATTGCCTCTTTTTTTTCCCTATGTGAAAAGAATTTCTGAGAATGTATGTGTATTTTCCAAGCATTGCAGTATACCATAGATATCAATCTTACCTGCCCTCCTCTCTAACAAGTTGCCTCAAAGAAAAATAAAAGAAAAAATGGGAAAGAAAACAAAATTCCCATCAAGTATTATCTTCCCATGTGATTACTTATGACAGCTAGAGAATGAAATTGAGCCTAAACTGCCAACAGCTATATTTTCATAAGTGAAGGCCCTACACTGATTGCCAGTGGTAAAACAGTACAATAAAAAAGGAAAACAATGTGAACTGCTCACACAACACCAAGCAGCTTTTCCAGTTTGCTTTGTTTAGTCTCTCTTTCAGTGTTGTGGAAACAACACTTTAGTTCTGGTTGAGAGGGCTCTTTTATTACAACACAATGCAAATTTTTTCATAGTAACTTGTGTAGAAATAGTAGGCTACAATCTTTTAAAGACACACTACCCACATTCTAGATACAGCATTAATAATATCCAAGTGAGAAACATCGTATGGCATACCACCCATGAAAGTCTGACTTGTGATAACAGGCTGGCAGACAATAGTGGGGCACAATGGGTTTCCGAGCGCACAAGGCCTTCTGTCTCATAATCACTGTGTATCAGGGATGTTGGTGTTCATATTGTGACCTCACGTATATTTCAAAATGTTTTGCTCATATTAATTACTTGGGATTCTACTACTAACAAATCATAACAGCTAACATTGATCTAGAGGTTACTGTATGCTGGGCTATCTACTTAGTACTTTGTAAGCATTAACTCACACTTCACTTAATCCTCAAAAAGCAAGAAGCAAATTATGCTATACATATGATCACACTCTTTTTGCTGATAAAGAAATTAGGACTGTGAACACATAGAAACAGAGTAGAATGGTAGTTACCAGGGGTTGGGAAGTGGGGGAAATGGAAAGATATTAGTCAGAGTACTAATTTTCAGTTATAACATGAATAAGTTCCAAAGATCTAGCATACAGATGGTGACTATAGTTAAAAATACTGTATTGTATATTTGGAAGTTGTTAAGAAAGTAGATCTTAAGTGTTCTCACCAAAAAAAAAAAAAAAAAAAAAAAAGAAAGAAAGAAAAGTAAATATGTGGGGTGGGGGTGATGAATGGTTATGGTAAATATTTCATAATGTATAGGTATCTCAAATCATCACACTGTATACTTTAAATATATAAAATTCTATTTGTCAATTATACCTCAATAAAGTGTGGGGGTGGGGGGGAAGTAGGACTTGAAAAGTTTAAGTAAATAGTCAAGCTAGTCTGATTCCCAAAACCGTGCTGTTAAAACTCCACACAATTTCTCTCGTAAGTGATATCGGGGGAGAGAGGAGATGATGAACACAGCTTCTGGTCTAAGAAGGTGTCAGCTATGAATTCTCCTGAGACTAAAGAGAAAATGAACCTGCCTCTTTCCCATACTCACTTATTTGACCTTGTCATCAAGAGGTCATCATCCCCATGTCGAGAGACTGCACATGCACAAAGTAAGTACTCAGTGCTAAGGTGGTATAACTGGGACATTTCCATTAGCTTCCAGACTAGGATAGCCCAAAATAAGCACACATTCTCTTGACAGAATCACCATGCATGCTTCCACACCAGCTAAAATTCACCTCCCCCTGGTCCCAATACCATTCACAGTCAACGACTAAGTTCACGTACCACAAAAGAGGAAAGGAACGTTGGGGGATACGAACAGATGTTGTAGTACCAAAGCAAAAAGATAACTTCTGTTTCCAATAACATGATGATTGAAATAACCAAAAATTTCCTATCCGTGGAAAAACCTGTAAGCCATAAACAAAATATAACAAATATCGCCTTAAATACATTCCTAAAGTCACACACACAAAATTATGTAAGAAAAATCTCCAGAAAAAACAGAGAAAGTACTGATTACCAGAGCCTAAATCTCTGGATGTTTTGGGAAGGGACATGAGATCAGATACCAGTTTAATCAACCAGAAAACTTGGATTTTAGAAGCCACATAAATAGGATATAATATCTCAGGTCATCAAAAAGTAGGTGGTTGTAGTTGAGAATTCCATCTAAAGTCAGAAGCTCAGGACTCACAGGAAGCAAGATCTACCAACAAACCCAAAGAGATGACAATAAAGTTTGTCTCATGCTAAACTCTAAGTGGAAAAACAAGTCTTCCCTGAGAATTCATAATCATCCATGTGAGTCTTAGGTATGAATTTATACTCCTTGTGAATTAGTACTTCTTGTTAAAAGTTGTGCTAAGTCCAATTAAGATTTAGGACACCAAAGAAACCCAAACAAAATAAAAATCATATTTTCCTATGGGGAAAACAAAGAAAAGTGGATACACAGAAACCTTCATAAACTAAATTCAACAGAGAAATGAGCTTTTAATAGACAAGCAGAAAACTGCAGCAACTTCCATACCTGGGAGGTGCCTGAGTATGATTAGATGAAGGAGGATGTCTACCCAAAAAGACAAACATTGAGAGGTTGAGGGGAAATGAGCACAGTCTCAAATAATAGCCTGAGCCGGCAGGTAGATTTGAATCCGTAAGAGTCTCAAATGTAAATCAAAGCCTGACAATCCATTCATACACATTGCTAAGGCTCCACCTTGCACTTTGCTGAGAAAGTAGCAATGAAAGAGGAGCTGAAAATCTAAGAGATATTTCAGAGACACACTCATTTCACAGAACTTTCATTTCAGGGCCCTGCTGGCATTAACTCAAAGTTAAAACAAAAATATCTGAGACTTCAGCTCAAATCTTCCAGCCTCAAAATTTACAAAATTGAAAAGGTGTCAAGAATGGACGTTGGGCTAATCATAGGTAAACCCGATGTAATCAAAACTGCAGACCAGCCATTGCTAAACTCAAATCTAGGAGGACTCTGTAAGATCAGCCCTCGTCTACCTTCAACTTAGAATAAAGGACTTGCATTCTCCGGAAAATAAACAAAAATAACGAAATATAATACTTCTTTATCTATTGTTACTGTACATACAAAGTCTAAAATATAATATAAAATTATGAAATTTATAAAAAATAGAGAAAACTTGTCCCAGGAGGGACATCCAGCTTTGGCAGCATCGCAAGACTCTTCTTGGGAAGACTACTCAGGTCTCACCTCAAAGGGAACTCTGGGGGAATCTGCAGAACTAGACCACTGGGGATCATAGACAGATGCTGTGGGGCTTACAACAACCAGTGCTCAGAATTTGGCAAACTGCATACCTGCTTGCAGCCAAGCAGAGATCCCAGCTAGCAGCTCTGCCCATCTGCAAAGCTGAATCAGTGACCCTGTCTGGCCAGGGAGCTCAATTGGCAGTTCTGCCTGACTTGGGGGATCAGCTGTCTGTAGAATGTGTTCTATGGGCCTGCCAGGGCAGGGAAGCAAATCCATAGCCCCGCCCAACTGCTAAGCATAGACTCAGTCCTACCCAATCAGGAAGCCTGGCCAAAGATCTCGGAGTATCCTATAGCCCCACGCAAGCAGGAAACCAAGTCCATAGCTCTGCCCAACTATGGAGCATAGCCTCTGGCCCCACATAAGCAGGGAGCCAGAACAGTGGCCCTGGGCAGTCTCAAAGCCCAGCCTATGGTCCCAACAACTTCTGAGCCCAAGCTACAGTCCTGCCTGATTGCTAAATATAACCTATAGCTTTGCCCAAGCAGGGGGCCCAGACAGTGGCCTCCTCCCCATCCTGGCCCAACAGCAGAGCACCAAACCTGCGAGATACAGCTGAAGGCACCACCTGGACAGACAGCCAGGCCAGCAACCTCCCCAATAGCACAGTGCAGCATAGCCAGCAGCCTATCAAATCACAAAGCCCAGCCTGAGGCCCCATGTAACTTCAGGGCACAACCTACAGCCTCATCTGGTTACAGAGCACAACCTGAGGCTTCAAACAACCATAAAGGCTTGCCTGCTGCCATTCCTGGACACAGAGTCCATCCACCTGTACCATACGGTCAGGGAGCCCAGCTTGAGGCAACATCTAACTAGGAGAGATTGCAGAGCCCCAACAGCTCTACCGAAACACAGAATCCAATGAGGGGCACCGCCCTGACAGGGAACACAGCCTGAAAACTCACTTAACCAGAGGTGATTTCAGAGTCCCCCTAGTGTCTCCAACTAACCTCAGAGCACAACCAGCAGCCCTGCCCAAACAGGGGGCCTACCCAGCGGTCTCACTTAAATGTAGAGCTCTGCCAAGATAACCTCCCTGACCGCAGAGTACAGGCAGTGGCCTGGCCCAACTAAAGAGCCTACTAGCAAGCCCTGCCTATGCATAGACACTACCAACTGATCTATCCATTACTTTGAGTTGAGCTGATGGATGAAGGTCTTTCACTGGCAAAGCAAACATGTAAAGTCTAGAAAAGGAGACCACTTAATCATATGCACAAATACCAATACAAGGATACAGGATCACAAAAAATAAGGTAAACATGATATTGTCAAAGGAAACTATAATAAAGCTCAATAACTGACCCTAAAGAAATGGATATCTATGACCTGTCTGACAGACTTCAGAATAATCCTCTTAAAGAGGTCTGGTGAACTATAAGACCACACAGAGAAACAACTAAAGGAAATTAGGAAAATAATGGATGAGCAAAGAGAATTACAACAAATTAAAAGACACCATCAAAACAACAACAACAAAAAGAAAACAAAAGGAATCCTAGAGTTGAAAAAGACAATGACTGAACTAAAGAATTCAGTAGAGAGCTTCAACATCAGACTTAACTAAGCAGAAGAAAGAACTGGTGAACTCTAAGCTATTTAAAAATAATCCAGTCAGAGGAACAAAAAGAAAAAAAAAAATGAAAAAGAGTGAAGAAAGCCTAAGAGATTTATGAAACACCACAAAAAAATAATATATGCATTATAGGAATCCATGAAGGAGAAGAGAAAGAGATAGGGACAGAAAGTCTAATTAAAGGAATAATGGCTGAAAAAGTCCCAAACATGGGGAGAGAAATGGACAAACAGATACCTGAGGCCCAAAAGATCCCAAATAGGTTGAACCCAAAAAAGGCTGCAATAAGACACATTATAATTAAATTGTTAAAATTCAAACACAAAGGGAGAATTCTGAAAGCAGCAAGAGAAAAGCAACTTGTCACATACAAGGGAGACACCCCCACCCCCATAAGACTATGAGAGACTTCTCAGAAGAAACTTTCGAAGCCAGGAGATAGTGGATGACATATACAAACTACTGAAAGAAAAAAGCTCAACCTGGCAAACTTGTTCTTCAGAAATAAAGAAGCAATAAAGACTTTCCCAGGCAAATAAAGCTGAGGAAGTTCACCACTAGACCTGCCTTATAAGAAATGCGAAAGGGCATTCTACAAGCTAAAATGAAATTATGCTATTTAGCACTGTAAAAATATATGAGTGTGTAAAACTCACCAAAAAAGGTCCATAGGTAGTCAGGGTCAGATTCTCTAATACTGTAATGGTGATGTGTAAATCACTTACAACTCAAGTTTAAAAGTTAAAAAACAAATGGATTAAAAATAACTATAAATATAATAATTTGTTATTGGACACACAATATTAAAAAGATGTACATTGTAACATCAGTAACCTAAAGTGGGGAGAGGAAGGAGGTAGAGGTAAAAGTTTAGAGTTTCTATATGCTATCAAAGTTAAATTATCTGCTTAAAATAGTATAACTATGGGATATTTTATGTAAGCCTTGTGGTGACCATGAAGGAAAAACCTGTAGTAAATACACAATCATATCAAGTATCTCTTCTGACCACAATGGTATGAAACTAGAAATCAATAACAGGAGGAAAGCTGGAAAATTCACAAATAACCGGAAATTAAACAAAACACACTTGAATTCAACCAGCAGGTCAAAGAGAAATCAAATGGAAAATTCAAAAATATGTTCAGATAAATAAAAATGAACATACTAAAACTTATGGAATGCAGCAAAAGCAATTCTAAAAGGAGCTTTTAAAACTACGAATGCATATATTAAGAAAGAGAAAGAGCTCAAGTTAACAAACTAACGTTACACCTCAAGGAACTAGAAAAAAAGAACAAACTAAGCCCAAAGTTAGAAAAAGGAAGAAAGTAATACAGATTAGAGCATAAATAAATAAAAGAGAGACTAGGAAAATACTAGAAAAGATTAACAAAACTAAGAGTTGGCTCTGTGGAAAAAACAAAGTTGATAAACCTTTAGCTAGACTAACCAAAAAAAAAAGAGGACTCAAGTAAATCAAATCAGACATGAAAAAGGAGACATTACAACAGATACTACAAAAATACAAAGGATCATAATAAAACACTATGAACAATTATATGCCAACAATACCAGTATATCTTCCTCACAATCAGAAAGAAGTGGCATTTGAAAACAAATTATAAATCTCAATTGATTTTCCTCATACAACTTAATTTTACTCAGGCCAAATTTTTCTTTAATTATTATTTTGGTAGATTTTATTTATTTGTTTATAATAATTTTAATATACCATTTCAGAGAATAATACAACAGATACATATCCATACAGGATTAATAAATACCAACATTAATATATTTGTGCATATTTTAACAATTTTTGAAAAATTCCAGATTTGGTTCAAGCTGACCCTTGTACATCTCCCCTATTCTATTGCCTCTATCTGCTAGCCTATAGCAAATCACTATTCTGATTTTGCATACATCTTTGTTAATCTTTTCACTTTAATCCATAAACTGTGTCCATAAACAATATTTAGTACTTATGAATATCTTTAAATTTTACATAAATGCTATTTTACTCTTATTTTTCTCACTCAGTCTTATTTCTTAGAGTTCTGTCAAATAATATATAGACTTAATTCATTCCTCTTACCTGCTATACAGGATTTAACTGCATGGTTATACCACAAATCCATTCTCATACTAATGGAGATATAGATTATTGCTAATATCTCCCCTATTACAAAAGAACTGTAATCAAGAACTGTAATTGTAGAGCTATATGAAAGGTTTGCTAGGGGTAAGTAACTATGAGCTGAAATCTACTGAATGAATACCTTCTAATTTATTAATAATGAAAAATTGCTTCTTAAGATGGTAGTAAGAATTTACACTTCGCCCAGTGAATTTTGAAATTTCCCATTCTCATACATTCAACATGGTTATACCACAAATCCATTCTCATATTAATGGAGATATAGATTATTGCTAATATCTCCCCTATTACAAAAGAACTGTAATCAAGAACTGTAATTGTAGAGCTATATGAAAGGTTTGCTAGGGGTAAGTAACTAAGAGCTGAAATCTACTGAATGAATACCTTCTAACTTATTAATAATGAAAAATTGCTTCTTAAGATGGTAGTAAGAATTTACACTTCACCCAGTGAATTTCGAAATTTCCCATTCTCATACATTCATACTTACTATTGTCAGACTCTTCGTTTATTACCAATTTGATAAAATGTGAAATGGTTCTCTAATAATTTTTTTCAATTTCCCCTAACATGACAAGTCTTTATGTTCATTAGTCATTTGGGTTTCCTAGTCAATTAATTGCCTATTAATATCTTTTTTTTTTAATATAATTGGTTTCTTTCTACTTGTTCTGTGGTAGTTCTATTTATGCTCTTGATATCAATACTTTATTTGTTTATTGCATTGAAGACATCTTTTCCCAATCTGTGGCTTGTCTCAACTTTGTATATAGGGGGGTTTTAAGAATTAAATTTTTTAAGTATTTTATTCTTCCTATATTTATTAATCTTTCACTTCATGGTTTGTACTTTTTATGTCTTGTTAAAATAAATCCTTCATTACTGAGAGGCCATTAAAAAGACATAAATGAAAAAATAAATTAATATCTTTACTCACACATACACACAAAGATACTATGAAGGAAGACAGGGCAGATTTGAAAAAAAAACTGAATAAAGATTCTAAATATTAAAAATATTTTCCTGAACTTAAAACATTAATACATTGAATAACAGTTTAGACACAGCTGAATAGGGAATTAGTGAATTAGAAGAAGTATTGGAATTAATAATTCAATTCAGAGACATAAAAAGATAAAAAGGTTAATAGACAAGAAGAATAGAATAAGGTCCAATAAACATCTAATAAGGATTCAAAACTAAAAAAGGGAGTACCCTAAGTGTCTGCATAAATTATGCCTACTCTGAAGTAGGTTTTATTTTTCCCAATTTATGCAGAAGAGAAGGGCGCTAAGGCTTAGTTGAATAATATGTCTAATTTACACAGATGTTGCATGACAAAGCCTGGATTCAAATTAAGATCTGATGCCTTCAAATTCCATTTTTTTTTTTTTTAACAGTAAGCCACATTTTGCTCCTACAAAATAAAAACAATGTTGGGACTCCCATTTGTGTCTGATTCACTCTATACAGAGACATTAGCAAATCAACCCTACAAGTGCCATGTTTTAGAATTATCTTAGCAAAATAAAACCTCTATGAAACTAGAAGTTCAGCCATGGCTAATTTCATGTCAGACATAGCCATATACATTTATGAATAACAAAAATGTAATCCTGGTCTCTCACTGTATAAAAGATTAAAGACAATCCACTGAGCACTGTGATGGTTAATTTTATGTGTCAATTTGACTGGGCCATGGAAGTGCACAGATGTTTGGTCAAACATTATTCTGGGTGTTTCTGTGAGGGTGTTATGGGTAAGAGTAACATTTAAATTGGCAAACTAAATGAAGCAGAGTGCCCTCCATAACGTGGGTGGGCCTCATACAATCATCAAATCAGTTGAAGGCCTGAATGAAACAAGTAAGGGGAATTTTCTCCTGCTTCACTGCCTTCAGTTGAGACATCATTTGTTTGTTTTTTTCCCCTGCCTTTGGACTGGAATTATATACCAGCTCTCCTGAGTTTCCAGCTTGCCAAGTGCAGACGTTGGGACTTGTCAGCCTTCACAATCACATGAGCCAATTCCTTACAATAAATCTTTTGAGATACATGTATACATTTTATTTCTTTGGAGAACCCTGACTAATTCAAGCACCATTGCTTTTAGGGTTAAAGCTGATGAGTGAATAGCACTAGATGTCTGAAATCAATAAAGAGGAATTGAAGGCAAAGTAAATGTAAGAATTTCACTTACATTCAAAGAACCTCTCTCCTCAAAGTGTGAAAACTACCTAATGTCACTAAATTCGTGGAAAATCTTGCTTTAAAATAAGTATATAGAGGGCCAGGAGATGCAAATTTAAGACCCAGCATCATGTTTGAGTTCTGCAGAACTTTATTAAATGTTGTCCCACTCAGGTTTCCATAAGAAAGGAACACTTACATTTCAGATCTGGATAAACATAGTAGGTTAGATCAGGAGAGCCTTTCCCATCCATATTTAACATAAAGTGACAAGAAGATAGGCTTTCCAAAAACAGAGGGTTGGTGAGCATCCAATTCACCAGCGTCCCAATAGCACTGGCTGCTGCCCAGTTTTGGATGGGAAGCATGCAAATGAAGAAGGACAGCAGGATTTACCACTGACCCTTGGGAAGAGGTAGCACAGACTGACCCCTACTGTAACAGCTACGAGATAAACTCGTAAGCAATGAAACTGCAAAAGATCTTATAGGAATTACAATCTGGAGCAAATCCTGTAGCATTTGGGATGCTTAGCAGAACAAATGGGTGACATTTAATCTGTGTCTATATTAGAAAGTCTTAGCTTTAAAAAAAATTTCACTTTTAACTTAATGTTGCATTTTAAGCAGTGCACACACAGAAAAAAGTTTGCGGACTATTGTTATTTTTGTTTGAAACATTATTTTGGTTCCTGCTGTGATCTGGTGAAAACAAATGGCAACCTGACAATTAACATCTATTTCTGAATATGACTTTACTGAAAGAGAAATGTTTCCCACACTGGAAAATAATACATTTATAGCATGAAGAACTATATAGAACAATGGGTTTGAAAGAAATGGATTTGTATCTCTGTTTTGGCACTTCCTATCTGTATAATCATAGCCAATAATAACACTAAAAAAAAGGTACCATTTATTGGGAACTTACTATGGACAGCACTTGGCTCAATACTCTACATTTATTATCACATTAATTCTTATGACAACCCTATGAGTTAGATACTATGATTTCCTTTTTTTTAAATGAGGAAACTGAAGTTCAGAAAGGTTAAATGCATTTCCCAAGATGACTTAGCATTTCAGACCTTAGGTTTCTTATCCAT
Organism: Neophocaena asiaeorientalis asiaeorientalis; assembly: GCF_003031525.2. NCBI lineage: Eukaryota > Metazoa > Chordata > Mammalia > Artiodactyla > Phocoenidae > Neophocaena > Neophocaena asiaeorientalis. The sequence continues at coordinate 2,302,479 of NW_020172625.1, forward strand.
AAAGCTTGGGAACTAGACTAAAAACCCCCACAAAATTCCTTTCAGCTCTAACACCTATAATTTTCTTTGAATGGCTCTTAGAAAAGAAGGACTCTATCATTATTAACATTCCCCACAATGTTCAGCACAATTTATAAACTGAACTCACCAATAGGTATTTGTTGAAAATGGCCTAGTTTCATTTAAAAAATCAATCCATAAGTTTTACAGTTTTTATTAAACCAACAAATAAAGTGAGTGATCACAGTCAAGGGCTTTGACTAAGCATGCACCTCGAAGTAAAAGCAATCTTCTCAGGAAACCAAACAAGATCCAGGATATAATCATGACCTTACAACGTTTGCACTTATTCAGGGTTACGGTGGTGATTCACTTACAGCAAGATTCTCTTAGAAAAGAGTACTGGAGTATTGTCTATATCTTTTTTTTTTTTTTTAATGTTTTGCTTTGGGTGTTCAGCAAACAGAATGATGAGTGGCTTTGTTAATATTTTTTTTCTGAGTAGGTTTAGGGACCTTCACTAGGAAAGTTTTGGCAATGATTCATTTGCTGTCATTGTCATTCTCCACTACATTTAAGTCCACTAGGACTCAACTAACTCAAGATACTGGATTTTATTTGGAAACATGGGGCACTGAACAATGACCTAAATGTGACAGATAATCTTTGAGGAACGGAAGAGAGAGAGCCATTGAAAATCAAAAGCAATGTTAACATGCTGTGAAAAGAGTGATAAAAGTGCAAATCTATAGTTTTCTGGAAAACCAAAAGGTAGAGTTATAAAACCAAGAGGGAAAACAAAGTATGTTTCCCAGAACTCGATGTCCATATGACAGAAAGATAAAAAACCAAAAACTTCAGAAAGTGATGAGAAATGATAGATACATAAAAAATAAACTAGAACAAAAATAAGAGTAGGAGAGAAGCTATAATTTCAGGCGGTGCTATACTTTTAGTACCATGCCATCAGTGGGACCATGGTACACTACTTACTATGTATCCAATTTGAAATTGACATCTGAATTAGGTTTAGGACCACTATATATATTTGTGTGTGTGTGTGTGTGTGTGTGTGTGTTAGGCACTTTTTAATTTATTTATTTTTAACATCTTTATTAGAGTATAATTGCTTTACAATGGTGTGTTAGTTTCTGCTTTATAACAAAGTGAATCAGCTATACATATACATATATGCCCATATCTCCTCCCTCTTGGGTCTCCCTCCCACCCTCCCTCTCCCACCCCTCTAGGTGGTCACAAAGCACGGAGCTGATCTCCCTGTAAGACCTACTATATATTTTAAAGATCAATAAACAAAGTGTTATTTAATTACTACTCTTGAGTGTATACTTTATGATATGCTGCTTTTTCAGCTTTTAAAAATCTTTTGCAAGAATGTAATTCTAACATTTTATTCACCAGTACAATGTCTACAGTCATTCTAATCCACCTCCACCTTGTCTGAATAACAAAGAAAATACTGTCACCCAATTTACAAACACAGCAGTCCCCCTTTATCTGTGGGGGATACATTCCAAGACACCCAGTGGGTGCCTGAGCTGCAGGTAGTACTGAACCCTATCTATACTGTGTTTTTTCCTATATGTACATGCCCATGATGAAGTTTAATTTATAAATTAGGCATAGAAAGAGATTAACAAAACTAATAATAAAATAGAACAATTATAACAATATACCGTAATAAAGGTTATGCGAATGTGGTCTCTCTCTCTCTCTCTCTCTCTCTCTCACGTCCTGCCTGGGATGAAGTGGGATGGCTCGAAATTCCAGCACGCTACTCAGAGCAGTGTGCAATTTAAAACTTATGAATTGTTTATTTCTGGAATTTATCATTTAACTTTTTTGGACAGAGGCTGACCACAGGTAATTGAAACCACGGAAAGCAGAATGCAGGTGGAGGTAGGGGAGGGGCTACTGAATATTGAACACATTGCTAGGTATCTTGTAAGCACTGGGAATAAAAAGATGAAATTTCACGTTCCTGCTTTCAAGAATTCACAGTCTAACAGGGGAGACAGCTAATTATAAACAGTTATTTCAACCGAGTTTTAAAGTGCTGTGATAGGTGGAACAGGGTGCTGTAACCAAGTTTGGTCCTAAGAACATTGAAACCTGCATAGCTCAAGGTAGAGACAATCTGCTACTTTAAAGCTGCCCGCAATTTTCTTAATCACCTTTGCGGAAGGTAAGCTGCCCTTTTGGAGGATATATATGTGGAGTTTTGGGGTGGGGGTGGGATTTGGGGGGTGAAGGAGAGTGGCTTATGTCATGTCATTGGGTCACTTAGTAAAGCAAAGAACAGCCACTTTGGAGATGAAGGCATTAAGACCATGAATAATGAAACTTTTCTGCCGCTGTCTAACAACGGCACACGGCTCATCTCTACAGCTCTCCATCATGTGCTGGGCATTGTCCTACGTGCTTTACATGTATTGACTTCTCCCACTCTATGAAGTAGGATGAGTATTAGTTCTGCTTTTTTTTTTTAATGAGGAAACTGAGGCCCAGAGAGGCGAAATGCCCCAGAGCACGCATCAAGTAAATAGTGGGGTCAGGCTCCTAACTCATAGAATTACCAGAGCCTGGGTGCCTGACCACTGCTCCATACTGCTGCCCCTGCCTTCAGTGTGGCTTTTCTGCAGGTAACTACAATGGATCAATGATGTTCACTAACTATGTGACACCACCCCCATCAGGAGGTGCGGGTCTGTGAAGCTTCCTTCCAAAGCTGGGCAGGTTCTGTGACCACTCTGACCAACGGATTGTGGCAGACGTGACGTGTGCCAGTTTCTAGGTCTTAAGAGACTGGAAGCTTCTACCTCCTCTCTCCTGGAATACTCGCTACTGAGTTTTTTAAGTCAAAGACAAACATGGGTCACAAGGAATATATTCAAGACTAGTGAGCCCTAAGATGTCATTAAGAGATTAGACTGCCCTGTTGAAGAGACCACATGAAGAGATGCTGCGGTTTTTATGAGACTAGGCGGAGAAGGGGAGGAAACAGTTGAGTCCGGCCTTCCAGCGAGCCCCTCCAAGGGCAACAAGAGAAGTGTTCTTAGACCATCCAGATAATACCTACCTTCTGCTGGATATCACTGAGTGATCCCAGTCAATGCAAAGTGGAACGGAAGCTGATCACTGCCCCAAATGCTAACCCTCAAAATCATGATAACAAAAAAAAATGTTATTTTAAATGACTGAGGTTTGGAGTCGTTACTCAGCAGTAAACAGCCAGAACAGAGACACTGCCTTGGAAGTGGATATAAGGTAGGACATGAGGGAAACACAGACAGTGAAGAAAGGTAGGACCCTGGGGTCTGGTGTAACACTCTTCCTACTAATAGGAGGCAGGAATCCCTGGAAGCAGTCAGGGATTTAAGAGAGAAAGACGGCATGCATGCAAGAGAGACAGAGACATAGTGGTTATTTTAATCTAAACTTTTATCTTCTACCTGTGAGTCCTTCCTGTTATCCTTAAGCCTTAAGTTTTATGAAACATTAGAGCTAGATTAGCACAAAGGAAAATGTACAGCGGGATAGGGAAGAAATAAGCAAGCAGTCACCCCCCATACTCCATGTAGCATAAAGTAAATGTCCTAGATCTTAGGTCAGACTGCCTGGGGTCAAATTCCAGGTCTACAAATTACTTGTTTTATCCCCTTGGACAAATTACTTAGACCTTTGTGACTCAGGTGCCCCATTCATAAAATTAAAGTTAGTCCTGACTCCTTAATGCCTCTATCCCCATCATCAGGGAGAACAGGGAGCCTCAGAATCCTTCCTCGTCCTTCCCCTCAACACTAACAATCTTACCATGGATATCTGCCTTGAGTACCAACTTGGTTTCAGGAGGATGGAGAGAAGGGTCTAGAAACCTAGAGAGTGACTAAAATGCCAGCAGACAGCAAGCATTTTAGGCATAGAGGGTGTCATGAGAAAACAGCCAGGGGTAAGAGGATAGTCTTTGGAGAACGAGGAGTATTTCAAAATGACATCATGTCTGGTGGGTAGAGTAGAAGGTGTAGGGAGTGGCGTGGGTAGAAGGACATGAGTTGGAGGGGGAAGCAAGAGCCAGACCATAAAAGCCTTATTTCCCATGGAAAACAGCCTGGACTTCGTCTTGATAGCAAGAGGGGAGCAATTATAAAGTCTGAAGTTGCAGACATTTCATACTTATCACACGTAAGTATGAAACCTTCATAAGAAATTCACAAGGCAAGTAGGGAAGGTACTGTTATTCCACCATGAATAAGGAAACTGAGGTCTAGAGATGTAGTCACTAGGACTCAACAAGTTTGTAGTCTTCTCGGGCCTAAGCAACCTGAGGAGCCACTCAACACATACACACATAAAGATAACAGTTACTTCATAAGTCCTTTTGCTCACCACCCTGGAATTCCACTGTAGAGACAAAAAACAATAAATATTTTCTAGGCAATCCAGCTCATACACCTAAGTTTACATCTCATGCTACAACAATGAAACAAAACAGAAGTGGGTGGGGTCAGTTAAAAATGCCAAGCTTTTCCAAATGATTCTTTTCAGCAAGATACATCTGTCTGTGACCTTTGTTCAACCAGACAATATCCCAATTGTCCATATAAAAAACAGGAAATGACTCTGATGGCTAAAGCACACATCAGGGTTAAGGGTGGAAAAACCCACATGACATCCTGACAATGAGGTATCACCAATTAGTTTCATGATCATCTTGTCTTGGCCTTTGCTGGCAATGTGAATGAAATTCACATTCTTTCCTGAGCAAAGAGACTTCTAAATCCAAGTCTACTTTGCTCTAAATTTTTATGTTTCAATTTTATCTACAATGCTTCATTCAAAACGATTAAGGAATAAAAGAAAGATAGTCAGTCTCTCTACAATCATTAACCTTTAAAATTTCTAACCCAGAGAGAGTTCACTGTCCAGACTTGGACTCCTAACTATTCCTACTAGTTAGGAATATTGGAATTTTTCAATAATATGAGACCCTGTGCTTTTAACAGTATGCCTTTATTTTTCAGATATTGAAGCCCACAAAAAACTAGCACCTTTGCTAACATCAATGACACTGGAGGAAACAGTAGTATTCAGAGGCTCCCTCCTCTAAGGAAGAGAGAACAAACAAAAGACGTCTACCTCTATTATTCGTTGGTGGTCGGAAATTCAGCAGATGAAAGGAAATGGAGTTTCAGACCATTCCAGACTCTTTATTCTGTGACATCTCACTCTTTACTCTCACCATAACAAAACAAACAGGAAAAAAAAATCACCATTATTACTTTTCTAGTATGTGTCAGAAAACGAGCATATTGTAATTATTACTTTCTTTTTGCAAACAGGCGCCATTATTTTGCCATTCCTCCCAGATGCTCCATCCTCTCTCACCAAACGCTCTCACCACTGCCACTATTGATTCCTTTATTAAGTCCTTAGATACTTCCTTAAGTTTTATCACATAGGCCCCTTGGCTCCATCCTCATTGCTCCTGCCTTAAACAATCCAAACCTCTCTTTCATTCATTCTCCACTCGAATAATCAGCATTGTCTTTCCAAACTGTAAGGCTCATTATAAACCTGCCCACCTCAACATTCATCTAAGATGATTTTAAAATTCTTCAAGATACATGTTAAATTCCTTAACATGGTCCCCTCTCGTCACCTATGACTTAGCTGTAATTCTAGCCCCAGGGTGAAGGGTGGGGTGATGGAGTCCACAACTGAAAGAACTTACTCTTGTCACATGAAGCCAGCAGAGGTGGTCTAGAAGCAAATCCAAGCAATTGTTTAGATTAGCTTGAAGTCTTTTATGTTCCCGGTCTTAAGAGAGAAGACAATCAGGTCCTTCAACAGGCCTGAGGTCCTCAGCCTAGAATTCTGGGGTATCACACAGGGTTACATGAAGTGGGTATTGTGATTGCCTCTCCAGAATAAATATTTTCCTATTGGAGAATATTTCTTCAATTCTCCAATTTCTCCTTCCTCCTTTTGGGAAACAACTTCGAGGCTTGAACTGCACTGACCCCAGGAGGCTCTCCCTGACTGGTCTAAAGCAAGCTCGGCCATGGCATCCCTCTTGCCACAGGGAAAGATCAGTGATGGGCCCTAATCCAAACAGCCCAGAGCATTCCTCTGGCCCCTACGACTGCTTCAGAGGCAGGTACCTAATCTAAGATGCTCCCATCACCGTGAAGCTCTGGACTTCGATGAATGTGGGGAGACATTCTGTCTCTTCCCCTGGCTGTGAAGAAGGAAGCATGTGGCCTGGAGCTGCTGGCAGCTACTTGGCCACTACAGTAAAGTCAGACGAAGGATAAATCCAATACATATGTGGGTGGGGAGGCAAGGCAGAATACTCAGATAATCACAGAAAAATGGAGCTTCATTCCTGAGGACATTGAGGACGTTTAGGTTGTTTATTACATGAGCCAATAACTTCTCTTTACTGTTTAAACCCAGATCTACCAACTAAACCTTCCGAGCTGATCCTATACCCTCTCTCTTTTCCTTCTCCAACACAGTCCCCTATTCCTTGTAAATTCTTTCCTCTCCCCACCCTCACTTCATCTATTTTATCTCTGGGTCTCAGGAGAGGCTGTCAGAATTCAATTCCTTCCTCTGAGCCAGTAGGGACCTAGAAGTGTATATATGCTTCTGACCCTGTGGACAGGAGGTAGGAGGCTCTTCTGGTGCACTGATCTCAAGGTTAAATATGTTATCGACAATTAGACTTTTCTTCTCCGTATCTCCAGCACAGCTAGTAATGTTAAAAACGTTTAATCTTTTGTCAACTTGAATTGCACTCCCAAAGGTCCCCTCTGTTAACCTGACTTCGCTTTGCAGCAAGTCCTGGGAAAGCCAGAAAGAAAGTGAGCAGTAGGGGAAGGGGAAAATCTCATCACTCCACTGCACACCAAATTGCTCGTGGTACCCTGAAAAGAAGGGCTGGTAAACAGTTTTCTGTCTTTCCACATACCCTTGCCTCTGCCCAGAATGCCACACCAGGACTCCGGCCTTACAGATGTTGGCCCACCTTTCAAGACTTAGTGAAAGGATGAGGTTATGAAGCCAAGAGTACAACTGAGCAGCCTCTCCATCATGCTTCCTTCCCATTATGATACAGACTTCTGTCATAGCTCTTGTCATTCTTTTTCAAACTTACTTATGTTCAATTCTGACTCCCTTACCAGACCCAGATGATAAATACCAATGAAAGCAAAGTCCCTGTCATATAGTAAAGGCTCCAAAATTTTCTTGTATGTTGTATCTCATCTATGAGCTAAAATATGGAAAGGATCAGCTTTAGACTTCTTCCATAATGGAAGTCTCCAGTGAAATATTATAGACAGCAGGAGAAGGAAAGAGAGCTTTGAGGAAGATAAGGTCTGAACCCTTACGAGAATATAAAAGGTGTCAGGCAGGTGTCATGCCTGAGACACCTGACCCTTGTGCTGAATCACTCAGACTCAGCAAACCACCCAGTAGACCTCCTGCCAAACCCTAGTTAATTCGCCTTAATTAACTCACCCAAATCATTACTTCACCAACACAATGCTACCTCCTTTAAATGTAACCTAACAAACCCTATCCCTATCCTAAGCTCTTCATAAACCCTGACCTTTACTTTTTCAAGAGGGTACACTTGCAGCTCTCTAAGCCAGCAATAAATAAATTCTGCTTTTATCTTTTAGATTTGAGTCCAGGGTCTTAGGAATTGTGATTCCTTTTAACAAATTATAGTCTTACTTATGGAGAGACCTAAAAACATACTCAAACTATAATGAACATGGTAACTTTCAAGTAGGTGAAATAAACTCTCTCCCAGCTAGTCCGCTTTTTCCCACATTTCCATCTCCCCACTAACCTCTCCACAAGTACTTTGTTTTCTGTTTTATCCTTTCAATAAAATAGAAATTAAAAAGTTAAATCCATTCCTTTCTTTTCCATTCAATAAAGCTCAAAGTCAGTTGTTTAAAATTACAAGAATTATTGAACAGATCTTTAGATGAACAAGAAGAACCATAAGGATCTAAGACATAAATCATCCAAAATTTAACCACTTACTTGCCCAGATGCCCAACAATATTAGGGAGAGACATTCCCAAAGTGTCTGAGCTACATGAGATTTAAGTTTCACTGCAGAACTTCAAATAAAACTTCAGTATAGATTTCCAGCAACAAATTAGTATTTTCTAAAGGGAATTTTTTCATTTTATCCTGTTATTTTAATTCTTGAAGAGATTCTACTGCTGGTATTTTTTTTAATGTACTCCTCTTTCTAATTTCACTGAAGCTATTTGTCTAATATAGTATCATCTTCAATTTATTTTTTAAAAATTCAATGCAGAACTTCGACTAGCCCCAAAAAGCGATTATGAAATTCAGCCTATGTGCTTTGGCACTGACATTTCACTTACGCTAGGCATGGCAGATGGGGAACTGGGCTGAAGTCTGTTTTAGCTAACTGGTAATAAAGTGGTTTGATCCTAGGAATCTTCCTTTTTATCCTCTTTGCTGATGGTTAGGATAGTATGAGAAAGCACGAGCACAGCGACCGTCATACAGGAACCACACAGTGAACGTTTTGTTCAAAGACAAAATTCAGTGTAAGAAAAATAAATATTGTGGTAGCTATTTGCCTCCAAAATATCTCTCCCCAGCCCCAGTGGCATTATCCTTACTTGCACTCTTATGGTTGGATGGGGTGAGCAGAAGAAGAGATGCCACTTCTGGAGCATTTAACTACCCCTGTGAGATCCTCCAGAGCCTTCTTTATCCTCCCACGTAGAGACTAGCTGATCTATCAGACTGGACCCCTGAATGATTATGCTGAACAGAACTTTCTAATGATCTATGATGAATATGAAACATGAACAAGAAATAAACCTTTGTTATTTAAAGCCTCAGACAGTACCAGGTTATTTCTTACTCCACTAAGACATAAGTCTATCTTGACTGATTCAAATGTAATATAATCCCTCCAAGGTATCGAAGTCATTCGGGTACTAAAGATACATCCTGATAAAGTGATTTCACCTAAAAGTAATCTTTCTGGATACTGGTAATATTGTACTAAGAAAAGATTATATGTCACACAATTCTTGCAATTAAGAAATTTCAAGATATGGGGAGATATTACTTTGTTCAAAGGGTACAAACTTCCAGTTAAAAGATTAACAAATTTGGGGAGCTAATACACAGCATGGTGATTACAGCTAATAATACTGTATCATATACCTGAATGTTGCTAAGTGAGAAGATCTCAAATGTTCTCACCACAAAAAAGAAATGGTAGCTACATGACCAGATGGAGGTGGTAGCCAATACTAAGACGGTAATAATTTTGCAGTTTATAAATGTATCACATCAACATGTTGTACATCTTAAACTTACACAATGTTATGTGTCAATTATATTTCAATGAAGCTGGAGGAGGGGAAGAAATTTTAAGTACAAACAGCATGAAAATGGCCTCTCGTTTCACTTAATGTTAAAACCTCAACTGACAAACTAAACTCTAAAATCAGAGGCCAAAGCTAAGTGAAAATAGCTCAAACCCTTTACCATACACTTCCCGCTCTAGCCCCAGTAGGGGCCAGGGCTGCCAGTATAATTGAGGTTTGTCTGCTGACTGCTGTTACCCCAGATGCTGTTGCTAATAATTATAACCAGGCCTCCCTCCCCACCCCGCTTTCCTCCTTTCCTTCTTAGCACGAGTCAACAAACTTCCTTTTAAGCTCTGTAGGGGGCACTAGCCTTTCTTTTGTTCTTGGCAGAGGGAGGAATATTTTTAGAAAATAAGTGTACTATTTTCAGAGGGGGGTCATTATCAGCCACAAAATGAGAAGAATGTGTGTCTCGAGGGCTCAGATAGCCAGTTACCGAATCCGACCTCTCTGACTCCAAACCACAGAAGGCTCACCATTCTGTATTAGCTCTGGTTGCAGAAGCAATTCAGGATGACGCCTCCCCTCTCAGGCTACCTGGGCCTCAGTTCCTAGGGAACAAACAGGGCTTGCGGTCTTAGAGTTAAAAATAAAATCACATCAAGGTTGGGCGTCATAAATCTTCACTTCAGCAACTGGGTACATCACTACAAATTTCCTGGAGATCAGCTAAGTTCTTGTGACAGAAATGTCGTACAGTGTCTCTCTGCTGGGGATAGTGTGGGCATGAAGTCGGCTCCTTCAGCTTGATAAACGCAGTCTGTGCCACTGATACTGCGTGCCTGGACATCACCAGTGCCGCAAAAAAAAGAGAGAATATGTAAATGTTCTCCATAGATTTGTATGTTAGACTCCTGGAGGCCTTTCTTCTCCCCTCCCTACCTCTCCTCCCCTTCTTATAACTGAAACAGCACTCTGGAACCAAACTCTCCCTTTTCCAGAGTTCCTTCACATTTTCTCAAAGAACAGTGCTATTAATTCCTAAATTAAGCTTGCCTTCTTTTACCATCATGGCAAAGTGCAATTACAGTTTAAAGGGAATATTTATGTACATTAGTTAACGACATCATTGCAACTTACCGCTCACACATCAACACTTAATTAGTGTAAGCATAAGTGACATAATTGCTACAAGGCATGCATTTACTAGTAATGTGAGGTAATTTCATGCACTATGCACATTTTAAATATCTACTTTATACTCTGTCAGGCTGAATCTTTTAAATCAATAAGGGATATTTACATGGATCAGAAAGCGGTATTCTTCCCTATTGTAGACAAATATACTGCTACGGCCTTTTGAAGCATTTAATACCCTACAGGATTTTTAAAGGCAAAAGGTTAAAAATGGGCTGCAGTCCCTGCCCTCGGGGATAAAGAGAACCCCCTAACATATATAGCATTATCCACATTAATTATACGCGTTGTCCTCCTTCATTTACAACTATTTAATATGTATTTAAATGTCTCTCCAGGTATTACAACTTCTAGATTAGAAATATTTCTGTGAAAGACAGTGGTTCTGTAAAATGGGGAGTTCCAAAGCCCCCCTCAAAAATTGCAAATACTTCTAAGAAATTATGAAGAGAGGCCTTTCTAAAATGTGACAAAGTGTGACACACTTTGTCTAAGCTGTGACAAAGTGAGAGTGGCATGGACATATAAACACTACCAAACGTAAAATAGCTAGCTAGTGGGAAGCAGCCACATAGCACAGGGAGATCAGCTCGGTGCTTTGTGACCACCTAGAGGGGTGGGATAGGGAGAGTGGGAGGGAGGGAGACACAAGAGGGAAGAGATATGGGAACATATGTATATGTATAACTGATTTACTTTGTTATAAAGCAGAAACTAACACACCATTGTAAAGCAATTATACTCCAATAAAGATGTTTAAAAAATAAAAATTTTTTTAAAAATTTAAAAAATAAAATAAAATGTACACTTTTTCAAAGCAACTCCCTGCAGAGAATTCTCCAGCGGCTGTTCCTATGCTTCACTGTCAAGTCCGAACCCCAGCCTGAGACAGCATCAGCCCTTCCTGATCTAGCTCTAATCCACCTTCCAGCCACCCGGGAAGCTGCACTCCAATCACTCCGAAGACTGGGCTTGTCCCTCTCCTGTTGCTCATGCTATGCTCTCTTCCTGCCTGGGGTCCCCGCTCTCCTTCTCGTGTCAGCTCGTCACAGGTCCCTACTGCACGCTCCTCTCTCACATCTTGCGGCATCAATCACAGGGCGTGGTGTGACTCACGCATCTGTGTCCCACACTAGATGTCGGACAAGACTCAAATGATGAACTGGATTTCACTTAGCTGATCTCCATGTAACTATGATGGACACAGTTTCCTACAGAGGCAGGAGAGTGTAGTGAATGAGAACCTGGGCTTTAAAGGAAATCAGTCTTCAATTCAAGGTGATTTTAGTGAAAATACTTCTCTGTGCCTCAGGTCCCTCGTGTGTAAATGGGGAGAAATGGCTTAAATGCCGACTGCATAGGTGGGCTGACTCTAGTTGGAGTCCTTGATGGACATGGATTCTTTCCCCCAGGCTGTTTCTCTGCTACCCAAGCCCACCTTTATCCCTGAATCTCATCTACAGGCCTGTCCTATCTCACTCATGTACCCAGCTCTGTTTCCCAACATCCCAGCCCTGGAGAGCAACTAGGCCCCCTACTGCTCTAGAGCAAAATTTTCACAGTGCCATCCACAGCAATGCTGTACTTCTAAATTAGCTTTTCCCCCCAGGAAGGCAATCAACACTCTACCTCAAGATAGAAGTGTCCTAGATTTAAGTTCTACCTCAGCTACTACGTAAGTTATTTAGCAACTATTTAAGTACCAACTATAGGCATGCCTCAGAGATACTGCACGTTGGGTTCCAGAGTGCCACAAGAAAACAAATATGGCAATAAAGCAAGTCACACGATTTTTTTGGTTTCCCAGTGCATGTAAAAGTTATGTTTACACAATACTGTGGTCTATTTGGTCTAATAAGTGTGTAATAGTGTTATGTCTAAAAAAAAGTACATATCTTAATTAAAATATGCTTTATTGCTAACAAATGCTAACCACCATCTGAGCCTTCAGCAAGCAATAATATTTTGCTGGTGGAGGGTCTTGCCTCAATGTTTATGGCTGCTGATTGATGCTGAAGGTTGGGATGACTGTGGCAACTTTTTTTTTTTTTTTTTTTTTTTTTTGGCCATGCCCTGTGGCTTGCAGGATCTCAGTTCCCTGACCAGGGATTAAACCCGGGCCATGGCAGTGAAAGCACCAAATCCTAACCACTAGACCACCAGGGAATTTCTTAAAAATAAAACAATAGTGAAGTTTGCCGCATTGATTGGCTCTTCCTTTCAGGAACAGGTTTCTCTGTAGCATGCAGTGCTGTTTGATAACGTTTTACCCACAGTAGAACTTTTTCAAAATTGGAGTCAATCCTCTCAAACCTGCCACTGCTTTAACAAGTAAATTTATTGAATATTCTAAATCCTTTGTTATTTAAACCATCTTCACTGTATCTTCAACAGGAGCAGATTCCATCTCAAGAAACTATTTTCTTTGCTCATCCATTAGAAGCAACTACTCATCCATTAGTTCCATCGTGAGATTGCAGCACTTCAGTCACATCTGCAGGCTCCACTTCTGATTCTAGTTCTCTCGCTATTTCCACCACATCTGCAGTTCCTTCCTCCACTGAAGTCTTGAACACCTCAGAGTCATCCATGAGGGTTGGAATCAACTTCTTCCAAACTCCCATTAATGTTGACATCCGGACCTCTTCCCATGAATCACAAATGTTCTTAACGGCATCTAGAATGGTGAATCCTTTCCAGAACGTTTTCAATTGACCTTTGCCCGGGTCCATCAGAGGAATCACTATCTATGGTAGCTATTGCCTTACAAATTGTATTTCTTAAATAATAAGATTTGAAAGTCATAATTACTCCTTGATCCATGGGCTGCAGAATGAACAACATTGTGTTAGAAGGTATGAAAACAACATTAATCTCATTGCACATCTCCCCATCAGAGCTCTTGGGTGACCAGGTGCATTGTCAATGAACAGTAATATTTTGAAAGGAATCTTTTTTTTCTGAGTAGTAGGTCTTAAGAGTTGGGCTTAAAATATTCAGTAAACCATGATGTCAACAGATGCGCTGTCATCCAGGCTTTGTTGTTCTGTTCATAGAGCACAGGCAGAGTAGATTTAACATAACTCTTAAGGGCCCTGGGATTTTCAGAATGGGAAATGAGTACTGGCTTCAAGTTCAAGTCACCAGCTGCATTAGCCCCTAACAAAGGAGTCAGCCTGTCCTCTGAAGCTTTGAAGCCAGGCACTGACTTCTCCTCTCTAGCCATGAAGGTCCTGGATGGCAACTTCTTCCAAAAGGAGGCTGTTTTGTCTACGTTGACAATCTGTTGTTTAGCGGAGCCACCTTCATTAACTACCTCAGCTAGACCTTCCGGACAACTCGCTGCAGCTTCTACATCACCTTGCTGCTTCACCCTGCACTTCTATGTTACGGAGACGGCTTCTTTCCTTAAACCTCATGCACCGACCTCTATTAGCTTCAAAAGTTCTCTTCTGCAGCTTCCTCACCTCTCTCAGCCTTTGCAGAATTGAAGAGAGTTAAGGCCTGGCTATTGATTAGACTTTGGCTTAAGGGAATATTGTGGCTGGCTTGACCTTCTACCCAGACCACTAAAACTTCCTCCATATCAGCAGTTAAGACTGCTTTTCTTTGTCATAGTTCACATGCAGTGGCGATTTTAATTTCCTGCAAGAATTTTTCCTTTGCATTCACATCTTAGCTAACTGGTTGGTGCAAGAGGCCTAGCTTTCAGCCTATCTTGGCTTTCAACATGCCTTCCTCACTGAGCTTAATCATTTCTAGCTTTTGATTTAGAGTGAGAGACGTGTGACTCTTCCTTTCACTTGAGCACTTAGAGGCCACTATAGGGTTATTAATTGGCCTAATTTCAATACTGTTGGGTCTCAGGAAATAGGGAGGGCTGAGGAGAGGGAGAGAGGGAGAGGTGGGAACAAAAGCCAGTCAGTGGAGCAATCAGAACACACACGACACTTATCAATTACGTTCACTGTCATATATGGACGCGGTTTGTGGGGCCTCAAAACAATTAAAACAATAACATCAAAGATCAGAGATCACCATACGAATATAATAATAATAAAAAGTGTGAAATATTGCAAGAATTAGCAAAATGTGACACAGTCACAAATGCTATTGGAAAAATGGTGCCAAGAGACTTGCTTGACACAGGATTGCCAGAAACCTTCAATTTGTAAAAAACGCAGTATCTGCGAAGGGCAGTAGAGTGAAATGCGATACAACCATGTATGCCTATTTGTTTATTCAGGATGCAAAGGTGAGTGAAAACTACCTCGTGGAATGCAAATGATTCCGACTGAGTCTGGGGCAGGTCTTAAACCTGTCTGAGGCTGTTTCTTTAATGTGGAGACCATAAGCCCCTACTTAGAGGTCTATGATGAGGATAAAAAGAGAAAACGTATATGGGGATATATTATAAACAGTAAAGTGCTATGCAAATCAGGATTATAAAATTCTTATCCCTTCTCAATTTTCTTCCAATTCTAAGTCCATATTAACCTTGCAGCGAATGTGGCGTAGCTAAATGCACTTTCCTTCACAGTTTCTTTCTGCGGAGCAGGCAGCATTCCCCATAAGTTCAGACCTTCCTGCTTGACAGGCTAATGTGCTGTTGCCATCCCCCTTGATATTAGTCTAATTCTGATTTGAGGCTACGGAAGTGACAAGTGAAGCTATTTTAGAGGTGCCTGGGGTCGTAAAACATTTTGAAAATTATTTTGCTGTCGAAGTCATGTCAGAATAAATCTGCATGAAGATTCTGTGGTTCTGAACTGAACATGAGGTGCCTTTCTGCTTATGCTCTGGAGAGGGCTGGCATGATGAACACTGCCATCATCAGTCACTTTGCTGAATGCCAGAGAGGCCCGCACTGAGCCCACTAAGCCAGGGCCTCAGGGATTCGCTCAGCCACTCTGAGGAAGCTTTGCAACCAAGAGTGCCTAGAAGGGTCCAGGAATAGGACATAAAAAGTCTCTTGCCACCAAAAGACACACTTTTTTAAGTGTCAGAAATGAATGTCTTTTTTCAACAGGAGAGATCCAGAAAGCATCGAGGGGTGTTATCCATCTTGTACTTTCACAAAGAATGATTGAAAAAACTTGTAAAAACCAGAATTGAAATTCTCTAGCCATTTATTCTTTTCTCTCAGTCTGTGCATTGAGCCTAGCTGCCCTGTTTAAATAATGATAGAAATAAATCCAATGAATATGGGAGGACACTGACCCCCACACACACACCAAAAAAAAATAGACAGCTATTTAACAATAGCTCTGAACTAGGAGCTTTCAAACAGAGGAAACTAGGAGGTGACACAGAGGTGTCTTACTTATGACCACAGATGGGAGAGGAGCTTATGGAGAAGCCAAGGGTGGTGGGACCAGAGTCTGCACTACAAACCTCAGTTAACCTCAGTGAAGTTAACTATTTCACTTTTATCGATGTATTTTTACAGGGTGGGAATCCACATATACAAAAGATTAGCTCTACCTCCAAAGTACCAAAATGACTGAAAAGACAAAGGTAATTTCTAAATATTTTTTCTTCTAAGCCTCGCAAACTAAGCTATGATGTCCTTCAGGATTAGAACCCTATGTTATCCATTTATGTATCTACCATATCACATGGTGCTCTATGCAGAGAACATCACCCATGTGTGCGTGTGGAATGAATGAATGAGCAAATAACTATGAACAAACTAAGAGGAAGAAAGAGGAGGGAGATGAAGAGAAGGAAAAAGAAATGAAAGGAAAAAAGACGAATTGCAAAGAGAATAATTAGCACATAAAATTCATGAATAAAAATCAGAAAATATGTTGGTTTGTTCAGCTTGAGCTGCCTGGCTGATAAAAAGCAGCCAGGTAAGTCGAGGGCTTTGTCAAAGGAAGAGAAAGTAATTGCAACGTGTTCTTCTTCCTGTACTTTGTTTACCTTCCTCCGCAACTGTAGACCCGAACTGGACACGAAGAAACAGAAAGAAAGGTACCTTTCAGATGAAAATTCCTCTTGCATTTCGCTAAGTTATCTCAATGTCCTGGTTCCTACAGCCTTCTACAGATCTATAATTCTAGAACACGGTGGCTGAGATTATTCTGCCTGTTGCCATCACTTAATTCTATGCACAAAGGTCATTCAAACATAGCGCCACCATCACATAAGTCTGCCCCAACTAATGCACTAGGAGGATTCAAAGTGGTGTATCAGATTCAGCAGCTTTCAGACAAAGAATATTATTTTTAATGCACTGTGGCAAAGTAAGCGTCAATGGTGCTTTTGACCTTAATTATTTGTGATAATAACTAGCTGAAGAGAAGCACATGGTTCTCAGAGATGAAAGAGCATATTTCCACAAACCTCCATCAAGTAACTATTATTGATGATTCTAATCTTTTTCAATAAATATTTCAGAACATGGCAGAATCATGGTGTCAGTAGGAGACACGCTCAGAATGTCCTCCTGGATAGGGGCTATTATTTTCTAGTTATACAAAAAAAGAGAGAGCTTTTATCTCCCTTCTCAGTAGACTGATCTATTTATGTCACAAACCTCCACTCAAAGGTTTTAATAGCTAAGAAACAGTTGCTCCATGTCTTCTTTCAAACTCCTAAACCATTCTCGCCCTCCATTTGCCTCATGTATGTCAAATTATATCTGCCCACCATCTTCAAAAGCTCTAACTCTAGGCCCTGGGGAAAAGTTGCATTTGAACGAGGATGGGTCTAGACTTGGTATAGAGTAGAGACTCAAGATGAGTTTGGATAAGCACAGATGAACTTCAAATAGGGCCAGCCCTACTTGTATAACTCATCTGCCCTGTTTGGCTTACTATTCATTGGGTTTCCAAAACTCCAATTTACAATCCACAATAAAACATTTGTCAAGTTACTTACAGACAAGATTGGACATCTATTTTATAAAAGTAACGATATAGTAACAATAATAATAACAATACCTGCAACTTTTAGCTGTCTTCTGGCTCTTCAGTGATGAAAACAAATACAACAAAATCCTAACTATTGCTAGAAGACAAAGGCTTGGGTCAACTGTATTTTCTCTCTGAAGGAGTCAAAGTCTTAAAAACACGGGCTGGATATTTCATACCCTTCAGCCATGCTGTACTTCAGTAAATGGTGAGCGCTGAATAATCCTCATTGACCATGAGTACATAAAGAATGGAAAGTTCCAGCTAGGTTTTGCAGGAAAACTGAGAAATGAAGCCAGGTTACCAAAGGAGACCCACTGAATCACACAGATCCTACCTCCAGATTGTGTCTCGCACAGCTTCCCACTTCACTGCTACAGGCCTGATTCAGACACCGTTAACTCTGGCCGGGGCAACTGCTCTTGCCTTCAAACAGCTTCCAGAAGGGTGGATCAAAATACACTTCATCTACAAAACAATTAAGTAGATACAGGATCAGAGTGACATCCAACTTCTTACCAGCAACCCTGAATGTTAGAAGACAAAGATGCATTCAAAGTTCCACGAGATTCTGGACCTAAAATTCTATGGTCATACAAAATACCAATCAAGCACGGAGAAAAAATAAAGGCATATTTGGATTCTGTGCACAGCACAGAATGTTGATAAACCAAGTACTGTTTTTGAATCTGACAAAAAATGAGCATCTACTACAGACAAAAAATGAAGTTGACACCAAAAAAGGGAAGACGTAGGATTCCAAAAGAAAAAAGCTACTCCAAGAGTGCAAGACACTTTGTAAGGCTAACAACTTTGGAGTGGTAGGTAGATCAAAAGAGCAACCAGCCCAGATATAGCAGGAAGTCAATGTGCTCCAGGAGGGTTTTCTCTGGGA
The DNA here is from genome assembly GCF_003031525.2 of Neophocaena asiaeorientalis asiaeorientalis. Classification (NCBI taxonomy): domain Eukaryota; kingdom Metazoa; phylum Chordata; class Mammalia; order Artiodactyla; family Phocoenidae; genus Neophocaena; species Neophocaena asiaeorientalis. The sequence goes on from NW_020172625.1 coordinate 2,320,892, forward strand.
AGAAAATATTGCTTTTGCAAAAAATGAGGCTGGATCATTTTGAGAACATTGTTTAAAAAAATCCCTTTGATTCTGACAACCACTGGTCCAAAAATGCATTAAGTAAAGTAAGAAATTCATTTATTAAAAGTCAATAAAAAAGCAAAGACAGAAAAAAGAAGAGCTACCCCAAAAAGCCATTGTTTAAATATGAGTCATGTTAAAATGAAGCAAAACTGTAATAAAAGCAAATGCATTTGACTTTGACACTAGAAACATCCTTCCGCAAATGGCAATAATGTTATAACGTTGGACGTAAAAGGAAGGAAATGGAATCCAACATCTTTATTTGAATTTGCGGTGAATAATATCTACATAACCATAAAAACAAATAATATTTATTGGTTTTCAGCCTTCAGTAAAAGCTAAAGACAAAGCTCATAATGATTATGGCTTCAGAAAGAAAGGTAAATGTTTCACCATGACTATGTAAAGTTAAAAGAAGAGCTGCCAGAAACTGGGAAGTGAAAGGGCGAAAGAGGTAATAGAAGGAAGAGCAGGAATATAAGCATACTATTTAGACTTATGAAATTAATCACAGGAAGGAGTAAAAATAAAAATGTACAAAAGCGGTTGGTTTGGGGGAGTGAAACTGAGGTTGAGGAAGAATAAGCAGAAAAAAATTATGTGTTCATTTAAAACCTGTCTCTGCGTACACAAAGTAAACAATACATATATCAAATAATTATGTTGTACACCTGAAGTATGTACAAATTTTATTTGTCAATTATACCTCAATAAAGCTGGAAAAAATAAATGAACAGACATCCATTGTGTATTTCCTTTAAATCAATGATATAAATAAAACATATTAATATGGACAAAAGGAAATCTTAAATGAAAAAGCACAGCATCACCTCAAATATATGTTTGTGTTGGGTGTACATGTGCTTAGGAAAAAGCCCCAAAAGATATATGCCAGCTCATTCATGTCTGTACATCTAGAAAATGGATTACTGGTGATTTGTCACTCTCTTCTTTACATCTTTACAGATTACTTGATTCTTTTTTTTTACAATTAGCATATATCTAAAAAACAGAAAAAAATTTACTCTTGAAAATTAAATTCTAAAACTGTTCTTAATCCTACAATTAGTCAATTCTAAAATACCAACATACTACTTCTAGATTTTTTAGTATTTTTAAATATTTTTAATCTTTTAATATATTATTTAAGTGGAATCATGACTATATATATTAACATTTTACGTAAATGGGATTATACAGATTATACCATAATTTGTTTCAAGCTATTCCCCATGCGTTTATTTACAACACACTCATACCTTCATATATCACCTATTACACAAACTAGCCAGAATGTCCGTTTGTCCAACATGTCTGCTTTCCCCAGAGGAGAAGATCCTGCAGCCAAGAACCATGTTTTAATAATCCTGTATCCCCAATTCCTTGCACATCAAAGGCATGTAATGTGAATTTTGATCAATTTGAGAAAAAGTTCGATGTACTTTCCCCCTGTGTGCAGAGTTACCAAACATTCCCCTTCACAAATACTGTGTTCACGCACACAACAAAAGAAGCAGGGTGGCTACGTAGCAACGTAAGTCCCTGATGTTGCTCCATCTTCCCTTCCTGATCATCTGAACAGTTAGGAGGGCTTTTCTTTCCTGCTTGATCATTCCACCTGAGCAAGAGTAACCTCTCCTAAAAGCTAACTGTCCAGCAGGAGGGCTTCTGTGGGCATTCTGATGAGCCTCCAGCAGAGGGTGCAGCCGTTCCCAACAAAGATCTCTGAGATTGTAGAAAGTCTCTTTCCAAGAAGAGATCCCCTTCCCTTCTGCTGACAGATCTCCACCGTTTGAGATTCATTCTATAATGGTCCTCATTTCCACAATGAGATAACAGATTAGGCCACCAGTTTTAGTGAGTCCTCACTCCTCAAATGCCTACCCTCCTGACAGCACCAGAGCAGACAGGCACTGTACTAGGCTCCCATGGGTGACAATTACATCAAGAGAAGTAAAGAGTTCAAAGGAGACAGGAAGCAAAAGGAGGTAGGGGAGAAACAATTTCAGACTTTGAAGTTTCTCCTACTAATAATCTGTCAAATGACTCCAAAACCAGTTGTACCAACTTTCCTATTAAAATCACTTAAACTTTTTTTTTTTTTTTCCCAAAAACACTTCATAGGTCTTTGGTTATAAGTTAAATTAGGACAAAATTTCCTATCTCTAGTACTCAAAAGTACTCAGAAAAGAATACGGCACATTAAAAAAAATTAAAAAGCAAAAACAGCTTATTTTTACCATGGTTTCAAGAACTGCATTTAGGCAATGATAATTATATGATGGTGGTCGAAACGTTTTTAAGTAAACATTTTACTGAAGTAATACAAACTATGAGAAAAATGCACCAACTACCAATATACAGCTCAATGAATTTTCACAAATTGAAAACCACTCTGACCACCATCCAGATAAGGAAAGAATACACTACCAGCATTCCAGAAGCCACTTCTTCATGACTCCTCCCAGCCAAAGGTAAATACCATGCTGAAATTTTATCACTATAGATCAGTTTCGCTTGGTTTTGAAATTTATGTAACTAAAATCATACAGAAAGGTACTCTGTAAACAGTAGCTACCATGGCATCACTAGCATGAAAACATTTTGCTGAATCAGGAAGAGATAAGGAGTTGTACCCCTCACCCCAAGTAAACTCTAAACAAACTTTGTGAATAATGATTGAACTCAGATTCATCCACCCTGAAGATGGAGAATCAGGACTCAGAGAAATTATGTTAACAAGATCACATCCTCAGCTCAGTAAGTAGCTAAATTGTGGTTTGGACCTAGATTGTTCTCACTCCAAAACAGATACTCTTCTCTCTATGCTACATGGCCAGATAAATAAGTATGTTACTGCACTTCTACTAAAAAGTATCACCCCACTTGGGCTTCACATAGCTTAGAATACTGAGTTGAGCAAATACTTGGTTGCCCTTCTTTGGATTGCATCGTCTGTTGGCATCACAAGGCAAGTTCTTGACTGGCATGAGTGTAAGCCTGCTTACAGGTATAGGCCATGTTTATATTATACACTCAGTTTCAAGTCATTGGGATACAACCAAGGAATGGTTTTATTTCTTTTCATGAATATTTCCAAATTCAACATTGTTGGGTTTCCCCTCACCGTTGCTTAGGGACATTTAGGCAGATGCCACAGTTTTCTAGACACTTTATAAAACCCCAGTCTAGTTAATATTTCCATCTCATATTTAATTCAAAGCTAACCACTTCTTATATCACAGACTGGATCAGTGGTTCAAGGAGCCTAATATGGAGAGGAGGGCATGATCTGCTTTTACATTCTTCCTTCTCCACCATGTCCTTGAATTGCAGAACAGGAAAAACAATGTACTTCCAGGTTCCTCTTTCCCTTCCTTCCCCTTGATCTCAATCCTTATGGTTGAGTCCTAGAAGGAGAAATAAGGGAGGCAGAGATATTCTTATGTAACTGGCCACCTGTCAGTAACGAGGAGGCATTGCTGGTCTCCCTCTGCTGCAGTCTGGTTCTATGTAATGGTGATGGCCCTTGCCAGTGTGGGGTCCCTGTCAACGTACTGCCCTCCACATAAATCAGGGTTCTCAACAGCAGCACTACCGACATTTTGACTTGGATACTTCTTTGCTGTATGGCCTGCCCTGTGCATTATTGGATGTTTAGCAGCATCCTTGGCCTCTACCCATTAGATGCAGTAGCACTTCCTCATAATTGTTACAACCAAAATTTGTAATTGTACCCTGGAGGGCCAATTCACTCTGGTTGAGAACCACTAACAAAGATAGCATGTGTATAATTCCTAAGCAGCCCGGCCAGTGACGTTTACCTTCAAATCCTTCCCTGGGTAGGGTATCCACTTGCTTAGCCTAGAAGTCACCTGGGCAGTCCAAGGATATCTGATGCACCTTTAACCTCTATGGTCATTTAGGTGTAGCCATGCTAACAGTTGTGGTTCTCTTTTGAGCGCTCCAAAACAGGTGAAAGTTACAATGGGGGTGATCCCCATCTATTTCATTAGAGACATTACATCAGTATCCCTTCTGTACTGCTGCTGTAAGATATTTCAGTAAAGATTCAGCCCTTTGAAACTCTGGGTAGAAATTCCAAACAAGAAGGAACCATCCTCTATATTCATAGTCACCCCCAAAACTTGAGTCTACATTTCAAGCTCTTGCAAGAACTCCCTTCCATGCACTTCTCCATGCATTATGCAGCTCTCCAAGTCTTCAGAGAGGAAATAAGGTTCGACATCCCCCCGCCAACTTCTTTTAAAATATATCCTAATTTTGGGCTTCCCTGGTGTTGCAGTGGTTGGGAATCCGCCTGCCAATGCAGGGGACATGGGTTCAAGCCCTGGTCCAGGAAGATCCCACATGCCGCAAAGCAACTGAGCCCATGTGCCACAACTACTGAGCCTGCGCTCTAGAGCCCACGAGCCACAGCTACTGAAGCCCAAGTGCCTGGAGCCCATGCTCCACAACAAGAGAAGCCACCGCAATGAGAAGCCCGTGCACTGCAACAAAGAGTAGCCCCCGCTCACCACGACTAGAGAAAAGCCCTTGAAGCAACGAAGACCCAACACAGACAAAAATAAAACTATAAAAGAAAAATATATATATTCATATATATATATCCTAATTTTTATGAATGACCCTTCTCTTGGCTTGAGGAGACAAAAATCACTTCTTTGCTCTGGACGATGGGGCAAGAAAACTTACAAGACTACAGACCTCTGTGATTCTCTCCCATTCCCCGTTGTTATGGGCTGTGTTCCCCCAGAATATGTACGCTAAAGCTTCAATACCCAGTACCTCAGAATATGATAGCATTTACATATAGCGTATCTAAAGAAATAATTAAGTTAAAATGAGGTCATTAGGGTGGGCCTTATAAGCCTGGTGTCCTTATAAGAAGAGGAAATTTAGAAACAGGTACAGAGAAAAGACCATGTGAAGACACAGGAAGTAGACAGCCATCTACAGGTCAATGAGAGAGGCCTCAGAAGAATCACACCCTGCCAACACTTAGTCTTAACTTCCAGCCTCTAGAAACATGAGAAAATAAATTTCTGTTGTGTAAGCCACCCAATCTGTGGTACTTTGTTATGACAGCTCTAGGGAACTAATATACACCAGTCTTATTCTTATCAACTTGGGCTGAGGAGATGGTGAAATGAGAAGGGCCAGTTGTACCTCTTCTTATTAAGTCCTGGAGAGTTTTCTAGCCCAGTTTTCGGTGTCCCCATTTAAATGAGGGCTACTTGGACCCTATTCAACACTGAGCCCTTATCACCACTTCTGGAGCAAAAGAAAAAAATCCCACTCACTGGCATGTTACACATGCATCTATTTGGATTTTAATAGCACCCAAAAAGAAAACCAGACTTTCAATACTGCAAAGAGAAAAATAGCTCCTCTGTTGTCCACTGCTATCACACATCTCTTACGGCAAGAGCACCTTGCCTATGTGAACCTGGGTGAAGTTTCTACGATGCAGTGACATGTCTGCTTGGTAATTTCATGGACAATATACCAGAAACATGGCTGACATGCGGGATTATCTCTTTGCATTGCTGGCTGGGAAACTGTTTTCAAACACTGGTCAAGGTCTGGATGACACCCTTCTAAGCGAACATAAATGACTACCTTGAGTCCTCCAAACAATCCTAGGACAGAAAATGATCGCGGCAATCACCTAACCTAATCCCTCATCTGATGTTTCAATGACTTCTCTCTACCTATGACCATGTTAGGTTACACACAAAGCAGAACGCTTGAGAAATATAATTATGCTAGGATTCTATGTGCTAGTCCTATTTGGACGGTGAATGAAGCCTTATGCATAGTCACACCTAAAACCCTGTTTTGAAAGAAGCTGTTGTTCTTCAAGATTCCTAGTTGAACAGGAAAACACTGCGTACATTCCTGGTCACCTCCCTCAGCATTTTGCTGGACTATGCTTCAGCATGTGACTGGGATCAACTAGGTCTGAAGAGTCCATAAAGTAAAAAGAGGACATCACAAAAATGTGGTTGATCAGTCTTAGCCTAGAACAAACACTTAACTGGATATTTCACCTCAGGCAAATCCACTGGCCACTTTTGATTTTGATTTTCAGTTTCTTCATCTTAAAACAAGGGGATAAAAGTAGAGTCATAAATGTTGCTCTAAGTTTTAAAATTCCTCAAATCTTACCCTTTGCTGCTCATCTAATTTTGCCTACACCCTTCTGAGAAACTCCTGTTATCTATATTACCCAAGTCTCTACAAAGACCTTACAAAGACCTTTCCACTCTGGATGACCCTAGTGAAACATCCTTGAAGTTACACTAACTTTCACAGGGTCCGCAAGGGGGTCAGGGAGTGTGTTAATTTTCTACCACTGCCACAAACACAGTCACTAAAAACAACACAGATTCATTACCTCACAGTTGTGCAGGGCAGAAGTTTGAGCTGGCTCAACTGCTTTCTCTGATCAAGGTTTCACAAGGCCAAAATCCAGGTGGTGGCTAGCTCACACTCTTAGCAACACCTGCAAAGTTTCTCTTTCCTTATAACTTAACATAGCTTCTAGGAATTAAGGCATGGACATCTGGAGGGCGATGATTCTCCTTACATGGTAATAGGGAAAAAGGGATTGGAGTCACAGAAACAACTTCCCCCTAGGTACAGATCTGCCCAGGGGGGTTTCTTTTCTCTAATTCACCTACACACTTAAAATAGTAACTCACGATATTGGTTCAATATGACAGAGTAGAAGGACATGCTCTCACCCTCTTACAAGAACACCAGAATCACAACTAACTGCTGAACAATCATCGACAGGAAGACACTGGAACTCACCAAAAAAGATACCCCACATCCAAAGACAAAGGAGAAGCCACAGTGAGATGGTAGGACGGGTGCAATCACAGTAAAATCAAATCCCATAACTGCTGGGTGGGTGACTCACAGACGGGAGAACACTTATACCACAGAAGTCCACCCACTGGAGTGGAAGTTCTGAGCCCCACGTCAGGTTTCCCAACCTGGGGGTCCGGCAACGGGAGGAGGAATTCCTAGAGAATCAGACTTGGAAGCCTAGCGGAAATTGATTGCAGGACTTTGGCAGGACTGGGGAAAACAGAGACTCCACTCTTGGAGGGCACACACAAAGTAGTGTGTGACATTTGAAGAGATTATGGTCGAAAACTTCCCTAACATGAGGAAGGAAATAGCCACCCAAGTCCAGGAAGTGCAGAGTCCCATATTGGATAAACCCAAGGAGAAACACGCCAAGACACATAGTAATCAAATTAGCAAAAATTAAAGACCAAGAAAAACTATTGAAAGTAGCAAGGGAAAAACAACAAATAACATACAAGGATTTATACCAGAGATGCAAGAATTCTTCAATATACACATATTAATCAATGTGATACACCATATTAACAAAATGAAAAAGAAAAACCATATGATCATCTCAACAGACGCAGAAAAAGCTTTTCACAAAATTCAACACCCATTCATGATAAATACTCTCCAGAAAGTGGGCATAGAGGGAATCTACCTCAACATAATAAAGTCCATATACGACAAACCCACAGCAAACATTATTCTCAATGGTGAAAAACTGAAAACATTTCCTCTAAGATCAGGAACAAGACAAGGATGTCCACTTTAACCATTATCATTCAACATAGTTTTGGAAGTCCTAGTCATGGCAATCAGAGAAGAAAAATAAATAAAAGGAATACAAATTGGAAAAGAAGAAGCAAAATTGTCACTCTTTGCAGATGACATAATACTATATAGAAAGAATCCTAAAGATGCCACCAGAAAACTACTAGAGGTAATCTATGAATTTGGTAAAGTTGCAGGATACAAAATTAATGCACAGAAATCTCTTGCCTTCCTACACACTAATGATGAAAAATCTGAAAGAGAAATTAAGGAAACACTCCCATTTACCATTGTAACAAAAAGAATAAAATACCTAGGAATAAACCTACCTAGGGAGACAAAAGACCTGTATTCAGAAAACTATAAGACACTGTTGAAAGAAATTAAAGATGATATCAACAGATGGAAAGATATTCCATTTTCTTGGATTGGAAGAATCATTATTGTGAAAATGACTATAGTACCCAAAGTGATCTACAGATTCAGTGCAATCCCTATCAAATTACCAATGGCATTTTTTACAGAACTAGAACAAAAAAATCTTAAAATCTGTATGGAGACACAAAAGACCCCGAATAGCCAAAGCAACCTTGAGGGAAAAAAATGGAGCTGGAGGAATCAGATTCTCTGACTTCAGACTATACTACAAAGCTACAGTAATCAAGACAATATGGTACTGGCACAAAAACAAAAATATAGATCAGTGGAACAGGATCAAAAGCCCACAGATAAACCCACGCACCTATGGTCAACTAATCTATGACAAAGGAGGCAGGATATACAATGGAGAAAAGACAGTCTCTTCAATAAGTGGTGCTGGGAAAACTGGACCTCTACATGTAAAGAAATGAAATTAGAACACTCCCTAACACCATACACAAAAATAAACTTAAAATCGATTAGAGACCTAAATGTAAGACCAGACACTATCAAACTCTTAGAGGAAAACATAGGAAGAACACTCTATGACATAAATCACAGCAAGATCTTTTTTGATCCACCTCCTACAGTAATGGAAATAAAAACAAAAATAAACAAATGGGACCTAATGAAATTTAAAAGCTTTTGCACAGCAAAGGAAACCACACACAAGACAAAAAGACAACCCTCAGAATGAGAAAAAATATTTGCAAACCAATCAATGGACAAAGGATTAATCTCCAAAATATATAAACAGCTCATGCAGCTCAATATTAAAAAAACAAACAATCCAATCAACAAATGGGCAGAAGATCTAAATAGACATTTCTCCAAAGAGGACATACAGAAGACCAAGAAGCACATGAAAAGCTGCTCAACATCACTAATTATTAGAGGAATGCAAATCAAAACTACAATGAGGTATCAACTCACACCAGTTAGAATGGGCATCATCAGAACATCTACAAACAACATATGCTGGAGAGGGGGATGGAGAAAAGGGAACCCTCTTGCACTGTTGGTGGGAATGTAAATTGATACAGCCACTATGGAGAACAGTATGGAGGTTCCTTAAAAAACTAAAAATAGAATTACCATATGACCCAGCAATCCCACTACTGGGCATATACCCAGAGAAAACCATAATTCAAAAAGACACATGCACCCCATTGTTCATTGCTGCATTATTTACAATAGCCAGGTCATGGAAGCAACCTAAATGCCCATCGACAGACGAATGGATAAAGAAGATGTGGTACATATACGCAATGGAATATTAGCCATAAAAAGGAACGAAATTGGGTCATTTGTAGAGACATGGATGAATCTAGAGACTGTCATACAGAGTGAAGTAAGTCAGAAAGTGAAAAACAGATATCTTATATTAACACATACATGTGGAACCTAGAAAAATGGTACAGATGAACCGGTTTGCAGAGCAGAAATAGAGACACAGATGTAGAGAACAAACTTATGGATACCAAGCGGGGAAAGCAGCAGGGGCTGTGGGTGTGGTGGTGGGATGAATTGGGAGATTGGGATTGACATGTATACACTGATGTGTATAAAATGGATGACTAATAAGAACCTGCTTTATAAAAAAATAAATAAATTTTTTTTTTTAATTTGCTTTAAGGAAATATATAGTGCATACATTCCCGGCTAATTCTCCTTCTAAGGAGATATTTAATGCAGTCTTTAAATGTACTAATGTATTTCATGCTATGGGGTTCTGTCTGCTTAGCATTTGCCCATTTTTTAAAATAAAAACATTTTTATTATTCAAACTAGAAAATAAACAATAGTTCAAAAAACAAAAACAAAAACAAATATTAACTCATTTATTTATGGCTGTGTTGGGTTTTCGTCACTGCACGCAGACTTTCTCTATTTGCAGCGAGCGGGGGCTACTCTTCATTGCAGTGTGCGGGCTTCTCATTGCGGTGGCTTCTCTTTGTTGCAGAGCACAGGCTCTAGGCGCACGGGCTTCAGTAGTTATGGCTCACAGGCTCAGTAGTTGTAGCTCGCAGGCTCTAGAGCACAGGCTCAGTACTTGTGGCGCATGGGCTGAGTTGCTCCATGGCACGTGGGATCTTCCCGGACCAGGGCTCACACCCGCGTCCCCTGCATTGGCAGGCGGATTCTTAACCACTGCACCACCAGGGAAGTCCCATTTACATTAAAATCACATTTAATGTGCATTACTACATGTGCGGTACTTTACTTGTATTTAAATGCATTACCTCATTTAATCCTCAGAAAATTATATGCAATTAAATCCTATTATCATCCCCATTTTACATTGGAGGCAACTGAGGCTCAAATCTTAAATACCTTGTCTACACAATTTGTTAAGTAGAAGAGCCAGGATTTAAACCCAGTTTCTGTGACTGCCAAAATTATAACCCCTCGACATTTTACCGCTGAGAAGTCAGAGGCTCACAGAAATCTTCTTTTGACTTCCCCAAAGACACGCAGATGGTTAATGAAAGTGTCCAGAATAAAATCAGATCCAAACCAGTCTGTGTATCCTGCTCTACCTGGCTGGTCACTCACATGTGTTCACATGCGCTAGATGCTCTGCAGTCAGAGTTGATCCAACCACACATTTGTCCTTACTTCACTAGCTTTTATTATTCTTCTCTCCACATCTCTGAAAGTACAGGTTCTCCTGTAGCCACGGTAGCTTTGAAAATAGTGGCACATTTTTTAATACTATAAATGCTATACTTTATAATACTAAAATATAAATTTGATAGAACTAGGATTTGGAGCTTGGACCCCCATAATTACCTTCCAGCACAGGAGGCAGAAAAGAGCGTAGCTACCAAGACCAACGGGAAATGGAAGGAGGATAATTCACCATCGGAAATTGTGTATGAATGACCAGAGTCTATAATATTTACTCTTCTGTTTCATTTGTAAGTACTTGCTCAAGCATGTAAATACACAGGTGGTCCTAAAATTGCTACAGCCCACTGTGTAATTGATGACACACAATACTAAAGATTTATTCATGTCCCTAGGGCTGGATATTCATTTGAACATAATATAGAGAGCATTTAATAGCTCTTTTCATAACTCATTGATGGGGAATTTTGAAATTTTACTGAAGTTTCTTCCAAGTATGGATGTTGAGATCATGGCCAATTCTGTGAAGAGTATTATTTCAGACAAATAAAACTCAGGAAGTTATTGTGTAAGCCTCTCTTATTCAATATCTTTAAGGAATAAAATATTTGGCATAAATTAAGTGTTCATGATTAATATTTGACATAAATTAAGTGTTCATGATTATTCTTATATAGCCAATCAGTTCATAATAATCTTTACATAGATTTTCTCATTTAATCACCCAAAGCAGCCCTTATGAGATGGGTGTTGTTATGTCCAACATGCACATGGAACTAAGGTCTAGAAGTGAGAAGTACCTTATCAGATAACTAGGAAGAGGCAGAATCCAGGATTCCAAATCGTCTCTGCCTGATGCCAGAGCCCACACCCTTAGTACCTTCCCTGCTACTTAATTAGCATCTCCTTCAAAGCCAAAACTTTTAAACAAAGTTTGAAATTTTTTTAAACTGCTCTCAAATTTCTGTCCTTTGAAGCAACTGTTCTTGAACATAATTCAACAACTGTGGTAATAGGTCTAAAGGTTTGGATAACAGTTTTCTGTTTACTTCCAGGTTTGAGACTGTTTTCTAGAAGTAGAGATTGCTAAAAATCTGATCACTTGATAAAATGGGATGTTTCTACATATTTAACATTTTAAACACTTCTATTTCTTAATCATTTACGTTCATATCCTTCTTTACCTAATCTTTTCAAAATGTCTTGTCATATTTCTTTTTAATCTGCAAAACAGAGTTATAATTCACTACAACCAAACATGCCAGGAGGTCAGACTGAGAAATTTAATGAAGAAATATGGTTTAGCCAACCTTTGCTCTAAAAAACAAGGCGTGACAAACTATTAATTATAAAATGTTGGTATCATTGCTCTATTACATCTAGAGTGAAGGCACTGGAAGAAAGATTAAAATATTATACTTCAGATTAGCTATGTAAGGAGGAACTAATAGATTTGTCCAAAGTATAGTTACCTGAGACATTGTTTATTTATATCCATACACAAATGTGTATGTGTTCTGATTTTATAATGGAGTTTGGTTAGCTGTCAAAGTTTTTTCTCACAATTTACCACTAAAATATCTTTTTAAAGTAGAAAAATTTAAAGATCTCATGATCACATCAAAATTAAAATGGAGCCTCAGACTATTGCCAGGATCTTAGAAGAAATCTCACTTATTAATAGCAATGAATTGAAAATCTCCACTGGGGGCTGACCTAGACCCACAGAAGTAAAGTAGACTTGCCAGTCCTAGAAATGACAGGCAGGAATTGGAGATTTTATTTCTTCCCCATAGACTATCTGGTTTAGAACTTCAAAACCCAGATACACCAGGAAATGAATGGATGGTTGTCACTCTGCTCAAATGATGGGCTTTTTGAGGTGGCTAGGGTACTGTTATCCCTTCCCCATCATCAGCAAGAGCCTCTGTTGTAGCCACTTGGCATCTGTAATTTTTCTGAAACAAGACAGAAGTTGGGGGAAGATCAGTGGGTTGGGCCCATAAAAGCGAAGAGGAAGTCCAGCATAAAGGGCTGGGTCAGATAGGGCACAAGTGAGGACTACAAAACCTAAGCCTTGCTGGATAAGGGGGAGAAGATGAGATGGAAGATCTGAGAAGGCACTAGACAGTTTTCATCCATAAGTCACCAGAGAGCTATGGAAGCTCCAAGACTCCATCCAGGGGTGGAAAAAGGAATTTTGACAAAGCATTAATGAGCAAAACACAAATCCATTGTATGCATCTACCCACTAAACTGAGACTTCTCAATTAATCCGTTATTCCTACAAGAATGAAAAAAAGCTTACCTCCCATTCACCTTCTTGGAAGAGGGGGAGATACAGTGGAGTGAAGTTGTGGCGTAATGAATAAGAAGTACAAGAGAAAAAAAAAAGCTAACAATTAAAACAAAGTTCATGGTAACTGCTTTGAAGCAGGCTTAGAAAGCAATCTATTTAAAATTTAGCATTCAATAAATAATATGATTAAGAAATTGGAAAATAAAAAAGTTAGCTTCCCTGGTGGCGCAATGGTTGAAAGTCTGCCTGCCGATGCAGGGACACGGGTTCGTGCCCCGGTCCGGGAAGATCCCACATGCCGCGGAGTGGCTGGGCCCATGAGCCATGGCCGCTGAGCCTGCGCGTCCAATGCCTGTGCTCTGCAATGGGAGAGGCCACAACAGTGAGAGGCCCATGTACCGCAAAAATAAATAAATAAATAAATTGGATAACCTTGGTAACATAGTAAAGAAAGCATGAGCATATCAAGGCAATTAGAAATTCTAGGTAAAACAGAATATTCTCAAGAAAGGAATGGTCTACATACGCTACAATCAAAAACACATGGTAAGATTTTGAGCAACTGATAGTAGGAAAAGATGAAAATTCATTTGACCTTGGGAGGAATTTTCTCCTTCAAGCAACACTGTTTTAGTGGCATAGGGTGTCATCTCTTTCTCTATGAATGGAGTTATGCTAACTGGTTCTGAACTACAAAATATTTACATAATCATAATATGATTATGAATAGAAATAATAGAAATCCTATTTAGTGGTTTTCAATGTGCAGAATTAACCTAGAGAGAAATTATAGAAGACTTAATTACAGACACACATTGTAAACCTTGACAATGGAAAAGCAATGGCTTAACTGACAGCATTAGAGATATGGGGTGGAGAATGGAGGGGCTGAAATATTTTGATCTTAAAAAATGGGGGATTATTTATTTGTCAATTATAGCTCAGTAAAGCTGAAAAAAGTGGAGGATTCAAAGGAATTGTAAATGTGGTGGATTAAAAAATGAAACAAATTACAATAGTGCCCAATAAAAGGATATAAAATGTAATTAACAAAACAATATATAAATTGAAAAACATAAGAACAGTAACAAAAATTGGAAGAAGAGTGAAAATATAGGGGGAGATGGTGTAAGTAAGAAAAATCCCTCATCTGTGGCATGCAGTCAATGGTTAGTGCATTAAAACACTATTTTAACATAAGGTTTTTATCCCATCTTAGAAATACTCAATAAGCATTACTAAGTTAGAAAGTTAAGTTGCTATTAGCATGTCACAGCTCTAAACAATGCTGTAATGAAAATCTTTGGACATAAGTGTATGTATCTTTTTTTATTATTTCTTCAGGAAATTTTTTTAGAAATTATCAGACCAAATGAATATGACCCTTATGGTCATATTACCTATTGAGTGATAATTATATTTATACCTGGATATGGTTACTATTGAAAGACCAAAGGCCATTTTTTATATGTTTTTTAAACTTTTTAAAAATTTTATTTATTTATTTTTGGCTGCTTTGGGTCTTTGTTGCTGCACGCGGGCTTTCTCTAGTTGCGGTGAGCGGGGGCTGCTCTTCATTGCAGTGCTCGGGTTTCTCACTGCGGTGGCTTCTCTTGTTGTGAAGCACGGGCTCTAGGTGCATGGGCTTCGGTAGTTGTGTCATGAGGGATCAGTAGTTGTGGCTCACGAGCTCTAGAGCGCAGGCTCAGTAGTTGTGGTGCACAGGCTTTGTTGCTCCGCGACATGTGGGATCTTCCCGGACCAGGGCACAAACCTACGTACCCTGCATTGGCACGCAGATTCTTAACCACTGCGCCACCAGGGAAGCCCCAAACTTTTTTGAGCTATCTGCAGACTCACATGCAGTTGTAGGAAATAACAGATTTCCCACCTCCTTTACCCAGCTCCCCCCAATGGTAACATACTACAAAACTATAGTACAATATCACAACCAAACTATTAACACTGATACAATTTACCAATATTCAGTTTTAGTTGCACTCCTGCATGTGTGTGTGTGTGTATTTAGTTCTATGCAATCTTATCACAGATATAGGTTCATGGATCCGCCACCACTGTCAATACACAGAACATTCCACCACAGAAAGGATCCCTCGTGTTACCCTTTATATAATTACACTCACCTCCCTGCCTCTCTCCTCCCTTATACCTAACTTCTGGTGACCACTAATTTGTTCTCTATTTCTATCATACTGTCATGTCAAAAATGTTACATAAACAGAATCATGTAGTATGTTACCTCTTCAGATTGGCTTTTTTCACTCAACATAATCCCCACAGAGATCCATCCAAGTTGTTGCATCAATTGTTTGCCCCTTACTCCTAAATAATATTCCATGGTACGGCTATATATCAGTGTATTTAGCCACTAACCCGTTGATCAAGAGCCAATATGAAACACTTACTAGAGAGTTTGAACTTGCCCAGTTCATGGAAAAAGATTTGTCAACCTATCTATAAAGACATTTACTTTGGCCAGGTAAAAGAAAAGATAAAGTCACCTTAAGTTCAAAAGAATGCAAGGAGTTAGCAGTTGTTAAGCATTTATTGAATGCTTGTCGTTTAGCTTTCAAAGTAACCCTAGACTTGATATTATACCCATTATACTATTAATAAAAGCAAGGCTCACAAAGTTTAAATAAATTCCCACCACTACTAAATAGTTGATCTATGACAAACCTAAGTCTTTCCCACCTTAAATCCATTCCGTCTGGCCTCCATTACACCACACTGACTACGATGTGAAAGGAAGAAACCAAGAGGACACCCTAGATTAAGAAATAGCACCCATCCTGGAGGAGCAGTGAAGTCAGCACAAGTGATCTGGGAAAACAAAAATTCAATTGCCTCCCTGCCAGGTTATCTTGACCACTTTGGCTTTTTTGTACCCAGATTCTTTTGCTTAACCTCCCTGTAACCCAGACTACACACCCAAAGTCCTCAAAAAGACAAAAAACACAAACCAAAAAAACTTAACCAGAAACAAAAAAGTGAATAAAAATGTTACAATCAGTGGTGGTTATTGGTGGCATATATGGTAGGGCCAAGAAATCTCTGCTAACTCGTGCTCCCGGAAGGAATTAAGTACTTGAGAATAAAACAGTCCCCCTTCTATGATTCCTCCCACGTGCTGCTACAGCACTGCTCCATAATTTTTTTGTCACAAGCCTTCAGATAAATCACTGGAAGGAACCACTACCTCTCTTGTCAAGTTGGTTTCAAATGACACCAGAGCACTGAGCTGGGGTCACAGAACTGCCCCCACTGCTAGCTTCTGGCGTGTGGCCACACCCCCACCCACCCTTGGAGGAGACCACATCTTGCTTACTAGACAGAGATAAATTCCTCCCTGCCATGCTCATCAGACGCTAAGCCAGAGCCGTCTCTTTCCTCCTCTCCTTTCCTCCCTCACTCCGGTTATTTATAGAGATCACAGGTGGATCGGGGGACATTATTACAGTGTAATGACTGCTGAAATGCTGGAAGCTAAAGAAGATGGATTATCATGGCTCTGACATGACTTGTATGGATTTCCAAAGTTAAGCTGTTCGCTTTAGGGTGACCACCTTCCTCTCGCCCTGGGCTTCACAGCTGCCCTGGTGATAACCTTCATCTGCACTTGTGAGCCCAGAAAGCTGAGCACGTTTCCCATTACCTTTCAAACGAGTGTGTAGGGTTCTTCTGGCCCTTCAGTAATAGCAGGGCTGCGGGTGACGAGAGTGATAAACACCTACTGCGAGGGATGTAGCGTGAAAAGATCTCATCACCTGCCATTAGCTCCTGATGAATAATGCAGCATTCTCTGTGGCAGGTGTCAGGGGTGGGAGGGAGAATTGCTCCCGTGAATGCTCTGGTGAGCACTTCAGCACAGAGTAAGAGGTGAGAGCAACAGATACATGTGACAAACTTACACAAGCTATTGTGTCTTAAAAGAAAGGGGAACTTTTACTTTCACAAATACCTGGCAGGTTTTCTTTTTTTCTTTCCCCACCCTTAGAGTTAGGGCAGGGTAATACTGCCTTTTCTTAATTTTTACCATTCTAACCTGGACCCCTTGCAAAGGGATAGCTTCTTTTCTATTGCATTTCTCAGCTAATAGTGCATTTCTCTGTCAGTTCTCTGCTTTGTATAGCTTGGTCTTGATTTGTATATGTGGACCTCTGTTGACTTTTTATTAAATTTTATAGGCTTGGGTTAAATAGACATACCAGATAAGAGCAAATGTAATCATTTCTGTGTACACTTGTACCCACATGTGTGCACACACATGCACACATACACACCACATTAAAGTGATAATTTTTGACCCGAAGAATGGGTAGCTAATAGGCTTACTGCCTTTGAGAATCTGCCTGAGGGAAAAATATCACACTAGCAGAATCTAAGACCATTATTGGCTAATCACAGCACACAAATTCATCTACCTGAGAGCCACAAAGTGGGGTGATTTGTAGCCTCAGATCCCAACATGGGGAAAACTTCTGATTAAGTTCGGTCGACTTTCCTCAAGACTGGCACAATTTTGGAGCACTCAGGAGTAGTTTTTCATTCTTCAGCCAGTTGTCATATAACTTCCAATATGACCAGACATGAGAAGTAAATTCCAGGACTAATTAGCCACCACCCTCACCCCTAAATCCCACATTTTCTGAGGCCAAAATGCCAAATCCTCTTGTTGTGTTGTGCTTCACCATTTAAGGTGAGAAGGAACTTTTTTTTTTAAGTCCTCTGGTTAAAATTTTGCTAGAGACTCTTTAAACAGGGTGCACACCACCACCACTAAAATCGTCACTGAAGAACACGTAGCAACAAACTGTTCCCTAAACCTAATTCTGTATCTGCCCTCGTCAATGGAGGAGATGAAGCCCCTAGACTTTTCCCCCACATCGTGAGGGAGAGAAAAGGGCTTGGACAGACTGTAGCACCATGGTAAATTAAAACAAAGCTTGCGGGACTTCCCTGGTGGCGCAGTGGTTAAGAATCCACCTGCCAATGTAGGGAACACAGGTTCGAGCCCTAGTCCGGGAAGATCCCACATGCTGCGGAGCAACTAAGCCCGTGCACCACAACTACTGAGCCTGCGCTCTAGAGCCCACGAGCCACAACTACTAAGCCTTCATGCCACAACTACTGAAGCCTGCGCCCCTAGAGCGCATGCTCCAGAACAAAAGAAGCCACCACAATGAGAAGCCCGTGCGCAACCAAGAGTAGCCCCTGCTCGCCACAACTAGAGAAAAACCTGCTCGCAGCAACAAAGACCCAAAGCAGCCAAAAATAAATAAATTAAAACACACACACACACACACACACACAAAACAAAGCTAGCCTTTGACTCTCTGATGGCTTTTTTTTTTTTTTTCAGGATAGAAGGGAATAGTGCAGCTTTTAGCTTTCATAAAGTTATGAATCTAAGCTTTCCATATTACCTCCTCTCCTTTACTTATTTTGGGTGTTGAATCATAATAAAATAAATATTTCTTAGGGTGAAATAGCTACTACTTAAACATTTGCGAAAAGAAAATAATAAATTTCTCTAATCACCTTCTAAGAATAGGGTTGATACAGAATTTCTAAATTCTGTATGGATCCCAGTGGATGTAAGCAATGACAAAAATTAATTTTTTGGTATATAAAGTACTATATGTACATAATAAGACTTCAAAAACTTTAAAAAATAGAAAAAACGATTATCCTGTGTTCATTCGCCTGTTGATATTTTAGTGTATATCGTTTTGAACTTATATATATAAATAAAACAGTCTTTTAAAAGTAATTATACTATGAAAAATACTTTCATCATATTTCTCTTAACAATTCCTTGGGGAATACCTTTCTTTGTCAATAATTATGAGTCTATATAATTTTTAATGCAATTTATTTAAACTAAAAAATGAAAACAGTTCACCCATTTCTCCCATCCCTCACCCCTCGACTCTGGCAACCACCAATCTGTTCTCTGCATCTACGAGCTTGATTTTTAAATTATTTCTTTTTAGATTCCACATATAAGAGAGATCATACAGTATTTATCTTTCTCTCTGATCCCCTTTTGTACGTCACTTTGGCCATCATTTTTCAGAACAAACATCTGGGGAAGGGTGATTGCACTTAGTTGACAGAAATGGAGCTGCTCCAGAGAAATGTGGACAAACGGTCAACAGGTAGGGACATATCTCTTACCTGGTTGTCCCAAGAGACTGGGATCCATATACTGCCTTCAGCTGTTCAGTAATATCTAGTTTAGTCTTGCCCTCCTCCACACCTCCCAGCCCCGTGTTAGAAAATCTGAATCCATTGATTCATTGAACAATATCTATTAAGCACATATGATGTGCCAGGAATGCAGCTAAGTGCTGGGGCTGATCATGTCCCTGCCCAAAGGAGGATTACATTCCAGGAGAGAAAACAGGCAATAAGTAATTAACCAAATAAACAAACAAGTATGTAAGCATTGTGATCATTGCTATAAAGGAAATAAAATATGAATTGCTAACAGACAACCAGGAAGGGGGGCCAGAGTAGTGAAATTTGTCAGAGAAGACCATGTAGGAGTGGACATTCGACCAGACACTAAGGAAGATAAGCTGTGTGAGTCCAGGTCCTCCGAGAAGCAGAAGCCAAGATGGGGTTAAACGTACAAAGAACATGAGCGGCCCCTAGAAGCTGGAAAAGGCAAGGAAATGGATGCTCCTCTCGGGCCCCCAGAAAGGAACTCAGCCCTGCTAACACTTTGATGTTAACCCACTGAGACCCATTTCAAACTCTGGACCTCCAAAACTGTAAGATAATAAATTTGTACCATTTAAGCCATTAAGTTTGTGGTAATTTATTACAGTTACTATGGAAAACTATAGCACACACAAGGTATATGGATAGACCTCTCCAAATAGACACAAAGTAAGAAGATATTTGTGTCCCATATTAATGCTTACCAAAGGATGACCTCAGCAGAAAAGGATTTTAATAATCGGGTTGACAGAATGATCTGTTCTGTGAATTACCATTGGCTTCTTTCACTAGCTACTCCTGTCACTCCCAATGGGCTCATGATCAAAGTGGCCACGGCAGCAGTAATGGAGGTCATGAAAGGGCCCAGCAATATCGATTCCCACCCACCAAAGTGAATGAATAGTTTCACAAATACTAAGAAAGTCCGTAATGTAATGTTCAAGACTTGGAAAGATAACAATTTGGTAAGTCTATCTATTATCAAATAATCCCTTTGACTAATTTTTCCACTGATTCATTAAGTAGAATATTTGGGAGTTACTTTTAAAAAAAGAAAGCATTAGGTAATTAAAAGAACTTTAGTACACTATTGAAAACATATTTTAGGACTGTTCTTTATGTACAATAGTTATCCTGATGAAGTCCAAAGCAAATAATAAGTATGACCCAATTCAGAAAACAGCCCAGAGAAATTACTCATAAATCTGTCCTGCATGAATCTTAGGTAGAACAACCCATTCATTCAATATCTCTTAGGTGGAACAACCCATTCAATCTCTCTTAGAAATAGGAAGGATTTTCGAATTCTGTAAAAATATGCCTAGTGGTCATCGGTAGTATCTGAATATCCTTCCTCCTGACTCCTATGGTTCCAGTAAATGTCCAAATAGGTTTCCAGCCTTCTAATCAAGTCTGTAAACCATATGTAGTAGGAATCTTCCAAAATGGCTCTCAGTGACCTCTGCCTTCTCATATTAATGTCCCTGTGTAATTCCTTCCCCTCACGTATGAGCTAAACCAAGGGATTTGCCTCTAATGAGGAGGAATGGCAAAAGCAATGGGGTATCACTTTCTGGATTATGGTATGTAAGACTATGACTTCCTTCTTTCTCCCACACACTCTCTCTCTCTCTCTCTGCCTTTTCGCACTTTCTCACTCTGATGAAGCAAGCTGTCATCTTGCAACCTGCCCAACAGAGAGGTCCACGTAGCAGGGAACTGAGGGAGGCCACCAGCCAACAGCCAGCTGAGGAACTGAGACCCTCAGTCTAACAGCCCTTAAGGAACTGAATCTTGCTAACAACCATGAAACTCCGTTTGGAAGTAGATGTTTCCCCACCTGAGCCTTGAGATATCTGCAGGCCTGGCCAACACCTGGAATACAACTTTGCAAGAGATCTTGAACCAGAGAATCCCACTAAATGATGCCCAGATTCCAGACCCACAGAATCTGTGTGATAATAAATGATCCAGTGGCTCCCTGGAGCAAGTAGGCTACTTCACATGTCTCATTCAAGGATACAGGCTGAAGAAACAGCATCTAACTGGGGTATATTCTCAGATCACCAAAAACTGAGAGACCATAATATTCTCAACATAATATTATGTTTGTTTCAAGTGTACTACATAGCGAGTGATTTGACATTTGCACATATTATGAAACGATCACAATAAGCCTAGTAATCATCTGTCCCCATACAAAGTTATCACAATATTATTGAACATATTCCTTATGCTGTATATTACATCCCCCCATGGTTTACTTTATTTTATAACTAGAGGTTTGTACTTCTTAATTTCCTTCATCTATTTTGCGCCCTCCACCTACCTCCATCCTGGAGACCACCCACTTTGTTCTCTGGATCTATAATCTGTTTTCACTTTGTCTTCGTTTTGTTGTGTTTTAATATGGATTTTAAAGTAAGGAATTTCAGTTCTTTACACACACACACACACACACACACACACACACACACTTCACTTCCATAGTAACAGTTCTATGTTGGTCAGGTTTAAGGACACTAGCCATAGTGCTAGTAAAAAGAGTAAATAAATGTGTCAGCAAAGGAGCTAAAAGTCAAGTACACATGTAATGGTACAGAGGGGATCTCTTTTTTTTTAAATTGGACTGGCATTTTTCTATGGGATCTCTTTTTTTTTTTTTAATTGGACTGGCATTTTTCTATGGGAAGGTAAGACTTACAAGACTGAGAATCCGGTGCCCCAACTAAAAATAAAGGAATTATGAAACTAACTAAGGGAATATCACGCTGAAAGACAAAGATTAAGTCGCAAAACAAAGAGGGGTAGTGAAAACTCTGATCCACACGGGATGCTTACAAACTAAGCTTAGAACAGAGATGTCTCAGAGGCTTAACTACTGAAACAGAGGCCAAGCTAATTTTCTCTTAGCGGGACTAGCTCAGAAAATAGTATGGTTAATCCGGGTCATGATTTTATAAATCAATTTTAAAATAATTCAAAAAGAGTTACCTATGGTTCTGTACCACCAATAGGTTGAAATCAAGCTGTATATCTTACCTGTTTAATTATCCTCAGATCTTAACACTGTTGTTTGCTTTTAGAAGAGATCAAAGACCTGTTTCTTAAATCAAATTTCAACATATCAAATAGCTGAGGACACTGTCCAATGGAAGTATCAAAGGTTACCCAGTCAAGATTGTCTTAGATGATTTTTCCCCAATATCTTAATCTAGCTACCTCGTGCAAGTGTTGGAATAAACTGATATCATTAGTTTTTATTAACCAAGATAGTTCTTGTTGACTGGTGATAACATCTTTTAAAGTTCCATTCAATAATCAATTCTACTGAAGAAATCTCTTGAGAAAGCAGAACTGGGTTTTTAGTGAAGAAACAGGGGAAGAAAGAAGTCATATGAGTTAAACAGGGCTGTAGAGGGCTTCCCTGGTGGCGCAGTGGTTGAGAGTCCACCTGCCGATGCAGGGGACACGGGTTCGTGCCCCGGTCCGGGAAGATCCCACATGCCGCGGAGTGGCTAGGCCCGTGAGCCATGCCACTGAGCCTGCGCGTCTGGAGCCTGTGCTCCGCAACGGGAGAGGCCACAGCAGTGAGAGGCCCGTGTACCACAAAAAAAAAAAAAAAACAAAAAACAGGGCTGTAGAGCAGAAACCAACTGTAACGGGTTGAATCGCATCCCCCCAAAAGATATGTTCAAATCCTAACCCCCAGCACATATGAAAGTGCGGGGTTTTTGCAGATATAATTACGATGTTAAGATGAAGTTATATTGGATAGACACACAGAGAGAGGGACAGAGACAAACAGAGAAGGTCATGGGATGATGGAAGAAGAAAGTGCAGTGATACAGCTACAAGCCAAAGGATACCAAGGATTGCCAGTAACTACCAGAAGCTAGGAAAAAGCCTAGCTTCTCAAAGCCTCCAGAAGGAACCAACATTGCCAACACCTTGATTTTTGGACTTCTAACCTCCAGAACTGTGAAAGAATACATTTCTATTGTTTTAAGCCACCAAGTATTAGTGGTAATTTGTTATGGCAGCCCTAGGAAACTAATACACCAACCGCATTCCTTTTGATCTTTGAACGCTGCTACAAAGTACTTAACAAATAACAAAATCTAATCCTTATAAAGGGTTACACTGAAACAGAATCCATGCAGACTGGAGAATGTCACAACAACATCAGTAACTCTTATTTGAAATGAGGCCACACCCACCACAGAAGCCCTATGCTGCAGTGAGCTTGAAGCCTAACAGCCCAGGAGCCCATAGAGGGGGGGACTGGGTCCAGCCATCTTGTTTTCTAACCTTATCAGATGAGCAATGCACCATTCATAATGCTTGGTGAATGTGGCCTTGATGAGTGGTATTCAGGGAGCCTGGGAAACAAAACCAGGACAGCCCCTCAGCATCTTTGAGCAGCTGTTGGGAAGCCAACAAGATTGGGCCATCTGAACATGCCTCAACAAGTTCATTAGGACATGCCAACACACATTATTATAACTGAAAATCATAAGCCAGAAGAGACTCTTTAGGGAATAGGTTATTATCAGCAGGCTGTTCAGTAACATAGCTTCTCACAGATGTTGTTGACTATATCACTATCCTTGGACAAAGCTGAACTATGATGACCCTCTTTTCCAATTATAACAATCACATCTTTGTATGCAATTTTTCTTGAAATGTGATGAATTCACAAGTTTGTCGAAAGCCTAGTCTCAAAAACCGAAGTACTTCTCTTAGCAAAAACTAACTATAACTTCATACGGAATTCCCCAGTGTTAGGAATAGGAATACAAAATTCTTTAAGGGAATTATTTGATGCTGTTTATTGCTATTGTTGGCTACTTAAGTTATCTGGGAACAAAACTGCATATTCCCTTAAATTTCAGCGAAGGGAAATTTCTTTACATGTCAGACTTTCTAAAAAGATACATATAAAGAGTTTAAGGGTATACAGGGAAAAAAAGTAAACAAAAGAAAAAAAGGTGAAATACATTTTTAAAATCAGGTTTATTTTTATATTTCTGTATCCTGAAGTAAATTAAAAATTCCAGCTTCAATTATTAGAGAAATGCAAATCAAAACTACAATGAGGTACCACCTCACACAGGTCAGAAGGGCCATTATTAGAGTCTACAAATAACAAATGCTGGAGAGGGTGTGGAGAAAAGGAGACCCTCCTACACTGGTGATGGGAATATAAACTGGTGCAGCCACTATGGAAAACAATAGGGAGGTTCTTCAAAAAACTAAAAATAGAGTTGCCATATGATCCAGCAATCCCACTCCTGGGCATATATCTAGACAAAACTACAGTTCAAAAAGATACATGCTCCCCTATGTTCATAGTAGCACTATTCGCAATAGCCAAGACATGGAAACAACTTAAATGTCCATTGACAGATGAATGGATAAAGAAGATATGTGTCTATATACAATGGAATACTACTCGGCCATAAAAAGAACAAAATAATGCCATTTGCAGCAACATGGATGGACCTAGAAATTAACATACTAAGCGAAGTAAGTCAGAAAGAGAAAGACAAATACCATATGATAACACTGATATGTGGAATATAAAATATGACACAAATAAACTTATTTACAAAACAGAAACAGCCTCACAGACATAAAGAACAGATCTGTGGTTGCTAAGGGGTAGGAGGGGTGGGGAAGGGATGGAATGGGAGTTTAGGATTAGCAGATGGAAACTATTATCTATAGAATGGATAAACAACAAGGTCCTGTCTAGCTCAGGGAACTTTATTCAATATCCTGTGATAAACCATAATGGAAAAGAATGTGTATAACTGAATCACTGTGCCATACAGCAGGAATTAACACAACATTGTAAATCAACTATACTTGAATAAAATTAATTTTTAAAAAGGAAAAAAAACTTTCAGCTTTAATACCATCTAAGAAATTGTTGCATTTTAAGCATATACTTAGTTTTTATATAAATGATGCCAAATAAATTGCTCTGAGATATCAAATCTATGTAGAATCATTCTTTTCTTAATGAAGAGGATTCATTTCTGTGATATGCTTTTTTGTCAGTAGCTCTGCTAACCAAAAGCAAAACAATGAAAGAACCAGAGGGTTACCTTCTGCAATATCAGGTAGCAGGAAAATGGTATAAAGGTATTATTTACTGTTACATAAAATACTATCAAATGGGACAGTACTCAATAAATATACACTCAGGGATCTTGAGGCTAGGGAACAGCATGGCATAATTTAAAAGACAAAATGCTGAAAAAGAAACATGTAGCCTAGGGCAAATGTTTGGGTATGCGGAAATGCAGATTAAGGTTGGTTTTCCAAAAGAATATTTCTCTAGATTCTAGGATTCTACAGTATGGCAAAAAAGTTCTACAATTTGGTAGTATTTAAGACAACTTCTAGCTAGCCTACATACAGGAGATTTTTATATTCTGGAAATCTCATCTTCTAAAAGTAAAGCAATATAGGGACTACCTTCCATAGAGAATGGGAAGATGTAGCCAACACTTACTGACTTGTCTATCCAAATTCTCCCCCTCAGTAATATGCTTACAGTATTTGCATCTCAGAAGGCATGGCCTTAAAATGTAACATTGCCTGGCTGGCCCGGGTTGAGACAGTTTGTACCTGAGTTGGGTCCTTTATCCCTCTAGGACAATGAATTTCTTCCCAGGGAAATTGGAATTAAGCATACAATATAATCAACATGGTTTGGCTGTTTTCTTAAATGAACAAGTTATAAACTTAGAAGCCATAAGAAATTATTTTTTGCTATGTATATTGGGTAGTTGCAAGTTTTTAGTAAAATAAAAAAGAGAAAATTTGAAAACAAGAAGGAAAAGTGGTAGATGCATGGAAAGATAAGACAAAGTCTTATCTAGCATTCACATTTCTGATTCCAGTTTGTTCCTGAGGACCAGATACAACCTGTATTACAAGATGATCTTTAAAATAGTTTCCATCTTTTATTTAAGATATTTGATGAGCTTTTGTTATTTTCAGTCAGAGAGTGCCAAGAATATAGAAACTGATAGCAAGATGAGTCAAAAGGAAGAGTGGCATGGTGGGATTTCAACAAATCCAGGTTGAGACATCCACAATTCTTGCCATGCCTTATAATACAACTAGAACTAGATCTATGAATATCATACTAAAACAATTTAAAAATAAAGAACCAAAAAAAAAAAAAGGATTTTAAAAGCAGTCAAAGATAAAAGACACTTTACCTTCTAAGCAGCAACAATAAGACTGACAGCTGACTTCTCAACAGAAATAATACAAGCCAGAAGATAATGAAATGGTGGCATCTTTAAAGGTCTGAAAGAAAAGAACTGCCAACCTTGAAATTTAAAAACATTGAAAATATCCTTCACACGTGAGGTAAAAATAAGGACATTCTAAGAAAAACAAAAAACTAAGCAAATTTATTAACATCCCACCTACTCTAAAATGGGTGAAATGGAAAAGAAAGGAAGGGAGGGAAGGAGAAAAGAAAACTCTACAGAGGAAGGCCAACAAATGTGGAAGTACTTTAGAATTTCAAGGTGCTAAAGTATCACCTCACTACCACACAGATTACTTACTAAGAATAAAGGGAAAATAGTATCTATATAATAAGAGACCTGGCAATCACCATCTCAAGCAAATGGTCAAGCTTAGCATCACTAATATTAAGCAACCTGACCTTATGTGTCTCTCACTGTACTACAATGTCACCTATAACATCCCTATGAAGTATCCTTGCAAAAAAAAAAAAATTACTGAATAAAATAACCTGAATAAAATCAAGTCACTAGACATAACTTCAATACACTAGAATTTCACAAGTCAGAGGAACAAGTTAAATGAGATCATATTTTTTAAAATCAGGCAAATTCAGAATAAGGGGCAACCTTACTACTACTGGCCTGGACTCTTCAAAAGTCCACGTCTTTTTTTTTCATGGGAAACGGTTCTAGACTAAAGAGATTTAATAATCAAGTCAATGTATGAAACTTGATTGGGACCTCTTTTTCTTTTTTTTGCGGTACGTGGGCCTCTCACTGTTGTGGCCTCTCCCATTGCGGAGCACAGGCTCCGGACGCGCAGGCTCAGCGGCCATGGCTCACGGGCCCAGCTGCTCCGCGGCATGTGGGATCTTCCCAGACCAGGGCACGAACCCACATCCCCCGCATCGACAGGCGGACTCCCAACCACTGCGCCACCAGGGAAGCCCGGGACCTCATTTT